>NW_027508734.1:33715000-34032500 GCF_051911475.1 Siphateles boraxobius | reverse complement strand
ACTTCACTTGGATGATGCAAAGGGATGAAATACATTATCTGGTTTTTGAAAAAAAGATCAATGAGAAGATTATTTTTTTAAAAAGAGAACTTTCTACTATGTATCTTTTCCAATCTCTCATCAACCAGAATGTTTGATCACGATTCATAATCAACGATATGTCAATGCCTAAAAAGGCTTGGTTTTTCAATTAGAGATGTTGTTGTCCTTGCAGAAAAACACTGCCCTGGCTAGAAGCAGAGGAGCAATGAGGAAACATCTCATTGTGCGAATTAGATGAGATTGGCATAGCAACGAGACTGCATTCAACAATTTGATATAATGTGCTGTGTGTTGCTATGCTTGGATGCTAATTTTGCAACAAAACACATGGCTCTTTGTTTAGTCAGGCACTAATGAATCCTCCTGCTGTCTACCCATCTTGATAGATGAGTTGTTGATAAGGTGGGATATCTGTCGCAGACCCAGTGGAAGCTGTGTGGGACCCTCCTCATGAAAGTGTCCCTTCAGTACTTATCAAAGTTGCTGTTGAAAGGCTGCCCCCTGCTGTGCTCAAGCTGTCCCTGAGAGGGAGGGCCCTCAGTCTGGGGCCCAACTCACTCAGCAGGACCCTTTTCTGAGTCTTCTCTCTGATTAAGGTCTGACTTGTTTACCTACTCGACTGAATCGGTTCCACTGAGCTCCCTCAACGACAGCGCCCTCTGCTTCCACCAAAGAGCCACAATGAGAAGATGGAGGACATGAGAAAGCCACAACTTGAACGAAGAGAGTGGAGCAGATAGGCAGAATGCTGCACAGGGAATAAATGCAGCGAGAGATAAATAAATAATCATAGTCAGTGCAGCCAAGTGTAACGAGTGTTATGTATGCGTTCCCTGGGGAGACACAAAGCTTCAAGGCTGTATCACAACATATATGATGAGGTGTGGAGTGGACCTACTGTATCACCTGTGCTGATGTGTGCAGATGCCATTGGACTTTATGTGCCAGCCAGATGATTAAACACTTCTCCCTAGAGATCTGCTCCAATATTTGTCAAAGACAGCCAACCAACAGGCCATGATTCTCTTTTCAAATGGTTCTGACACGACACCAGGATGTTAGAGCAGGTTTTGTGAGATGGTACAGTATGTTCAGTGCCGTATGTTTTTTTTTTTTTTGATGAACAGACCAGAGGTTGCGTTTCAAATAATCCTTACCCATCAATCTGATGGACATAATTGTGAATCTTTCGTCATTGTCTGTTTTTATCCGTCAAATATACCCACACATTTAATAATATATGTGTAATTTAAATATATAATACTTTTAATAATATAATTATAGTATATATAACAGTTTTTTAATTAAATTTACTTTTTAAATATATTGTTGAATCATATAATAATTTTATATTTATACACAATTAACAATTATTTATTTATTATTTTTATAATTAAAAATTACAATTGCACATATAAGCCAAAAATACCTACGAGGCGAAGATGCTAATTGCCTTATGCTCCTTTTTTACTTTCATAAAGATTGACAGTTTTTAAAATTCAATAAATGACAGGCCGGTTCCTTATTTCTTAATACAAGAATACTTTGAACCATTCCTTTCCTATGGTCCTCATTGATGCACTCCACATAACCTTGCTTGTTTTTCTCTCTCTAATGTTCTCCCATACTCTGTATAAAAGCCTTGACTAAAAGCTATAGCCTGGTTTCCTTCCCATACAGACACTTCCTGTGCTCTGTGATCTTAAGATCTGCATAATGCATTTTAATGTTTGGCAGGTGGAGACATGGGATGGTGTCCTCCTCTTTCAAACTAGGCTTAACGTCCAAATCCTTTCTCATAAGATTCATCAGCCATTGCAGTGGTGATCCGTGGTGGTGTACGTTGACATTCTTGGAGGTAAATATAGGCTGTGTTGAAGCACCATGGCATGTACGAGGTGTGACATTTACGAGTGCTGAGAGAGTCGCAAGAGCCCCGGCTGCGAGACAGCTGGAAATCAGTGCCGGCATGCAAAACCTAATAACAACACTGATATTTACTCTCTCTCTCTCCCTCTCTCTTTTGCTCTTCCTTCTATCTGAGTGTCTCCCTCTCTTCGATCCCTTTGATTTTCATCTTTCCTCAGGGGGGCAGCACATCTCCACATTTGATGGAATCTGATAATCCTTTCGCCCCCCACACACAGATTTACTTCAGTCTTATTTTCGTTTTTTTTATTTCTGCATCTTCTTTCTATACTCTTCTAAAATCTTTTTTTTCTTCCTTTTGTGAGAGGCCACCGTGAGTCAAGCTCCACTGCTTTACCAATTCCATCAAAAGGCTAATCAACAATCTCAGAGTGGGCCAGTTCTCAGAACAGTCATTCTTTCTGTGCGCAACCGGCAATCCAGCAAAAGCAAGCAAGTGCTGCAGTAATAGACCTTGAATTACAATTAATCCTGCCTGGCTCGATTTGCCAATAGTAATTCCAGTGCTGCGAGAGCAGGACCTCGTTCGGGCTCGGCCGGAGAATGCAGGGGTGGAGAAACGAGACAACTGGAGTGAGAGAGAAGGATAACGAATGATTTAGAGCCATGTTACCTGTCACTCAGGCAAAAATTACAGCTTTTTTTACGGCCTCGGCAGAAGACCGGGCCATTAGTCTTTTCAGGTGCCTATTTTACATTTGTCACCGTGTGTAGCACAGCACCCTTAAAACACTGTTGTTTTGGAGTACATTTCAAGAATCTCTGCATTGCCCGTGCTGGTGGTATAAGTCGTTTGATGTGTAGGCCAAAGCAGAGGTTAGATGAGGAAAGGTAATGGGAAAGCTCTGAGCAGCAGGTTGGTTTCCTGCCAGGCGTCTGGTGAAGTGCCCAAGGTGCTCTCTGGTATTTAGATTAGGAGGCAGAGAGGGATTTCATTAGTTGTTTATCTAGAGTCTGTGAATATGTTATACCGCTCGTGAGGAATAACCTCACACGCGCTCAAATGAAGCTCAACGTGCACACACACACACACACACACACACACACACACACACACACACACACACACACACACACACACACACACACACACACACACACACACACACACACACACACACAAAAACACACACACACACACACACACACACACACACACACACACACACACACACACACACACACACACACACACACACACACACACACACACACACACACACACACACACACACACACACACACACACATAGAACAAGGGATTTTCTTGCACAGCTGGCAGCAACCTGCATTCTCTCTCTCTCTCTCTCTCTCTCTCTCTCTCTCTCTCTCTCTCTCTCACTCTAACTCACTCACTCACTCACACACACACACACACACACACACACACACACACACATAGAACAAGGGATTTTCTTGCACAGCTGGCAGCAACATGAAATCTCTCTCTCTCTCACTCACTCACTCACTCACTCACTCACTCACTCACTCACTCACTCACTCACTCACTCACTCACTCACTCACTCACTCACTCACTCACTCACTCACTCACTCACTCACACACACACACACACACACACACACACACACACACACACACACACACACACACACACACACACACACACACACTATACCCAAATCCATATTTCAAGAGGACTCAGTCAGCAGTGACAGACAGTTACAGTCAGCAGGCAGATGTCATTAGTCCAAGGGCAAACACGTTACGACTGTCTCCAAGCCATGGCATGCCATCCTCACAAGCCCAGTACCAATGTCGGTTTTGCTCATCTTTGAAACACAAATGAAGATATTTTTAATGAAACTTGAGAGATTTATGTCCCTTCATTGAAAGTCCAAGCAAACAAAAATGTTATGCTGTGAAAAGTTAATAAAGACATTGTACAAGTAATCCATATGAATCAAGGAGTTTAATCCAAGTCTTCTGATGAGACGAATTTGTTTTATATGATTAACCAATTTCATTTAGGTTTTTATTCAGACATTAAACAACACACATAGATAGAGCACGTCAAATATGGTAAAAGGAAGCTCAGTTGTGCTTGATTGACATGCAAGAACTGATAAAGTTTGTTCTCACGTCATGTAAGCACGTTCAAGCTTCTACAACAACCAGTGAGGATTGTTCTCGCACATCAAGCAAATACGGTTCTATGTTTACCATATTTAACTCAATGTGTGCACGTTGATCAATGTTCACATGTGAATACAAGCTTAAATCTTTTCATGATAGAAAGCAATCATATCTTTTCAGAAACAGTTTAATTCAAACTTTATGATGTCGTTTTGTACTTTTTAATGCATGAAAAGTTTGGTTGCATGGACTTTCAATGGATGGACACAACATTTTTTATAACATTAAAATGTCTTCATTTGTGTTCTAAAGATTAACGAAAGATGAGGGTGAATAAATGATGAGTTTTTTTTTAGAGTAAACTATCCCGTTAAATGAGATGAGATAGCACTGTTAAGTCTTTTCTGTTCTTATCAGAGTAGTCATTCACTGTAGTCATTCACTTGTCAGGTGTCTTTTTATGATACCTTAGGTAAAGACACATTCTGGCTCATAGAAGAATCAGGTTATGCTTTTGTGAGGTGAAGTGGTCTGAACAGACAAGGGCATATTTTAGATCTAAACCTTTATTCCCTCTCTACAGTTCTCTTTTTTTCAACGGTCTGTCCCCTACATTTACTCAAGATTCAAAAACAACGTTATAATGGCTCCTTTCAGGCTATGGAGAATGTACAGGGAGTTTATTTTTTCTTTTGAAGAGAGATTTTTTAGAGAACTTCGAAAGACTCAAATGCTTTTTTTTGTTAGTCATTGAGGCTTTTGTAAAAGAAAACCTAGTCCCTCTCCAAATAGGACCCATATTTAATCAAATGGGATGACTCAGAGCCTGCTTGACCTTCGTCTTGATTCTCTAAATAGCTGTCTCACACATACATGGGAAAATTAGCACATAAAGCCAAATGTGTGACACAGCTGTGCTGGACAGACCTCCCACCACTAATAGAGATTGCGAAAGAGTGTTAAGTTAGAGGGGGTTGTGGATCTCTACTTGTTTAGAACAGTCCTAGTGTATTTGGCCATAATATTTTGATGAGCATTAAGGGAATGGGACAGTAGGAATATATCATGCCTCGACTGTCAATTCAGTACACATAATCATAGCTGTACAAACACACAGGCACTCTCAAACAGCCATTAGTAGGCCAACATGGCATCTTCAAAGCGCTAATGGAATCAATAAAGTGATGGCAAGCGGTTGAACATGCTTGACTGGCTTTGATTACCAATAGCATGAAACCTGTCACATGCGTAACTTGTTTCTAACATGTTCTAACATGGTTGGGCTTCTCTGCTCTTGTGTTGGTTCAACACAATTTGTGATTATGTCGTGTAGCCTGAAGTTAACCTTAGTTTTGCTTAGCAACACATCTTTCATTACAACGCATATGGGCTACAGTACGTTCTATCGTATATCATACATTTCCTCATTCCTTATATTCCTTTTGAAGAAAAAAAAGTTGAATGCACTATAAAATCAAAAACTGTCTTTTAAATTTTACAAAATCTCTGTTAATAATTACTGAACCTGATGTTGTTCCAAATTTGTAGGCCTACATTGTTATTTATTTATTTATTATTTAATTATTTATGTGATAAGGTTCAGTGTATGGGTGGAAGGAAGAAGACAGGGATCGGCCAAAAAAAAAAAAAAGAGGCGCACAGTAGCGCATTCACCGAGCCACAGAGTGACACAGCACAAGGGAAACAAAAACAGAGACATGATGCAAACAGGTAGACAGTACTTTTGAACAGGCAGCAGTAATCAAGGTCCCAGTCCAACTCTCTCTCCCGCTCTCTCGTTCCCCCCGGCTAATATGTGGTCTCTCCACGCCATTTACTGCAATCAGACACAGGTGTTCATCATCTGCACTTGACCTACTTACTCACCGCGCGGCTCCCTCCTTTCTCTCCCGCTACAGACTTCGCAAGACCACGCCCCCCTCGCCACAATTTATTTTACATGCAAAGTCTTAAAGGTACAGTGCCAAAAATGGGTAAGAGAGAGGACAAATAATTAAAATGTAAAACTAAATTATTGCTGTTGTTGATCCAGACTAAGATTCTAAGCAGACCTGCTTAATAATGTCATGCATCTTGTATATGATCTCTCTCATCACCTTTCTCTTACCTTTTTTTTGGACTAATGGCGCTTTTCCATTACCAGTACCAGCTCGACTCGACTCGACTCGCCTCGGCTCGCTTTTCGCTCTGTTTTCCATTATAGATAGTACCTCCACAATAGTACCTGGTTGTCAAAGCGACGCCAAAGGAAACTGCCGTGAAGTAATCTTCTACGACACACACACACACACACACACACACACACACACACACACACACACACACACACACACACACACACACACACACACACACACACACACACACACACACACACACACACACACACACAGGACACTGGAGGAAATCGAATATATGCTGTTTTTGATCCTCAGGATGTGGCTGTTTCTCACAGCAAGAAGACAAACGTTGTTTGAGGAGAGGCTGAGGGCAGCAAAACGATACACTGCTGAAAAAAACAGCTCCGTCTGGCACGTGCAATGATGATGCAGTGAATAGTGACGATTCTCTCTGACCAATCAGCAGTCTGCAGTGTTTTCACACCACATTTTAGTGTCGCCTCAGCTCGCTCAGAACCTCGCCAGAGGTGACACGAAAAAAAGTACCCGAAAGTAGGTACAGGTACAACTTTTACACAGTGGAAAACCAAACAAAGGCGAGTCCAGTCCAGTCGAGTCGTGCTGGTACTGTATAGTGGAATAGTGCCATTAGATGCTGGTCTACACTGTTGTGAATCCCCGTCTTGTTGGTATGTTTTAATCCAATTTATGGGTTTTAATCATCAAGAGTAAGCTGTGAAAGACAATCTACCTGCTGAAAGAGTGCTATTTTGTGAGTCCTGTTTTCTTAATTATTATTTTTTTCCTAAAATCGGCAATTCTCAAAATGGATCTACACAATCATTTGAATGAGCGAATAAATAAGGCACATATATTTTTTTCTAATTTAAATTTATAATTGTAGGCTCTTTAAATCAGAAAATGGCATAGAATATATATACATATATATATATATATATATATATATATATATATATATATATATATATATATATAGTCAAAGAACACTGATGCATTTAGGGACATTAGCTCTTGAGCTATCTTTTTAACAGTTTGAACAGAAAACGTTCTCATAATCTGAATAGAGAATGAACAAATTCTATATTGAATGCTTTTGGCTACCATCGCTAATGTTACTTTCAGGATTGAGAATAATTCAGATTCGAAGTGGGAATGCTTTCTAAGAATTGGAATTGAATTTGAGGCAGAATGTATGTAAATGAAACTTGGAATGTTGTCTTGACACCCTTGTTTGAAAATTACTTGATGGCCTTGATGGTTTTATGACAGACGGACAGATTTATGAGCCTGGTGGAGAACTCTTCATGTTGAATTCCACTTCCAGTTATTCTTATTCAAATTCCACTTCAACTTCCTACGGGGTGACACCATTTCAGTTCAGATTCTCACCCATGCGCTGAAAGAGAGCCAATTGTTAAATTATGAATTTTGTCCAATCCTGCTCTAATTTTGCCTGAGATACTGTATAAATTGTTAATATATGCAGACAGTTATGCATTTGTAATAACATTCACCCAACTCCATAAAGCTTTTCAAACTGACTCTACACTGATATATATATATATATATATATATATATATATATATATATATATATATATATATATATAAATGACTCAGCAGATTGATTGATATTTGTCTGTAGTCCATCAACTTACAGCTGTATTGACATGTGCTACCGCTGTTGACTGATTATCTCTCGAGTAGTGGCAGGGTAGAGCAGAGGCCTAATAGGAATATAATCACCAATAATCTGTCATCTCTACAGGCCTGAGGAGGAAAAATATAAAATCAGTACAATCATCTCTTAATGGCAATGTTATGACTGAATTGCATATTTTGCATTTACACTTCATTTATGTGTTATTCATTTTATTTCACATGTATTCATTTCACATGTTCTAAAAACATCTGAGCCCCCTACGTGCTAATCTGTGATCTGGTTTCATGTCTTTGTATTCTTCTTGGTTAGGCGATGCACCTGACTGCCACCTAAAAGGTCAGGCATCCATGCCGTGTGCAGGGCAAAGCCACTCTCATCCCTCTGCTCCTCCCAATAACCCGCCCCTTCATCCCCTGGTTGACTTTCAGCTGTGTGCATGTTGTGACTCTAGCCTGTGATCATATACTCTGAACCTCACAGAGAAACAAGAGAATTATGCATACGTCATCTACATTTTACATTTGTTGTACATCCAAACAGAAATAGTTTCCATCATGTACCATTGTTTTGCAGCAAAAGTGTTTTTTAATGAATTTACTTAACATTTCATGAAAAAAAAAAAAAAAAAAATATATATATATATATATATATAGGGCTGGGCGATATGGCCTAAAAAAAAAATCCCCGATTTTTTCGCCAAAAAGACAAGAGGAAAAGCCCTGTCTTCGAAAACAATGAAATGTAACATAAATTAAAATGGGTGGATTGGGATTGGGGGGATGTGTAAAAAAACAAAAAACTTGCATCACAATAAGTGTATTGTGATTGTCAAATTATTTGGTAACTAAACATAATTTTATTAAGTTTACTGGAATACTACTGTTTTTATTATTGCTTAACACAAATTTCACAATTTCAATTCAATTCTTGTGATTTGATTCTGATCTTGATTCAATATAAATTCCTTTGGATAAATAGGTACAGTAGATACGTTAATGTGTTAATTTTTCTCCCAAAAAAATAATAAAAAAAATCACCTAATGCTGTAAACATACAGAAAGCCCTGTCAGCTGGTATTATTAAAGGTTAAAACCAACTCAAATTAAATATAATGCGTTTTTTTATTTTATGATGCGTCTAACTAACATGCGTGCTAGGGTCATTAAAAGGCATCCTAAGGTAAATGTAACTTTACGTGACATATGTTGTTCTCCAGCTGTTTTATGGACATTTTTCCGCGGTTGAAAAACACTGATCGATCGATTTTATTACATCTCGGTAAGTTGGTAGTAAAGAGTAACAGATGATCGGTTCACGTGCCGCTTGAACTGAGATCTGCCAGCGTTCTTTCACGTCACATTTACAAGCGCCAAAACGGTGTTTATTGTTTGAATTTTGTAATAAAATTGACAGAATCTGAGAGCTGAGAATCTGTTTCATATCGATAGTAACCTGCTCTGTCTTGTCTGTCGGTGTCAGTGTCCTCTTTGCTTCGCGATTTTTCTCTGTGTGCGAAAATGGATGTGTGGTGTGAGAGCGTGTAAAAAGTGACAGAATTGCGTCTCTCACAGTGAACTCGTGAGAGTTGGCGGCCCTGCAGATTCAGCTTGTAGCCTAAATGTTTTCGACGGGTGTGCTTCTGCTGCCGCGGTCTTGCTCATTTGCCATGTTGTTTGTGTATCTCTATCATGGCAAGCGCTGAGCCCGGTTGGAACTACGGGAGCCCAGATGGGAGCGTTGGCGGTTGTTAAAGAGAAAACCGATTTTCATTCAAAAAAATCGGCGTAAACTACACATTCGAGTTAATCGATAAAATCGATTTATCGCCCAGCCCTAATATATACATATATTGTGATGAGGGGGGCGTGGTTTTAGGGAGTTTGCAGCGGGAGAGTGAGGGAGGAGCCGAGCGGTAAGTAAGTAGGTCAAGTGCAAAATGACGAACACCTTTGTCTGATTGCAGTAATTGGCGTGGGGAGACCGCATATAAACCGGCTGGTCCAAGAGAGAGGGAGAGAGAAGGGCCGGGGACTCGTATCAACACTTGAGACCTGCTGGCTGACAAATGGACTGAGTTTGTACGACGGAGAGAGCTTTATGAATGGAATGAGTTTACACATCGGGAAGAGTTTGATAAAAGTGGACTGAGACCTGAACCTGAGCTGGATAGACGGGGAGGGACGGGCAGGACCACCAACGCCAGCTTCAGCCTCGGCCCAGACCATCGCGCTTCACAAAATGGGTCCGCAGGATGACCCAGAAGCGTTCCTCGACCTCTTCGAGAAGACAACCGAGGCCTGGGGCTGGCCGCCCGGAGACTGGCCAGTGCGGTTGATCCCGCTGTTGTCCGGGGAGGCACAGATTGCCGCACAGCAGTTGCCAGTCCCAAACCTCCTGGTCTATCAAGACCTCAAGCTTGCCATCTTGCAACGGGTCAGCCGGACCCCCGAGCAAAGCAGACAGCGGAAACAAATAAAGTTTCCGGACCCTCAAGCTTGGGGAGCCTGGTCGGCCCTTCGTCTTTGCGCAACAGCTCCGGGACACGTGCCGCAAATGGCTGATGGACGAAGAGCGTGACGTTGAGGCAATCATCGACCAGGTGGTACTGGAGCAGTTCCTGGCGCGGCTCCCTCAGAGAACCGGAGCGGCGGGAAGGACTGGCCGGCCTGTTGGCGTTGCAGGGACCCTGGTCATTTTATCGATCAGTGTACAGTGATGAAGGTGGGGACTCTGGTCAGGGTCCCTGACACACCGCAGGCCGCCCCCGATCGAGCTGGGCTGTACCAAATACCAGTGAGTATAAAGGGGGGTACTTTTCAGGCATTGGTGGATTCAGGCTGTAACCAAACCTCCATCCATCAAAATCTGATTCAACCTGGGGCATTGGATAAAAGCCGCATGGTTAAGGTAAGGTGTGTGCACAGGGAAGTGGTGGATTATCCCTTAATGCCGGTCACGATCCAATTCAGGGGCCAAAAGCATATTGTGGATGCAGCCGTAAGTCAGCACCTCCGACACCCGCTAATTTTGGGGACCAATTGGCCGGGGATTAAAGTATTGTTGGGACATTTATGTGCAGGTGTTTCTGGGACTAAAAGGAAGCGGGGGAGGAGAACGGTCGCTCAGGTGGGAGAGGCTGTACCGGGTTCATCGGAACCTGCACCAGAGGATCGGAACGCTATTGAAAGACAGGATCTTTCGGAGCGTGATTACTTTCCTCTGGAGCAGTCCCGAGATGAAACGCTTAAAAATGCATTTGATCAGGTCCGCACAATCAACGGACAGCCTCTCCACCCAGGCCGACCTCTTTCATATCCTTATTTCGCAATTATAAAAGATAAGTTGTGTCGGGTGACCCAGGACGCCCAGACAAAGAAAGATACAACACAGTTATTAGTTCCGAAAAGCCATCGGGAAATGCTTTGTCATTGTAATCTGATGGCTGGGCATTTAGGGCAGACAACTACACTAAATCGTCTAATGACCCGATTTCTTTGGCCGGGCATTCACGAGAATGTGCGCAAGTGGTGAGCGTCTTGTCGTGAATGTCAGTTGGTAAACCCACCGGCCAACCCAAAAGCACCGTTGTGCCCCCTTCCTTTAATGGAGGTCCCCTTCGAGAGAATTGGTATGGACCTCATCGGGCCATTAGAACGATCCGCACGAGGGCATCGCTTTGCATTAGTCCTAGTGGAATATGCAACGCGATACCCAGAAGCAGTGCCGCTTCGCAATATTTCTGCCAAGAGCGTAGGGAGCGCGCTGTTTCAATTAATCTCCCGGGTGGGAATCCCAAAGGAGATTCTCACCGAATAAGGCACGGCGTTTATGTCACGTACTATTCGCGAACTTTACGAATTATTGGGCATTAAATCGATTCGCACTATCGATCACCCACAAACAGACGGACTGGTGGAATGTTTTAATCGCACGTTGAAATCAATGATTCGGAAGTTCGTGCAGGAAGACGCCAAAAATCGGGATAAGTGGCTAGAACCCCTCTTGTTTGCTGTACGCGAGGTCCCCCAAGCCTCCACGGGGTTTTCCCCCTTCGAGCTTCTTTATGGGCGTCAGCCCCGCGGGGTGCTGGATGTGCTTAGGGAAACTTGGGAGGATGGATCTTCGAATAGCAAAAATGAAATTCAATAAGTCATGGACCTGAGAACAAAACTCCACACTTTGGGGCGCCATTCTATGGAGAATTTGTTACATTCCCACGACAAACAAAGTCGGCTGTACAACAGGGGGGCTAGACTACGTGAATTTGCACTGGGAGATAAAGTACTTGTATTACTCCCCACATCCAGTTATAAATTACTCGCGAAGTGGCAAGGACCCTTTGAGGTCACACGGCGAGTCTGGGATCTCAACTATGAGGTTATTCGTACGGACAGGGGAGGGGCACATCAGATTTACCACCTCAATCTCCTTAAAAAATGGAATGAGGTGGAATCAGTGATGTTGGCAACGGTAGTGAGTGGGGAGGAGGATCTTGGTCCAGAAGCGAATTCAAAATCTCAATCACTCGCTCAAATCACAAATCAATTCACTGATATACGTAATTTACAAACAGAGTTTGCTGATGTGTTTTTGCCCCTGCCCGGCCAAATGAACCTCATTCACCACCACGTTGAGACTGAGCCGGGTATAGTAGTACGCAGCCGGCCATATCGCTTACCTGAACATAAAAAGAAAGTAGTTCAGTATGAATTGAAGGCTATGCTGGACATGGGGGTAAAAGAAGAATCCAACAGTGACTGGGCATGCCCGATCGTTTTGGTTCCAAAACCCGAAGGCTCGGTTCGGTTCTGTGTGGATTATCGCAAGGTGAATGTCGTGTCGATATTCGACGCTTATCAAATGCCTCAGGTTGACGAATTGCTTGATCGGCTCGCCACTGCTCGATTTTATTCGACACTGGATTTAACAAAGGGATATTGGCAGATCCCCTTAACTCCAATGTCCAGAGAAAAAACGCCTTCACAACGCCGTTTGGATAACCAATTTTTCACTCTTTCTTTCGGCTTGTTCGGGGCTCCTACGACCTTTCAGCGCCTGATGGACAGAATTATCCGGCCGCATGCTGCATATGCCGCTGCTTACTTGGATGATATTATCATCTAATGTAATGAACGGCAGCGTCATATGCAGTATTTGCGGGCTGTCCTCGGGGCGTTGCGAGGAGCCGGGCTCACGGCCAACCCAAAGAAATGTGCGGTTGGGCGTGTGGAGGTTAGGTATCTGGGCTTCCACTTGGGTCATGGACAGGTGCGTCCCCAAATTGATAAGACTGCAGCAGTTGCGACCTGTCCGAGACTTAAGACCAAAAAAGAGGTTAGACAGTTCCTGGGGCTAGCGGGATATTACAGAAGGTTTGTGCCTAATTATTCGGACCTCGCTAGCCCCTGCCTGATCTAACTAAAATGGATGCACCAGATTCAGTCCAGTGGACGGAGCGGTGTCAGTAGGCCTTTACCCAGAGAAAGGCTGCTCTGTGTGGCGGACCGCTCTTACAGGCTCCTAACTTTTCTCTCCCTTTTATTCTGCAGACTGACGCGTCGGACAGAAGGATGGGTGCAGTCCTATCCCAGGAGATGGAGGGTGAAGAGCGGCCGGCGCTGTACATTATTCGCAAGCTCTCTAAGAGAGAGGCTAAGTACAGCACCATTGAGAAAGAATGTCTTGCCATCAGATGGGCCGTTCTCACCCTCCGCTATTATCTCTTGGGACGGGAATTCACCCTCTGTTCGGACCATGTTCACCTCCAATGGCTCCACCCCATGAAAGATACCAACGCGCGGATCACCCGTTGGTATCTGGCATTACAACCTTTTAAATTTCAGGTGGTCCACAGGGCGGGGGCGCAGATGGCTGTGGCTGACTTCCTCTCCAGGAGAAGGTGCATGTGGCGCACCTTTTCTTTATTTTGTTTCATTTTTAATAAGGTATACGAGTCTACGTTACACCGACCCTTGTCTTCTTTCATCCCTACACTGAACCTTCATTGCACACACATATATATATATATATATATATATATATATATATATATATATATATATATATAAACATATATACATATATTTTACAAAAATGAAATTTATTTTGGTGTTTAAATGTTTGAAGGTTAGACACATGTTTGCAGCTCTGTTTATCGCTATAACATTCATTGACACAATGCAATCTCTACCCTAACCTTAACCATCAGAACAAAGTGCCTAACCATAAACCCTACTCTTAACCTAATTATAACTTAAAACCAAGTATTGACCCCTCAAATTGGGCTTTAAAGGCATCTCAGAAAGTGAGGATTGGTCTGAAAGTCCTCAGTTTACTCCCATTGTCCGATGGTCTAAAACTCAAACTCGTCCTCACAAAGATAGTTGTACAAGTTCACACACATACACATAATTACTGCAAGTACTATCTTTGTGGGGACATTTTGGTCCCAACAATGTATAGGGTTTACCAGGAACCTTCCCTCAAACAAACACACACGCACACACACACACACTATATGGTTGAAATGTTTGAGGTCAGTAGGATTTTTTAAATGATGTTTTATTAACAAAGTTCGGGAGGAGCACGCGCAGATAATTAACATGAGTGGAGAGTACTCAGCAATCAACAATAAGTGGTATATATATTCAGCAGTCTCACCTCAATTAATTGACAGTTTAGCAGCATTAGGCCCCGCCCTTTTGCTGTCATGTCTGAGCTGAAGCTCTTTCCTTCCTTCCTTTCCTAATTATATCTTTCCTTGATGATTCTTTCATTACAGCTGAGCCGCCGTCGCAATCCGCCGCTCCAAGGAATAATTCTTCTCCTACCACCAACATCATCGAGCCATCATCACCGGCTCACACGATCCTCTCCACGCTCGCCAAGACGCTGAGGACTGACCTCACCACCGCCGGCAAGAAATTCATCATCTTCCTCCTCATCCACCTCCACTCCAGTCCATCCAACCATCACTGATATAGGGAAATGGACTGTAAAAGGGCTGAGACAAGCCATAATTAATTCCGAAGTCAAATTCTCATGAAGATTAAATAAAGCAGAATTGTTTAATCTATATGTCTCCTTGCAATCGACTCACCCTTCTCCTACAGCTTCCACTTCATCTGCTCGAGTGAGCAAGGCCCACCGGGCCCCGATCTCGCATCCAGCAGCTTCCCACCACCGCACAGCAAGCTTCAGCCGCCTGCAACACCATCTATCCATCAACTCCTCAAACGTTTCCTTTTCTTCCTACCTCATACCCTTTCCCCTATCAGTATTTTCTAGCTCCAGGGGCTCAGCCTAGCGTGAGGATGTCTCCGCTAACTGGACAAGTGCCGTCGTCATTTCTTCCCTTTCCCGTTCCTCACTTTGCTTCTTTTCTCGCTCCTCCACTGGTCCCAGGGGCGATTTTTGTGTGAGGATGCCTCCGCAAAAGGCCTCAGCCCCGACCCTCCCTCCTATTAACCCTCTCCATGCTGAATCTCGCTTCTCTCTCTTCTCAGCAACACCTCAACCAGCTCCTCCAAAGGCCGTCGCTTCAGAACCTCCTCCAGTGACGAACAATATCAGAGCACAAATCCTTGCAGGTGTGGACGTGGATTTGGTCTCTTTATTATCCTTGTTTCCCCCATCAGAGTCCAATCGCCAAGTGGACTGCGGCATCCGTTACCTTAAAAAACAAAACGCAGGTTTCATCACGCACATTGTCATTGGCTGAATTTTGTATTGCCTTCAATACAAATATTGAAGATATATTATATACTTGAAAAATAAACGTTGAAAGATGGCACCGGTGTGTATGGCCTGCCGTCTGTTGTATATTATACCTGCCCATTTTTTTGTTTTAACATGTTTTATGTTAGCTATTTTACAAAATGTTTCATCATTTTTAACATATGATCGTCAAATGAAGCTTGGCATTAAAGACATCACTGAAGAGCTATTTCATGATGTCCAGTCTGGTACTCAGTTTGCCTCCACCTTGGTGACTATACCTGATTATCTGTGCTGCCTGCCTTGTCCTTTGACACGAAGAAAGTGTCGAAAAAAGACGGGGAAGATGCGGAGGTGTTGCGGTGAAGTTTAAGCTTCTCCTGATGGCTGAATCGGATTTCCCACCTCGCGTTGGCCTGCACGCTTACGTGGCAGGGTGCGGCCGCTTCATTGTGGGGCGCTCGCTGGAATGATTACATGCATGGAATATACCGATCGTAGGCGATCCACCGTATCATCTTCCAAAGAGTCGCTCACCACGTCTGCACCGAGGCGGCGTCTGCGCTAGTCACCTCACAGCTGACTGTTGATTCGCGGCAGATAAGGATGTCTTTGATCAATGCCAGGTCAGTGGTTAACAAGACAGTTATCAATGATTTTTTTTACTTCACGCAGCCTAGACTTTCTGTTCATCACGGAAACGTGGCATTCTCCAGGGGACGGAACCCTTTTACTGAATTGGTGCCAAACGACTGTACATTTTTAAACTCTCCTCGCCTGTGGGCCGATCTATTTTTAAACAGAACTATTGCTGTAGAATGTTAGTGCCTGATGCCTATTCGAGTTTTGAACTTCAATTATTTGTCTTGGAATTGGATAATCCAGTGGCGATTTCAGTCATTTATCATCCACCTAAACCTCACAGAGACTTTTCAAAGTTTTGAAAAGTTTTCAGTCTTTTTTGATAGAATGTTAATTCTCAGGGATTTTAACATACATGTGTGTTGTTCAGCTAACTTATTAGCCAAAGAATTTGAGCCTTATTGACTATTTTGTTCTGGTACAGATTGTAAATGCTCCCACCCATATTCAGGGCCACACTCTTGATCTGGTGCTTTCACATGACCTGACAGTCAGCGACCTTGCAATAGATGATGTTATTTCTGATCATAAGCCTATTACTTTTAGAGTCCCCACTTGTTTTAATATTACAAGAACCACTAGGGCTGTTCGATGGTCTCGTAAAATCACACAGACTACCTGTACTGAATTTTCAGCTGTTTTTGGGTCAATGACATGACATGTATTTTTTGTGTCCAAATTCATTATTTTCCTAAAAAGAATTTGAATAAATACATGTCATATATCAAATGGATCTACAATATCTCCTTTATAAGAAACCCTTTTCATTTAATAGAAATCTTGTTTTATAATGAATTAATGCTGCCCAAAACACTGTAAAACCAATATGAATCAACACCATACATTTTTTTGGACATAAAAATGCATTTTAAAACTTTTTATCTTAAAATATATATTTTTTTCATCTTGAAAATCTTATTTGTCATTGACCCTTTTAATGAGGTGTCTCAATCATCTGATCTATTTTGTGATAACTGAAGTGTGTGGTGGTGTCGTGGTGTGGAGTCTCTTAATTACTTCAATACCATCTAGGTTAATATTTTAAACTCTTTGGCTCCCATAAAAGCCAAACAACACAAATTAAAATCAGAGCCCTGGCGCTGTCAGGGCTCACAGAAGGAACAGACTGGATGGTAAGCTTTAAACGTTTATTTGTGCAGATGGAAACTCAGTCAGAGATAACAGGTAAGGATCAAATGACTTAGAAACGTTAAACAGGCTTAGCTGAATGATAATGTCCTTTTCTCTTTTGCAGATGGGTAGGAAGCAGTCACATTGGAGATGGATGGATACGGAAGGATCGGGAAGCTGGTAAGTAGCAGGTTGGTTGAAGGAGAGTCTGTGAGTCATGTATAGACCAGACCAGACCAGTGACTGCAGTGAAGGTGAGTGCTTTATAGTGCATGTGGGTGATGGGACACAGGTGACGGTGATAATGATGAGGATGATGAGGTGCAGGTGATGATGACCGGGAATGCTGGGAAGTGTAGTGAAGACACAGATGAAGGAGGTGAATGTGACATAACTCCCCCCTCCTGCTAGGCGCGACCCGCGCCGTACAAGGCAGAAAACGGGAGGGGGTGGGCATCCTGGAGTCCGTGACGGGAAGGTGGACCGGGTGCAACTGGACGGACTCCAGGATGGTCCAGGCGGCCTGGGCGGAGCAGGACGAGCAGGCGGCCAGGGCGGAGCAGGACGTGGGGGTGGCCACGCCGTGGCGGTGAGGACCCTTCGGGCGGCCGTGGTGGTCTTTTTTCAGGCCTCCGTGGGTCTTTGGCCGGCCACGGCGAAAGTGTATAGCCCGCCCCTTTTTTTATGGGAAATAATTAGCATAGCTGCTGTTCATAATATTAATGCATTCGATCTGATTCAACAGTAGTATAAAAGGTATGCATTATGTGCATGCTTGGCTAAAGAGATGCGTTTTTAATCTAGTTTTAAACTGGGACAGCGAGTCTGAGCCTCAAACAATATCAGAAAGGCTATTCCAGAGTTTAGGAGCAAATGTGAGAACGCCTTCCCTCCTTTAGTGGACTTAGATATCCTAAGAATGACCAGAAGCCTCGAATTTAGTGATCTTAAAGAACGCGATGGATTGTAGGGTGAAAGAAGGTCCATTACATACACAGGAGCTAAACCATTTAGGGCTTTATAGGTCAGTAGTAATACTTTGTAATTGATACGGAACTTAATAGGTAACCAGTGTAGAGATGATAAAATAGGTGTTATATGATCATATTTTCTTGACCTAGTAAGAACTCTAGCAGCTGAATTTTGCACTAACTGTAGCTTGTTTATTGAGGATGCAGGACAGCAAGCTAATAAAGCATTACAGTAATCTAGTCTCGAGGTCATAAATGCATGAACTAACTTTTCTGCAGTTATGCTGACGATACCCACATTTATTTACCCCTGGGAGCAAACAACATGGGTTTGGATACTCCGTTCACTTGTCTAGTGGAGGTAAAGACTTAGATGTCCCTACATTTTCTTCACCTTAATGAAGACAAAACTGAGATTATAGTCTTTGAATCATCAGAAGCTGCTAGTTCTCGCTGCTTAAATTTTGGCCCTCTGTCTGCATGTGTGAAATCATTAGTGGAGAATTTGGGCGTGTCATTCGATAGTGCTCTTTGGGCATTAACCAAGCAATGAAAGCTTTAGCTTAAGTTCTGTCAGGAAGACTCAATCAGCGCGTCACGTATTACCTCATTCTTATCCAATCAGGTGTTAACAGTCACAGTATAAAAGATTGGTACTTACACCTGTCTGAGTTTGCAGATGCTGACGGTGCCATTCATTTGCTCGCGATCAGTTGCGTACCGCCATGTCTCAGGTAACTCAAATTGTCTATGACTATTCCGAATCTGATGACGAATTCGTCCAGCCACCGTCTACTACTGCACGGCGCAGTACACGTATTCAGCGCCGTGACTCTCTATGGACACTCTCGTCTTCGGACAACATAACCAACTCCCTCAAAGCAGCTGGTATTCCCTTTAACCACGACTTGTCCAGGGAGGATCTGGTTCTCTTGGCCCAGAATACTCTGGGCAATCCTCCTAATCCAACGGATCAATCTTCTTCTACAAGTACTCCGTCAATTTAGCCAAAACAAACAGGCCGGAAGAGAACAGCAAAATCTTCTTCAACCCCTCCAGCAAAAAGATCCTCGCAGCAAGCCCGGGCTTCTTGTTCTTGTTGACACCGCTGATTGTGCAGATCCAAACGATCTCCTCATCCAAGCAGTACAAAGCCTCTCACAAACCGTCAAAGGATTAGAATCAAAGATGGCGAAGTTTAAAAATACTTTCGTTAATCCTCTCATCAGCCTGAGCCCCGCCATAAACGTTTCAGTCATTCCTCAGGCCGGTCCTTCTTTTGCCGGATCCAGCGATCCATTGAGTGTGCCTTCTTCTCACCAGCAAGCCCTTCCTTCAACGAACCAAAATCCATTTCTGGATGTTCCCGCTCCTCTCTCAACTCCAGCTTTTAATCTCGCTACGGCATCACCAGCTCAATCATTTGGTAGGCGATTTGTTTCACCAGCCGCCGCCACTGTGTCTTCTAATGTCAGAACCAATATCATTCAAGGTAAGGACATTCATTTGGCTTCTCTACTACTTCCTTCGCCTGCAGCAGACAGGAAAATGGTTGACTGCGGTGACGTGGCAGTCTTTCTCAAGACATTCGATCCCAGATTGCAACGCAATCTTTCTTTTTCTGAATTCGTTATCGCTTTTAGCATCTTCAGAGACATTCTGTGTCAAACATTTCCCGATATAAGGGAAGAGCTCGACCTTTATTTAGCTATGATGGCTGATTTTAACCAAAGGTACGGGGGCACCCTGTTCTATGAATACCACAACCGCTGTACAATTCCAAACTAGACTGGTCTGTCACTGAGTCCGAACTGCTCATTCGCCATTTCGGCGGTCAAAAAACTCTGGCTTGCTCTATTTGTAGCTCTCACGGACATTCTGCTCCATTTTGCCCTAAAGCTTTCACCAGGGACACGACGGACGCTGTCCGTGGTGCTGAAAAAGTAAGGCCCTTTCATGATGGCCGCAATTGATCAGCCGTTGATTCCAACGGAGTTCCTATTTGTGTGAACTTTAATGAATCTGTATGCTCATTTCCTAACTGTCGATTTACTCATATTTGTAGCTTCTGCAAGGATCCGCACCCGAAATCCGTCTGCCAACGCCGGTACAGACAAACTCCCCGTGGGAAAGCCCCAAATCGGAAAAAAATCTGATTAACGCACATCCTTCTACTCCTATTAATGTTGCAGTTCTATCACGCTACCTCTCTTCTCACCCCGATTCGACTTTCGTTGATTACCTAATCTCCGGTCTGTCCCAATGGATTCGGGTGGGCATCCTTTCCCAACTCACTTCTATTTTCCTAGCAAAAAATTTGCAATCAGCCACAAATGAACCAGACGTGGTCTCCGTCTTGCTAGAGAGATAAGTTAATAAAGGATATGTTATTGGCCCTTTTGCTTCTCCCCCTTTTTCTCCTTTCCGGATCAATTCTATCGGTGTAGCCACACGCAAATACTCCGGTAAAAAACGCCTCATTTTTGACATGTCTTCACCGCATTCCTCTTACACAGCAAGCGTAAACGGATGTATTCCTTTTCCACCTTTTTCTCTTCACTACGCGTCAGTTGACAATGCCATTCATTTACACATCTGCTCGATGACTTTCTGCTAATTGATTTTCCATCTAACCATTCCTCTATTCGAGACATCATTAAACGGGTCTTCAGCGATGTCGGCGTTCCCCTCTCCGCTGAAAAAACCATGGGCCCTTCTACTTAGCTAGAATTTCTAGGCATTACACTCGACACGATCAACATGCAAGCTTCTCTCCCTCTCGAAAAGCTTCTAAGAATTAGGTCTCTCTTGGAATCTTTCTCTTTTCTACGAGTCGTATCGAAGCGCGACATGCTGTCTCTGCTCGGGCATTTAAATTTCGCTATGAGTATTATTCCCCAAGGCAGGACTTTCATTTCTCGATTATTAACATTGGCTCACTCTGTCCCAAATTTAAGTGATTTGATTTTACTCGACGAAGGCTGTCTGTCCGATCTCAAATTTTGGACTCGCTTGCTGAATAACTGGAACGGGATTTCCTTTTTCTATAATGACGCTCTCGAATCTTCCGCTGATTTACAATTTTTCTCCGACGCTGCCTCTTCCATTGGGTCGGCGTCTTTTTTCAAGGCCAATGGGTCGCCGAAAAATGGCCAAAAGATTTTCCTAAATCTGATTCTGGCTCAAACTCTTCCGCGCTCTATGAGATTTATCCTCTCGTCGTCGCCAGCGTCATCTGGGGTTCGGCATGGACGCGCAAACGCATCTTGTTGTTTTGCGATACCGAAGCGACCGTTGCTATCATTAATAAAGGCAAATCTTCTTGCCCTAAGATCATGCCTTTCCTGAGACGCCTAGTATGGCAATCTGTCGTCTTTAATTTCATAATTAAAGCGGCTCACATTCCTGGTCACCATAACACTATTGCTGATGCGCTATCTCGTTTTAGTTTTCAGGCTTTCAGACAGCTCTGCCCTTCAGCCAATACCGATCCAACACCATGCCGTCCCCTAGCAGCCATAATGCTAAATTAGGAGAGTTGCTCAGCTCGGCTAGACGCTTTATCTCACTGGGTGTCGCTCCCTCCACACTTAAAGCTTACATTTCAGCATGGTCCGCTTTCGTTATGTTTTGTTTTTCCATGCATATTCCGTTATTTCCCATTTTGATTTCGACCGTTTGCTCTTTTTTAGTTTTCAATTTTGAAAATCATAACCTTAAAATTTCTTCTTTACGTAGATTGCTCGCTGGTATTCAATTCCATGCTAAATACTTTGATCCTAATTTTCCAAGTCTCTTGTCGGCATATTCCGTCCGAATATTACTTAAAGGCATAGCTAAATCCTCTACTAAAACACCAGACAAACGCTTGCCAATTACATTGCCTTTACTGCACAGGCTTATTACTTCTCTTCGGAACGGTCTATTTTCTACCTATTCAAACATTCTGCTCGAGGCTGTTTTTCTATCAGCTTTCTATGGTTTCATGCGTGCAGGTGAATTCACCTCAGAAACCAAAAATTTCGATCCCGCCCGTGGTATTTCTTTTTCCGACCTTCGCTTTTCACCCGATTTCTTCACTCTCTTTCTTAAACACTCTAAGACCGACTCTCAAGGCTCGGGTGTCACAATAACTATTTCAAAGATTAATAACACTTTCTGTCCCTTTCTCTCCATGATTTAATTTCTTAAAATTCGTCCCTCTACTCCCAGTCACGCCTCTTTATTCATTCTTACTAACGGAGCACCTCTCTCCAAAACCTGGTTTAGGACTCATTTAGTTTCTGCCCTCAAAAGCTGCTGTTTACCCCCCTCCCTTTATACCGGTCATTCGTTCCGGATTGGGGCAGCCACCACAGCAGCCGAACGAGGAGTGTCTACATCAGCTATCAAAATAATGGGAAGATGGTCTTCCTCAGCTTTCGAATCCTACATAAGAACCGATTCAAAAATTATCATTGAAGCTCAGCAAGCTCTCCATTAATAATCCAGGTAAATGCTCTCGCAACTACTGGTGGTGGTGGTACTACGTTATCCACTTGAGCGCAGTTCAATTTGCACTATCTGATAACGCCCCTCTGTAGTCTTCTCTGTGTTTGTGTTTTGTCCCGCGGTGTATCCGCTCGTCTTCTGTCTTTATGTGATCCTCCTCGGCCACTAGTTTAGCCGTGGTCCATGCAGGCTATCATAGCTTTGTTCTTACGGTCCATCGCGGCCTGGTCTGTCTGGTCTAGTGGCCTTGTTTTGTGAATATTGTCTTTCATGTGGCATTAGCGGACGGTGTGGCTCCTAAGCGGTCTCGTCTCTGTGGTCTCCCATGGCCGTGTGGCCTATCGTGGCCTTGTCCTCTAAGGTCCATCGTGGCCTAGTGACCTCTAGGGGTCTTGGTTTTATGTGTCTCTATGGCCGTGTCTATGATTAGCTCGTTATGCGTGGCATATTGAAGCCTGTCCTACTTGTGGCCATCCGTGGTCTGTGGTCCATTGCGACCTTCTGTGTGGATTAGCAGCTCTGTCTTATAGGTTTGTCTTCATGTGGCATTAGCGGCCGGTGTGGCTCTTAAGCGGTCTTGTCTCTGTGGTCTCCCTGGGCCGTGTGGCCTACCGTGGCCTTGTCCTCCAAGGTCCATCGTGGCCTAGTGACCTCTAGAGGTCTTGGTTCATGTAGCTTTATTGCTGTGTCTATGATTAGCTCGTTATGTGTGGCCTATTGAAGCCTGTCCTACATGTGGCCATACGTGGTCTGTGGTCCATCGCGACCTTCTGTGTGGCTTAGCAGATCTGTCTTATAGGTTGTCTTCATGTGGCATTAGCAGCCGGTGTGGCTCCTAAGCGGCCTCGTCTCTCTGGTCTCTCATGGCCGTGTGGCCTACCATGGCTTTTTTCTATATGTGGCTATCAAGGCCTGCGGTCAAGCTGACCTCGTGTTAATGTGGTCTATCATGGCCTGTGGTCAAGCTGACCTTGTGTTTACGTGGTCTATCATGGCCTGCGGTCAAGCTGACCCTGCGTTTATGTGGTCTATCACGACCTGTGGTCAAGCTGACCTCGTGTTTATGTGGTCTATCACGGCCTGTGGTCAAGCTGACCTTGTGTTTATGTGGTCTATCATGGCCTGTGGTCAAGCTGACCTTGTGTTTATGTGGTCTATCATGGCCTGCAGTCAAGCTGACCTCGTATTTATGTGGTCTATCATGGCCTGTGGTCAAGCTGACCTTGTGTTTATGTGGCCTATCATGGCCTGTGGTCAGGCTGACCTCGTGTTTTTCAATTTATCTCCCGAGTCTTTCTGGTAGAATTGAAAGCTTTAGCTTAAGTTCTGTTAGGAAGACTCAATCAGCGCGTCACATATTACCTCATTCTTATCCAATCAGGTGTTAACAGTCACAGTATAAAAGATTGGTACTTACACCTGTCTGAGTTCGCAGATGCTGACGCTGCCATTCACCTCCATCTTCCCCAACCACCACCAAGATGGTACCTTCCCCTCCATCCTCCCCATCACCACCACCAGGATGGTCCCTTCCTTACCTCCAGGGGGTTGGCTGCGCCCCCGCCTTCATCTCAGGCGGGACATGCAGATTCGGCTAACCTCGCTTTGCTCACTAAGGACGGGGCCTACGCCAAAGAACTCATAAATTTATGCTTGCTGAGCTGACAATAAATGTATACAGCTTTTCAATTTATCTCCCGAGTCTTTCTGGTAGAACCAATCAACCGTTTGCAAATGGTACCGAATGCAGCTGCTAGGCTCCTTACTGGTGTGCGCAAACGAAATCACATTACCCCAATTCTGAAATCTCTGCACTGGTTCCCAATCCGTTACAGAATTGATTTTAAAGTCTTAATGCTTTTTTTTTAAATCCCTGAATGAATTGGCTCCTGTATATATGACTGATCTATTATCCAATCACAATTCTGGAAGGTCTCTTAGGTCATCCAATCAGAGACTGTTAACTGTTCCTCGGACTAGATTAAAAACGAGAAGAGATTGAGCTTTTGCCGTTGCTGCACCAAAACTTTGGAACAGCCTCCCTGTCCTTATTAGAACTGCACAAGTTTAAAGCAAAACTCAAAATGTATTTTTTTGTCTTTGGCTTATAATTGTAGTTGATATATGCTGTGTCTGGTCTGTTCTGTGTTTTGTTTTGTAATCTTGTTGTACTTGGTCTTGTGTTGGTACTAGGGGCGGCAGTGGCTCAGTGGTTCATGTAGGTTGTCTACAAACCGAAAGGTTGGTGGTTCGATCCCCGGTTCCACCTGACCAAGTGTCGAGGTGTCCATGAGCAAGACACCTAACCCTAGCTGCTCCCGACGAGCTGGGTGGCGCCTTGCATGGCTGACACCGCCGTCGGTGTATGAATGTGTGTATGAATGGGTGAATGTGAGGCAACTATGTAAAGCGCTTTGGTGGCCATTCGGTCTGTGAAAGCGCTATATAAATGCAGTCCATTTGGTGCTAAATGCTGTTTACGTCTGATATAATGTACAGCACCTTGGTCAACAACTGTTGTTTTTAGTGGTACTACATAAATAAAGTTGAGTTGAGTTCAACCGCTACACCGAAATTATATGTTCTGTTTTTCCCCATAGATGGCGCGAAGCTGAACGATTATATTTCCATCATAGCGGAACTCGTGCTGTCCTACGGGGGTAGCCATTTCTACACGTACCACAAACTGTTTTCCGCTAAATGCGCCGTACTTATCTCTCAATGGAATCAGTGTCCTTATTGGGGAGCTTTGGATACTGATCTCCATAACAGAGTTTTTCTCGGGTGCCTAAACATTTAATGTGCAATTTGCAGATCCGTCAACCATGCCACCACGGCATGCCCTCAAATTAACCCCTCAATTCCTCCCCGCCCAGAACAGAACCACTTTAAATCTACCAGCTACGTTCCCTGACCCACCAGAGAGGATCACTTTTTCAGTAGAGATTTTTAAAGCAGAACCTCACATGTTGCATCTAACAGGCAAGTATGCAATCATTTCAACGACGGGAAATGCCCAAGACAACACTTTCGCTTTCCTCACGTCTGTAACTACTGCGGAGGTGCACATGCCCGAGTTGTATCTGCAGTGCAGAAGTCTGTTAATAAAAGTGCAAAAAACTATCTCTCGACTCCTGTGAATATTCTTCGTCTAGCCGACGAATTATCTCATCACCCCAATGTTAACTTTACAAATTATCTGCTGTCTGGTCCCAAACAAGGTTTCAAACCCGGCATAGAACGTCAGCCCACTCAAAACCTCATCTGCAATAATCTTCAATCCTCCCTAGCAGAGCCCGAAGTAGTAGACGAATTATTCAAAAAAGAAATCGAATCAGGTTTTATGATTGGCCCCTTCGAATCGAATCAGGTTTTATGATTGGCCCCTTCGAATCACCCCCGTTTGATAAATTTCATATTAGCCCCATAGGCGTGGCTAACAACATTTTCAGGAAAAAAGCGCATGATAATTGATCTCTCAGACCCTCACAACTCCCCGTTTCCAAGCACCAATAGTCTTATCCCACTCGAAGAATATTCTTTTCATTATCATGATATCGAACAAGCCATAAAATAATCAAAATCGCTGGACACGGCGCATGGTTGGCAAAAGTAGACATCACTTTGGCTTTCAAAGTAATGCCAATCCACCCGGATTCATGGCATTTATTCGGCCTGAACTGGCGGATAAACTTTTATTTTCCTGTGCGTTTAACATCCGGCTGAAAAAATTCGACACCCTATCCAAAGCCAAATGTTGGATTCATTCCAATATTTACGCAATTCCTTAACTTCTCCAGTTGCTTGATGACTTCTTAATCATTTCACCACACGACACCATCCCTGCGGCACACCTCCTCACGGTGCAAAATGTTTTCGCAGAGCTAGGGATCCCGTTAGCTCAGGAGAAAACAATGGGTCCAACTACATTCAACATTTCAAAACATTTCACCTCTCTCACAACCTGCCGTTTCCCGATTTGTCTCTTTTAGCCGTTACGTCCTTCATATCTCACCTTAACAGAGTTAAAGGTCTCCAAGCCGGGTACATAAAAAGCTATATAAGCGGCATTCAATTTTTCCATAAATTAGGCTAGGGTAAGCCGCCCCTGCAATAAATAACTCTCAAACGTCCCTTCTCATTAAAGGAATTCAAAGAACTCATCCCTCTCGCCCGGATACCAGATAACCTATTACAATTGACATACTCACCAAATGTATTTCAACACTCAGTCTCGGATACCATTCCACCAACACCGCCCGCACACTTGAAGCAATGTTCATCCTAGCTTTCTTCGGTTTTCTTCGTTGCACCGAATTAACAATCACATCTAACTTCGACACGAATATCCACCCTACAATTTCAGATTTACAGATTGTAGATAAGGAAACGTTATCTTTCTTCATTAAACAAAGTAAAACTGATTGAGTAAAGAAATGTCACTTCGTTTACATGTTCAATCTGCCAACTCCCATTCAACCGTATCATTCTCTTGTAAACTACTTGCACCATAGACATTCCATTGTCAAATCCCCACTCGATTCACTCTTCGCTGATGACTCAATTCATCCACCCACAAGATTCTGGTTCCAAAAACATTTTAAAGCAGTTCTCATCCAGTCCGGTATCGCAGCAAACCAATTTTCAAGTCATTCCTTTCGTATCGGAGCAGCCTCCACAGCAACCCAAAAAGGTCTTTCCCAACTTTCCCAACAAATTCAAACCCTTGGTCGCTGGTCATCAGAAGCTTTCAAAACCCACATCAGATCCAGCCGCTTCCACATCAGAAACGCACATCAAGCCCTAACTAATTAAATCGTTCATCAACTGGTGCGCTGCATTCATTGTCACTCTCCAACCCACTTTCCAAAACCATTTTGGCTCGCCGTATCCACACCCACTACAAAAGTATATATACAATTTAGTATATTTTTACAAACAATTACAGGCTCCCCCATTCGCACGCAGTAATTGGTTCCCGTTTGTAGGCCAGGCTCAGTCCCCCTTCCGAAACGCTGGTCGAGCCCTCCCGTTCGAATAGCAGTGAGAGCCTGCCTGAGTTAGTCGTCATCGGACGGCCGCGCTATTGTCGCCGCGTGGGCTCCCCGTTCGTTGGGCCGCAAGGGGTCTATTCCCGTGTCCCAGCCCCCTTCGAAGCGCTGGGAGCGCCTAGACCGAGTTTAGCGGGCGTCCTCCATTCGACTGCTGGCGGGGCTTACCCGTCCGATGCCACGAGCATCCAAGCTCCCGTCCGATGCTACGAGAGCGCTCCCGGTCGAACTGTTAAGCTTGAAAATTTACAAATACCTTCTCGTGCCCTTCACTTTTTTGGGGGGTTAATTTCACGATTGCTCTCCTACGCTTATCTGGCTTTTTAGGGGAGTACTCTGGGTTACAAATATGCATGAAACTCACTCCAATTGTATGTAGTAAGAGTGTAAGAGCTGGTGTAAGAGCTAGGTGGTAATACCACAGAGCCACCAGAAAGCAGGGGTAGGATCCAATCAAAACACAGGGTATGAGGTCTCAGGTAAGATAGTTTAATGTTTAGCCATTTTGGGCTTGTCCTTTTTTGTTTGCCAAGGAGTGTGTGTGATCTATAAAATGTGCACATACACATGCTCTCACATGCATAGCTTATCAGCTTATGCATGACAACATGCAGTGTGTGTACAAGTAAGTGTTGAAACTACATATGGGTGAAATATGTCGCTTAAGTATGTAATTCTACAGAACAAGCGGGTGACAGCCACCACGGAGCCACAGCATCTTTTTGATGTAAGATTTCAATTAGAGATAATTGCACCAACCATGGTGAGCTCACTGTTTCTGGCTTCCAGCGCTGCTCAGTCTCTGCTCATCGGCAGCCTGCATGCAGTGACAACAGCTTATCTGCTGGTGCTTTGAGTGGTGGTAGGGTAGAGGTTACAGTGAGGTTCAGTCTCTCAGCATTCTGCCCATACTGTCACTTGAGACATGTCAGACAGGGCCAAATGTCAAGCTTAGATATCCTGCTCTGGGTTTGATGAATGGGAACGTAGGTATGGCAGAGACAACAGACGGCTCTAAAAGAGTGTGAGGGTGAACTGAGCGAGTGAGGAAAAGAAGGGCAGGTTTTGCTCGTTTCACTGAGAAAGCGTGGAGATCACGTTGAAAGCACTCCCACACACTTGCTTCCCTGCAGAGACTTACTGCAATGAGAGGAAAGAAACAACCTGGAGTGAAGAAAGCTTTACCTGGCTGAGAGAGAGAGAGAGAGACAGTGTGTGTGTGTCTATACTTGTCTGCTTTCCATCAGTTACAGTGGGTGTATGGATTTATCCAATTTAATCATCATGTAGGTTGCGAAAGATATGTTTTTGTGTGGGTGCACAGTATGGATGCATGTTTGAAGAGTGCTTTCTATATGTATACTTATACTATATAGTATATACTATATACTATATACTATATGGGCGGCAGTGGTTCAGTGGTTCATGTAGGTTGTCTACAAAGTGAAAGGTTGGTGGTTCAATCCCCGGTTCCACCTGACCAAGTGTGAGCAAGACACCTAACCATGAGCAAGACACCTAACCCCAACTGCTCCCGACGAGCGGGGTGGCGCCTTGCATGGCTGACACCGCCGTCGGTGTATGAATGTGTGTATGAATGGGTGAATGTGAGGCAAATATGTAAAGCGCTTTGGTGGCCATTCGGTCTGTGAAAGCGCTATATAAATGCAGTCCATTTACCATACTTAATGTGCTCTTTCAGGCGACAAACTCTGGCTCAGCACTTCCTCTGTATACCAGGGCTGTAACAACTATAAATATTGATGGAGACAAGTCCAAGTGAAAGTGAAAGTGTGCGTTGTAAAATTTAAAGTCCCCGTGAACCGGAAGTTGCAAACGACTTTTCTCCAGTGTTGTGACGTATTTCCGAGAGAAACGGAATACTAAATGAGGCAAAATAGTGTGCGTGGCTTTTTTTCCAACTAGCACCTGATTGGATCTAGAAAAGTAGGTGTTTCATTCAAACACACAGGCAGCCTGTGTACTGTCAGTTGGAGGGGCGTGGTTACGGATGTTAAGCAGACACCCAAACCGTCAAACCTACGTCATCAGGGAATGTCCTCCAATGCAGAGGGGAGGGGAAATTTCAGATTTTGATTAAAGATTACGAAGCCAAAAAATTTTTTTGTGTGGATTGACTTGCATGGATGAATTGTTCACCACAAAACGATCAATTTAGGCAAACAAAGTAAGTATGGTCAATTTTGAATTCATGGGGACTTTAAGTAGCTAAACATTTATTATTTGTCAAATGTGAAAAATGTTCAGCGACTATCTAGTGATGCAAACTACTCAACTTTATGAAATATCACCATTTTTAATTAAAAATAGGCCTATGCTATAGGGGTGTAATGATACCTTCATGTCATGATTCGATACATATCACAATACTGAACTCACGATACGATATTATTGCGATACTCAAAGACTTGTTAAAAGGTTAACAAAAAAATGTACTGCTGATTAAAATACTGAATTTGATATTACATTGTGGTTGGAAATGAATAGGCTTGGCCTTGGTGCTGGAAACCCAATAGTGACACCAGAATAAAAATATTCATGATTCTGAAGGTGAAAATACACAATTATTTTAGACAAATATGCTTGCACTGACTAGATATATTTCAAATAATGTAAGCCACTTTTTACTGGTAACATAAGACATTTGACATTATTAGGGCCCACAAATACTTCCCCACTGCATTATTATACATTATATTCAACATTACAAGTTATATAGTTTAATGTAGTACTGACACTAAAACTCTGAAAACTTTCTTGCACAGTAATTTTTATTTTGGGTGAACTATACACAATACATATTGTCACTATCCTGATGCATATTGTTGCATGTTTGTATGGCAATATGTTGTGACATGATATATTGTTACTCCCCTACTGTGCTATTGTTTTCATGATTCATGTCAATTTTAAGTTTACATAAACTGGATATGATGAGATCAGAAACATTTAGCATTTTTCTAATATTAGATATATATACGAAAAGAGTGAATGTTTGCAACAAATGTTTGGTGGTGATCTAAAAGATCTTTAGACAGCTGAATGATGAGCATAAACAGTTCAAATGCCAGTCACACCTAACTGACGCATCTTTCTACCTTCAGTTGAAGACAAACACAATGATGATAATTAGTCAGAGTAAACGCGTATCTGGAAGAGGACGTTGAAGGTAGGCATAGGCCGGTGAGTAGTCACTAAGTTACACTCTTGTGTAACACGTCAGTCTCTAAGTGTAGAGACTGACGAGACCAGACAATGAATATGTGTGTGTGTGCTGGATGCTTATATAAGGTGCTTGATGAGGGTGTGACAGATGTCGCGGGTTAATATTCGGGTGACTGGGAACGAGTGGGTGGAGCGGAAGTACCTGGTGCTGATGGTGTGTTGTCATTTGGAAAAAGATGTTCCCTTTCGTTGTCACTCCGAGTTACTTCGGATGACGACGAATGGGGTTTCGCTTAGAAAGCCTATCAACTTCGAGTATTACAAAACGAGCCAATGGCAAAGAAATGCCATGGGTCTGCGGAATTTGCATGACGTAACTCCGCCCCACCTCGTGGGTATAAAAGGAGGACGCTGGCAACAGGCAGATATGTTTTCGCTTCGGAGCCAAGTGTAATTCTTCACTCCTTAAGCTATCTCTGATTGTCAGCTTCTTACGAGACGAGCAACTCTCCGGTGTTGGTGTGACGGCGATCTCCCGGCGAGTGCACACTTCCTGCTTATCTGAGCGTGGTTTGCCAGCGAGTGTGTTCTCCGCGGGCGCTTCAGCACTGAGTTTCTCTCACAAAAAGAGCTTGCACGCGGCACGTCTTTTTAAAGATGCCTCCCCCGTGCACTTCTGGTTGCGGTCGGCTGGTGTCTGACTCTGATTAATCACTCTGTGATTAAAGCCCAAACACACCAAGCAGCGCTCGAGGATGAGTCATGTTCTTTCTGTGGGAACATGACCATCGCAACACTTAGATCGAGACTCAATGATCTCGCAAGAGTGAGAGTCCCCTCATCCACACCCCGATCTAGCGCCTCCTCTAGAGGCTCTACTTCGGCTGGTGGCCAGGGTGATCTGAGGGTGACTGTGTGGAACAAAGCGCCGAATATTCGTCTGTGCCCCGCAGCACCTTCTCTCGTGTTGCAACCCGCGAGCGTTCAGGGGATCCCCGCGGGACCGTCCTTTGGCGCTCCAGAGGAAGATGCGATGTCAATCGCAGCATCACAAGGCGGGTCTGATTCGTCTGGAAGTGACGACTCGTCACAGCTGCCACCCTCGGGTGTGAATACGGCTGTGGCTCAGTCCGATCCAGAGATGACGGCCATGCTTTCCCGGGCGGCCACGAGCATTGGTTTGGAGTGGAACCCTCCACCCTGTCCTGAGCGCTCGCGGCTGGACGATTGGTTTTTGGGTGCAGCTGCGGCTTCCTGTCCTCAGCCTGCCCCAATACCTTTCTTCCCGGACGTGCATGATGAAATCTCAAAGTCCTGGAAGACTCCCATGTCTTCCCGCGACCGCTCGTTGATTTCATCCGCCTTTCCTCCCCTCGATGGGGCAGCCGCCCGTGGGTACACTGGGCTCCCCCCGGTTGAGCGCTCTGTTGCGATGCAGCTTTGTCCTCAGAGTGCTTCTTCTCGCAGCGAGCCTAAGCACCCATCCAAGGCCTGTAGGTTCTCGTCTACCCTTGTGGCGAAGTCCTATAAAGCGGCGGGACAGGCGGCTGCCTCTTTGCATGCCATGGCCACTCTGCAGGTCTATCAGGCCCAAATGCTAAGGGACATGCACGAGGGTAGGACGGAACCAGGGCTCTTCGATGAGCTGCGCGCCGCCACCGACCGACGAAGGTGACCACACGCTCCCTGGGTCTGGTGATGTCCACAGCTGTGGTCCAGGAGAGACACTTATGGCTGAACCTGGCTGACATGCGGGATGCTGAGCGCTCTCGCCTGCTCGACTCCCCCATGTCCCAGGCCGGCCTATTCGGCGGTGCGGTGGAGGACTTCGCCCAACAGTTCTCCACCGCCCAGAAACAGACTGAGGCCATCAAGCACATTCTGCCCCGACGGCCCGCTGCTGCCTCCACCCAGCCGACCGGGCAGATCCCTCAGTCTGTTCGCCGCCGAGGGCGCCCTCCTGCGGCTCCCGCCCCTCCCGCCCGGCCCAAGCAGCAGCCTCCACCCGGGCCCGGTCGCGGAGGAAGCCGTAAGAAGGCGCCCCAGCCCTCTCAAGCCCCGCCCCCCGCTAAACGCCGGGCCAAGCGGCGCTCCTGAGACGGGCTGCTCAGGGACGTTGAAGGTTACTTCTCAGGAGATGGTAGCAGGACCACTCCTTCCCCCGGTGGAGGGCCGGGGGAGAATCTTTTGTTCTCCACTCCCCGCTGCTCACCCACGGCCGGGCAGCACCCTAATGTGGTTAAAGAAAGAAGTAACATTTCCATCCCTGAGCACACAGAGTTCTCGGACGACACTCTGCGCCGCCCCCGAGCCGTGCACCCCTCGTCCCCCTATGTCCCAGAGCCGGTTGACAGTGCGCGCCGTCCCCGGACCGTGCCGCTCTCTTCCGCCTCTGTCGCCAGCCCTCTGGCAGAGCAGACCCCCGTGGAACGTTCTTCCTTCCCTGGTCTCCTCTGTCAGGGCGCGGTTAATGACTGTGCCCCCACACCGGGCCGCTATGCCGTCCACGTCCAGGCCAGTCATTCCGCCCTGCTGCACCATCAGTGGGAAGTCTGTGGTCCGTATGACCCCGCTGGTACAGTTCTTGGGAGCCTGGCTAGAGCTTCCCCTCCTGTCCCGATGGGTCGCACGGACGATCAGGCTCGGCTACGCGATTCAGTTCGCGCGGTCTCCTCCCCGCTTCAGGGGAGTCCGCTCCACTTTGGTCGGTGGCAACGCCCCTATCATGAGAGCAGAGATCGCCACCCTGCTGGCGAAGGGTGCGATCGAGACCGTCCCTCCGGCCGAGATCAGGACCGGCTTCTACAGCCCGTACTTCATTGTCCCCAAGAAAACCGGTGGGTTACGGCCAATCCTGGACCTGCGTGTGCTGAACCGTTCCCTTCGCAGGCTGCCGTTCAAGATGCTCACTGCCAAACGCATTTTCGAATGTGTGCGGCCCCAGGATTGGTCTGCAGCAATCGACCTGAAGGACGCCTACTTTCATGTCTCCATTCTCCCTCGACACAGACCGTTCCTTCGGTTTGCCTTCGAGGGGCAGGCATACCAGTACGCGGTTCTCCCTTTCGGGCTAGCCCTGTCTCCTCGCGTCTTCACGAAGGTCGTCGAGGCAGCCCTTGTTCCCCTTCGGGAACACGGGGTTCGCATCCTGAACTACATCGACGACTGGCTGATCCTAGCTCACTCTCAAGACCAGGTATGCGAACACAGGGACCTAGTGCTCCGGCACCTAGCTCGTCTGGGCCTTCGGGTCAACTGGGAAAAGAGCAAACTTTGCCCCGTGCAGAGGATCTCTTTTCTCGGGATGGATATCGACTCGGTCGCCATGTCCGCGCAGCTTACGAGCGAGCGCGCGCGCGCAGTCACTGCTGACTTGCCTGAGACAGTTCGAGGGCAAGAGTACGGTTCCACTGAAACTCTTTCAGAGGCTCCTGGGGCATATGGTATCTGCAGCCGCGGCAACGCCGCTCGGATTGCTTCATATGAGACTGCTTCAGCTTTGGCTTCGCGACCGAGTCCCGATGTGGGCATGGCAACACGACAGATGCCTCCTCCACGGGTTGGGGTGCCATGTGCAATGGACGTGCTGCCGCGGGCTCCTGGACAGGACCCCGCCGCCTCTGGCACGTCAATTGCCTCGAGTTGCTGGCCGTACGTCTTGCTTTGCGCCGCTTCCGGGCCGTGTTCAAGAACCAACACGTACTAGTCCGTTCAGACAATACCGCCACTGTAGCGTACATCAACCATCAAGGTGGTCAACGGTCCCGCCGTATGTCGCAACTCGCCCGCCACCTCCTCATATGGAGTCAGAAGCATCTGAGGTCGCTTCATGCCATTTATATCCCCGGAGCCCTGAACTGTGCAGCCGACGAGCTCTCACGGCTTCAGCCCCTCCCGGGAGATTGGCGACTCCATCCCCAGTCGGTTCAGCTGATTTGGGACCAGTTCGGGGACGCACAGATAGATCTGTTTGCCTCTCACGACTCGACCCATTGCGACCTGTATTATTCCCTGACCGAGGGCACGCTCGGCACGGATGCACTGGCGCACAGCTGGCCGCGGGGCCGCAAATATGCGTTTCCCCCAGTGAGCCTTCTTGCGCAGACCCTGCGCAAGGTCAGGGAGGACGAGGAGCAGGTCATTCTGGTCGCGCCATACTGGCCCGCCCGGACCTGGTTCTCCGAACTAGTACTCCTCGCGACAGCACCTCCTTGGCCGATTCCCCTGAGGAAGGACCTCCTTTCTCAGGGACGGGGCACCCTATGGCACCCTCGTCCCGATCTTTGGAACCTCCACGTGTGGCTCCTGGACGGGACGAGGCAGGTTTGAGTACCCTACCACCAGCGGTGGCGGCTACCATCACTTCCGCTAGAGCGTCTTCCACGAGACACGTCTATGCGTTGAAGTGGAACCTCTTCGTCAACTGGTGCTCTTCTCACCGAGAAGACCCCCGGAGATGTTCGATTAGTGTCGTGCTTTCCTTCCTTCAAGATAGGCTGGAGTGAAGGCTGTCTCCCTCCACCCTGAAAGTCTATGTTGCCGCTATTGCCGCACACCATGACCCGGTCGAATGTAAGTCTGTTGGAAGGCACGACCTGATCATCAGGTTCCTGAGAGGAGCGAGGAGACTGAATCCTCCTCGTCCTCCTCTCGTTCCCTCTTGGGACCTCTCAGTGGTTCTAACTGCCCTGCGGAGTGCTCCCTTTGATCCGTTGCAATCAGTGGAGCTTAAGTTCCTGTCTATGAAGACAGCGGTCCTGGTTGCATTGGCCTCCATCAAGAGGGTGGGGGACCTGCACGCATTCTCCGTTGACGAAGCTTGCCTGGAATTTGGGCCGGCTTACTCTCACGTGATCCTGAGACCCCGGCCTGGATATGTCCCCAAGGTTCCTACCACTCCCTTCCGGGACCAGGTGGTGAACCTGCAAGCGCTGCCCCCGGAGGAGGCAGACCCAGCCTTGGCACTGCTCTGTCCAGTACGCGCCCTCCGCGCCTATGTAGACAGGACGCAGTGTTTCAGGACCTCAGACCAGCTCTTTGTCTGTTATGGTGGGAAGCTGAAGGGAAAGGCTCTCTCCAAGCTAAGGTTGTCTCACTGGATAGTGGACGCCATTGCTTTGGCATACCAGCAGCAAGGTCGACCGTGCCCCCTTGGTGTGACTGCCCACTCCACCCGGAGTGTGGCATACTCTTGGGCTCTAGCGCATGGCGCCACGTAACAGACATCTGGGGAGCTGCAGGCTGGGCGACACCTAACACATTCGCCAGATTCTACAATCTCCGAGTGGAGCCAGTGTCCTCTCATGTACTCGCTTCAACCAGCTAGTACTGGACCTGCTCAGGTGTCTTCGTTTGCTCGCCATTCCACTCCACGGACTGGATACGTGCAATATTCTCCTCAGGTGAGCTTCCCCGAAAGCCCCGAGTTCCTCCAGCACTCCTGACGTTGGCGCCAGTGTCTATTGCCTGTGCGTCGACTAGGTGGCTCCCGTGTGCATGGTCCCTCCCCTGAGCGACCCCCACATGTGTATTTCTACTGTAAGCCTCTTGAGCATGTGTCTTTCCCTTGGCAAGCCACCTTGCCACCCCTGGGGTTGAAATATTCCACCAGCGGCTGGACACCCCAGTGTTCTCCATGTCTCCTTCGGGTCACATGTGTATTCTCTAAGTCCCCCCCTCTGGGTTGGCAGTAATTGCATATTTCCCCTGAACTTGGGATATGCTCCCCAGTGTACCTTGGTATTCCTGTGCTAAATAGGAGTCCTTCGTCCGTGCCAGTCTCACGACAGGGATCTCAGATTTACGCAGGGCACTGGAAGACAGCTGAGAAGGTGGCGGGATTAGACTGGTAACCCCATTCGTCGTCATCCGACGTAACTCGGAGTGACAACGAAAGGGAACGTCTCGGTTACGTATGTAACCCTCGTTCCCTGAGTAGGGAACGGAGACGTTACGTCTGCCTGCCACTTTCCGGCGTCCTCCTTTTATACCCACGAGGTGGGGTGGAGTTACGTCATGCAAATTCCGCAGACCCATGGCATTTCTTTGCCATTGGCTCGTTTTGTAATACTCGAAGTTGATAGGCTTTCTAAGCGAAACCCCATTCGTCGTCATCCGACGTAACGTCTCCGTTCCCTACTCAGGGAACGAGGGTTACATACGTAACCGAGACGATTTCTCTTTATTTTTAGAAAACTGCTAGATGGAATGGTTTATACAGGTTTTTGTTATCAGTGGGTTATAGGACTGATGTATATGTCACCGGGTGAGACAAATAGGAACCTTAAAACCGGGACTTGTTGCACGGGGGAGCGACTTCCGGTGTAACACTGGGCCGGTTCCGGTGGCATGTCATGACCGCCAGTGTTGACGAGCGCCAGCTGTGGACACCAATCAGGCCGTTATCGGTGAGCACATGCAGGAAGAGGCATATATAAGGAGAAGTTTGAAGTCATAGGTGTGGTTCTTGGTGCTTGGGTTTCCACGTTGGGTTCCCTTGGCGGTTTTGTCAGCAGACAGCAGACAGCAGACAGCAGCAGCCAGCAAGCAGCAAGCAGCAACCGCAGTGCATACAAGTGCGGGAATGTTTACACATTGAAGACGGGTGAGTGCCCGACATATGGAACTGAGAGAACAGAGTGATTAAGGTCAGCGCTGAAGATCCATGCTGTTACCAAGGAGAGAAGTTAAGTACACTTTTTTTCATCAACGTACGAAAGGGTGATGTTATGAGGATTTACCAAGAACATTCTGAATACTGATTTGTGCTGGCTGGTAGTGTGTGTTGTCTCTCTCGTTGTGAGTCTTAGAGACCTATAAAGGAATTGGGCTTTATAGGATTGCTCTTGAAACCTGATACCCCCGTGTAGAAAGCCATTGGTGGATTATCTGACCCTGCAAAGATGGAGTGAAGGCCTGTTGTTCATGAGAGGTGATTTGGCATTGTAGTGTCTGAAAGTGTGGAGTGAGCACGTGTAAAGAGTTATAGTATTGATGCATGCATGAGTGTGGGAGACCAAATCATTACCATCATTTTATGATCTTTGTTTGGGGAAGCCAAACCAGTGGGGCATCAAAAAAATCTAATCTGATCTGTCGATAGTAAAGTTGTGTCCAGGTTTTCAACCACCTGATGCTACATTGGAGAAAGGAGAAGCTCGGCCTCGTGTGCTGACTACCGCGCCCTCACCGTCTGTCCTGAGAGGAGAAAGCGCCGGTTAGTAGCGGTTGGATTTCATACTCATGATTGTGTTCCGTGTGCATAGAGTCTGCTGACTGCTGCGTTCGATCTGCTGCCGTTCTACGAGCTGAGAGATCCTGTGAACAATTGCTCCGAAGGAGAGTCTGCTGACTGCTGTGTTTGATCTGCTGCTGTTCTATGAGCTGAGAGACTCTGTGAACCATTGCTCTGAAGGAGAGTCTGCTGACTGCTGCATCCGATCTGCTGCCGTTCTATGAGCTGAGAGACCCTGTGAACCATTGCTCTGAAGGAGAGTCTGCTGACTGCTGCGTTCGATCTGCTGCCGTTTTGCGAGCTGAGAGCTCCTGTGAACCATTGCTCTGAAGGAGAGTCTGCTGACTGCTGCGTCCGATCTGCTGCCGTTCTACGAGCTGAGAGACCCTGTGAACCATTGCTCTGAAGGAGAGACTGCTGACTGCTGCGTTTGATCTATTACTGTTTGAGGAGCTGAGAAAGATTGCTACTGTTACCCACCTGTTGTCCTCCGGTGGACGGGAGAGATCTGGTCCTCCGAGACGGTGTTTCACCTCCGCCGTTCTGCAAGGAAAGGGAGTGCACGGCTGTGCCAACGTTACGAGCCAAAACCCATTCTCTGCTTCTTACCTTTCGCTGTCAGCCATCACAGACCCTCTTGACCTCCCGCTGGCCAGAGTTCCCCTTGTCGGAGGCCCATGCGGGACTTCCTGGAGTGAAGTAAAGAACCCGGAGTCATTCCGATGCTGTTTTAAGTGCTAAAAATATATAAATAAAAAGGAGATTTTATATTATCTGTTGCCTCGCCTGATTGGTGTCTTTTGTGTCGGCTCCTCCAGAGTGTGGTTATTGACCCTCGGCCTTGGGAAACGGTTACATGTATATCAGTATCTTAGAGCAGGGAGATTGTTTGCACAATATGCAGAAAAATACATAAAACAATTAAATGACAGCAAATGTGATACCCACAATATTTCTGAAATGCATTTAATTATCATTTATTTAAAATTGTAATTACTTATTTATGTTTATCTGTTTACTCTAAATATTATATTCTCTTTTCTGCAAGCTTTATTCTGCAGCATTTTATTTTGTTACTGCCTACTTGGGATGGATCACGTTGCATTTCTGCATTTGTTAATTACTTTGAATAGATAGTTGTAAATTAATAAATGTGACTATGTATAATTTACTAAATGAGAACAGTTAATTTCATATAAAAAATACTGGAGATTCTTTGCACTTAGAATTGGCATGAAACGGAAGTTGAGAATCTTTTTTTTTTTTTTTTATTTGACGGGTTGGGACTTGATTTTGTCCATCGGGAATTGATTTGCTTGTTGGATCATTGTTGTTAATTGCTGCAATTTCATGTGAGTGACAGGTCGTTGAGAGGAGGTATTATTGTGCCAGTGCACTTGTCATCAGAGAGAGATGTCATTGCAAGGGGGTGGAGAAGTTAATGTTTCTAGTTCTGAGCATGCTTTGTGTCAGACTGTATAAGGAGAGTAAATGTTGAAATTAAGTGTTATTTTATGTTTTTGTTCAGGATAAATATAGGGGAAGATCTGTTAACTCTTTCCCAAACCAGTGTTTTGTAAAATAGTGGCAGATCTGTTAACTCTTTCCCCACCAGTGTTTTGTAAAATAGTTGCCAGCCACCAGCATTTTTGGTTGTATGAATATCTAAACATGCCATATATCAAAATAAAATAAAAAAACAGACCCTCTGCTTTAAAAAAATCAATTGTTTTCATGCTTTTTGTATTCTTTTCTTATCAACACTTGAATATGGGCAAGTTTGACATTATTGTCTGTGTGGCTGATAACAAAATGGATCAGCTCGGAATCGGAAAGACATGAGGCTGACTGGCCGGTTACCAGTCCGGGGCCAAATGTGGAAAATCATCTTATTCCAGTCCTTGGTCGGTCGATCCATTCATCTCTACTCAAAATGGCTACATATCACCACCCAAGACTTGTCACTGGACTCATCATGCATATGACAGACAGTAGCCCCTCTCCCAGATGTCAAAATTAAGTTTTTTTTTCTTTCAATAGCTTAGATAGCCCCTCGCACAAGCACTCATGCCCTGTCAGGCAGCTTATCTGCTCCGGTATAGGTGTTTTCTTTCCCACACTTTTGTCAAGCAGGAAAACAGCTATTTACAGGCCTGCCAACAACGATTTCCACAGCCATCCTGTGTGGTTAATCCAGTACATATCAACAGTCTGGCCACATCTTCCATCCATCTGTCCATCGTTCCATCCTCAGTCCATCTTTCCAACCGACCGGCCAGCCTGTCAGCCATCCCATTTATTTTGTTTGCTTTTGGAGGAAATGGATGTGAGCAATCACTTTGTTGAGAGCTGAGACTGAAATAGCAATTCTGTCACCATAGTTGCCCAGCTGGTTTCTGTTGCCTTCAGTGTTGTACATGTAACATCATTGATTTATCTCATCTCATTGTAGCTATGTTTTTCTAATGTGATATGCAAGAGAAATTATCTCAGGTGAGAAGAAGTTCAAATAGGCTTTAACTACAGTTGCAGTGAATGTTGGAATGAAAAAGCTGTCACTCAAAAAAACAAGAAAGAAAGAAAAAGTATTTGTGGTGTTTGATAAAAAGAGTAAAAAAGGCAAGAAAATGATAAAGAATATCTTTTCCCAAGCCTTTGTAGAAATGATAAGTGCGGTATCATATTGGAGAAGTCAGTTCTATTCACTCACTATAGTGTGCCCATTGAGTACGTGCAGCTGAATTAGACTTTCAAATCACACCGACTTTGTTATTTTCTTGCTGTGCACAAGGCTCTTCATCTCCAGACAATCAGCGTGCCAGGTCGATGGGGCAAGAGAAAGGAATCATAGAAGCAGAAGTGTGAATGTTTAAAATGCAGCTGTTCTTGTTCTTGGCTGCCATTAATGTTGGCTGCCAAAATGGCTGGAAGCCTCTAATGATGTGTGGAATAAGACACGGTCTGTATCGTCACCAGCAGTCATGACGTCTTTAACTTATCACCTGCCTGACAGCATTCTTGAAAATGCCAACCATTCCTTTACTCCTTTACTTGGTTGGTTCGCATGACCTCTGAAAGCTAAAACAGGCAGCTGATTAAAGGGAGTTCCTGATTAAAGCACACCTGACTTTCATCTCAATAACTCTGCTAAGAGTATGCGGCGAATGAGCCTTAAACACAATAAAAATGTAATTAGTCTTTCTTGCATTAATTAAATGTCAATCATAATGAATCCATTACATGTTATGAGGCTTTCTAAAGGATGCACCAGATTGCTTGATTACTGCAAGAGCACACCTGTACCAAAAAATAGCCCCACAACAATTCTTGTTATGTGTATTATGTTTTTCAATACAAGCAACAGATTATTGTTGTGTTACACATAGCATGCTAATTCAAAACTAATTAAAGTGATATGCAATCTGTTAGTTTATCAGAAGGAAGCTTGGAATGTAAAATACCCTCAAGCTAAACACCCAAATTTCTCAGGAGAAAGAAAAGCAGCTCGATTTCTGTGTAAAAATGGATAGCAATTGGTCTGTGGTCTTTCCATCTCTGCTGGAAATGGGAACTGCTTTTTTCTCATTTTCTCAGGTGGCATTGCTGCCTCAGTGGCAAGTCACCTTTGTTTAAATCAATACTGCAGAAAGAGTGCCTGAGAGAAGGAAGGAGTGTGGGGAGGCAAAGAGTTGGCACCTAAAGGCGGCCATACACTGTGCGATGTCTGTGCGATTTCAGCAAGGTATCTACTCACACTGAACGAGTAGATCGCATGCGATATAAAGCCAAAGCTCAGGATTTATGTGCTCACACTATACGGTCCGAACGTCGAACTGCGACTTGACTGCTCACAATATAAGTGTGAAATATGTGCGATAAACCCCCGTGCTGGGTTGGTAGACGATATCATGTATCCAGAGATATTGTCAAAACAAGCATCAGTTATCAATATCAAGATGATTTAGCACTTCCAATTTATGTATTAAATTATTATTAGTATTATTGTATTAGGGAAGGCTAATTTTATTATTAAATTGATCTGCTATTATAATTAATTTGCCAGGCAATAATTTCACAGCACATCGCCACAATGCGCTGTGAGGATAATAAAATATTACATAGAAGCTTACTCCTCGAGGAATAATAATAATATAATTATATGCCTATAATTCATTATAATCGACCTAAATGTTTTAGACAATTTTCAATGAGGATCCTCTTTGAAAATTGTCTAAAACATTTAGATCGATTAGGCTACAATGAATTATAGGCATATAATTATATTAACAGTCTATAATATGTCCGAACACTGCAATAATTAGTCATCAATGAAAATTAAAAACAGGTTTATTTCAAAAACATTGTTTAACAAATTAATAAAAGAGGCACGGTGCTACATCGCAGCTTGGAAGACGTGGGTAATAACTGGACAAACTGGAGGTAAGCAACAGTAATTTGTAGCTAGTTTGAACTACAGAACTTAAAGAGTTCCCTCTTTTCGTTTTTTTTTTTCTGCAGATTGAAATGGTTAAAATCTGTTTTCGCGCAGGCGCAGTGAGGGATAAAGCACTGAGTTTAGGGCAATCGGTTCGTAGCTCTGCTTCAACTGTGCGATATAGTCACGAGGAGCGACCAAAATTTCTGACATGCCAGAAAATCATCCGACCACCCGATTGCCGATCGGGAGAGGTTAATCGCCTCTCGTTTCCCCTTGTATAATGCACGAACACTGCACGACAAACGACGCACGACAAAGCTGAAAATCGGCCCGACCTGAAAAAGAGTCGCACGAGTCAGAATTCGGCTAAAATCGGACGAAATTCGCACAGTGTATGCCCGCCTTAAGAGAGATATTTAGTCATTTTTAAAAGTGCAAGAGACAAACAATATACGTACACTGTTTTAAAATGAATGTACTGTAAATATTCAGATATACACTGGTAGACTTTGTAGCTTTATGGACATTTTTTTATAACCTGAATCAGATATGTTGCAGAATGAAAAATAGTTGTTGGTTTGAACAAGAAAATGGGATCTGTACTTGTCTTGTGTGTGAACAGGCCGTTATATCTGTCTCCATTCAGGTGTGGATCTTGAGCAGAAATCAGTTCCCATTCTTCAACAAAGTCAACCATAATGTGTTCACGTACAGTAGGACTAGTCAACAGCTGAGGGGCTGGGTTTCTGAAGTCATTGCACATTGTTCAGTGTTATATGTTTCATTCTACCTTGGATTTCTTGCAAGGTCACCCAAAAAATAGTTAATTTCACACTATGATGCTGTAGCGCTGCTAAGGGAGGGGTGGCAACAGTCAGCTTAGCCAATCAGGCTAAAGGTCTGATTGGGTGAGAGAGCCACCATTGAAACTCTAGGCTACAGAGTGGAGCATTGTGTGATGAATGTAAACATATGGGAGTTCCAATGGTCCCACCTCTGTTCCTTCTAACTTAACGTTGACAAAAGCTCTTAAGGGATGTTAGTGTAAATGCCGACTCTATTCTAACAAGCAGATATATAGTATATACAGTTATATATATATATATATAGTGGATACAGTTGACATTGACCTTGCCAAAGTTTGTTCTTTTTAAATTAGATTGCAGTTGTTTTTCTAGTTTCTAACCCGGTCACACTTACTTGTGTGCTTACAGTTTGGAGCCATATATTTTAAACCTGAGTGGCAATCACAACTAGTAATTTCCACATACTGTGTGCTGAACCTCTCATATAAGAAATGACATGTGTTTGAGTGCCCCAAGTGTAGATCAGCAATATAGAGTCGAGTACAAATCAATGACAACTGAGGTTTTCTATCCATACAAGTGCCCCATTTGTGTAAAGTCATCAAAGAATCTTAGTTCTTCTCAAATTTTACATCAAACTATAATAACCATTTTCGACAAGGGATGTTTTCGCTGCCAAGGATGAATCAAGTAAGCCAATTGCAAACAATTCATACAACATGACTTGACACCAATTTCTAGCCTTTCACTTCAAGTGCAACCAGATAGAAGGCACTGAAATGACATTGAGCTAAATGACACCAGTGCCCAGCAAAAGAGGCAAAACTGACATGCAGTCAATCTAGTATTGCTACAGCAATGCATCAAGACACATTTCAAAGAAACTCTGTCAAAACGTGGCTCGTCTCCAATCGAGATGGCAATGATCTTGTATCTCAATGAATGGGTTTATTTTGTGATAATTACCAGCTTATTCTTTTCTGAACTACTTACCAACTAATGTTTTATTGTCTTTCTATCAAAGATTTTATTCTCATATATTAAAAAAAATCCTCTCCTCAATTTGTGTTACAGTAGGTTGTCATGGTAACCATTTTCAGTCATAGAATAGCACCAATTAGCTGCTTGAGTTGATATGAGAACAGTGGTTGTGGGGTGATACGGAACGCCATGGTACTGTGTGTATTTTGCCATGGGCAATGGTTAAATGTTATTTATATTAAAAAAAACATTTTTTCAATATTGCATTTGACAGTTTGTAATTAAATAATCCAGAGCGTTTTTATTTTTATTTTATTTTTATAAAATTATCTTTTCCCCATAACAAGCCTAGCTGCTTGTTTCATTACGTGGTTTGAGGCTTTCTGGACTAGAGTTGTTCAAAAGCCACATGCTCTCTTATAATTACTTGGTGCCTCTACCAATGTCAAAGCCTAGTCTATGAATGAAGGAAAGAAAATGTGGATTAAAATCTTTCAAGAGGACAATATAAAATGACTCCTGTTGTGCTGTGTTCATTAGCTTTAATTCATTAATGTGCAAATTAACCCCAGACACACAAAGAGCAGCGGTAGCAACATAGAGGGGTGTTAAGAGAGGAATCTAATGTGGTCATCTAAAGGTTATGAATGAATAATTCATAAAACGATTTATTTCCGGTTGTCACATATTACTGTGGCCTCTATGTCCCCTCAACTGGATTTCAACGGCGCTGCTAAGATGGCACATTTGGAGAGAGTAAAAAAATGGGAAAAGAGGGAATAGTTCAGGATCCAGAGACACAGCTGTGTGCTGATGGTTTTGCTCCGTATCTTTGCATCTCCGCTAGTGCATCAGGAACAGATGGGTCTCGGTTAATTGAATTATTTATTAACCAAATCTCTGAGCATATGCTGGACATTGAGCATCCTGTCTTGTCTGAGCCGCCCAGCAGTCGTCAAATTTCCGGCCTCCTCTGAAGAGCCTCCTCCCAACCACATTCCACATCCTGAGGAGAAGAGAAAGAGGGTCAGTAAGAACAGGAAACACTAGAGGGAGAAGTAGGATGTGCTAATGATTTACCTATTTGCCTTTGGCCATTTCGTTGCACCGGCACTTTATTTTCCTCTTTCTTCCTCCACTCTAAGCATTGCTCTAGGCCTCCCTGTAGAAGACGATGCCACTTAGCTATGAGCAGTTCTGGGAGCAATAACAGTAAGACTGGTGAGAAGTTTTTGCCCTCGAACTCTCCAGGGATAAGCAACACTCTGTGAAGATGCCCTCCCCTTTCCAAAAAACGAAAAAAGGAGCAGGAAATCACCTTCCACAATGTGCTTATCCTGACAAATGGGCCGATGATGATCCCCGATTAGCTTCAGTAGAGGTCACAATGCTCTTTTCCTATCTGCTGCAGAACACTGGCATTTAAAGACCTGGAACGTAATAAATGTGTTACGATAAAAGGTTTAATACTAGGGTCAAAATCATACGGTGTCGAAATGTGCTCAATAAAGAAAGCCTCAAAAACAAACCGTGGAAAATATAATTTAAATGTGATGGTACGTTCTTATTTTAGAGTTAAACATACATGTTATTTGAGCACGTTCAGAGCAGACAGACAATTGCTCATTTTCACCACCACCGTCACCACGGCAGGCCCCCAAATCCTCTCCTCTCCTGTCTTGTCAAATAAAATGAAATGGCGTTGATCTTCTATCCTAACTCAGCTCTGTATAATTTCAACAGCTGCTGAGAAACCTGCTCTCTACCTGAGTGTTTGTCAGCCCAAGCAATTTGTCTTTGGATGGATTGCATTGGGTGATAGCTTTATGGAGTCACGGCCAAAGCTTGCAGCGCTGCCTGCAAAGAACAAATCTCTGATACTCACAATCATGCGAGACACGGGGAAGAATGAAAGGAAAAGAAAGGGGAATGGAAGGGAGAGAGAAGTCAATCAAATGCAGCTATTGTGGGAACCATTGTAAGGGTATCAATTACTTTGTGTTAGTCTCCAAAGACCTTCCCCTGGTAATGCTGAACACAAATACAGAACGAGATGTGAGGTAAATTATAGAGAAAAGGAGGTCTACATATATACCGACAAAAAACAGCAAAGAGACACTAGACTGACAGCCTGAAGGATAAGCCCAGTATCAGACATCTCTGCGCACGTTTCACTATTGGGTGTGTGCATTGTTAGAAGCCCCATGCTTGTTCTGAGAGGAACGTCATCTTTGGAGGCTTCTGTTGTATTTAAAGTAAACATCCTCTTGTGTTTCAAAGCTCGAGTGGATAGAGTAAAATTTGCAAAACAGTTGGGGATCAATTGTACCTGCAACTCACACAGCTTGTAATTACTCTGTGACTTCAGCTCAGCGGTGAAAGGAAAGGAACCAATTAAAAGCCAAATACGGCCTATGAGGTGTCCACTAAAAATAGCCACTCAAGCAGTGTCTGCTGTGAGTTGTGACAAAAAATATGGCAGGAGGAATTTGGGGAATAGTATCCTACAGTTGTAAATAAGTGCACCACTGTGTTGTTTTCGCGGTGCGAAATGAAATGTTGCAAGCAGTGATTATAAGAAAGGTGTCTGCTGTTGTTTTCTCAAAGGATGATATGTTTAAAGACCCAAGCTCTCTAGCAGCTGCATGCAACCAATGTCTGTGGAAAATTAGGCAAGCTGAGGCTTGTTATTGTGTTGTGGCTGATGAAGCAGAGGGCTTTTTCAGCCACCACTTACTTCGGTTCTTCATATTAATTCAGTTAATCTTTTCGTGTATGAACTAAGATGAAGTTTCTCACTGTGATAACCTTTACTGGATGCTGAAATTACATAATTTTACCAAGTTGTATGAAATTGGATATGTTAAATGGACTCTTTAGCTCTGTTCCAAAACCTAGTGATCTCTGCCTTGAAGCCTTTCATTAGGCTACATTTCAGTTTTATCAAATGCTTATTAAAATAAGTGTGTCATTTATTATTCAAAAAATTCAAAATTGATAAATTGTCTTGCTTGTCCGCCACCAAGGATTTTTTTTTCGGAGCCTATGCATTATGGGATTGCCTCCTCCAAAAAGTGCAGTGAAGCTGCCTTACATTTGATCACATATTAGGAGACATATATACAATGCCTTTTATGCAAAGTATGTAAAGCTGTCTTCAAATTCCGCCACAGTGTGGTGTATTAGGTGTCTGCACCTAATATGCCATTATTTGCTCCCGCTGTAGGCAGCTCACTAGGTTTTAGAACAGAGCATTTGCATATGGTTTGTATTATTTTGTTGATGTGACGTTTACGATCAATCAACTTTTATTTATATAGCACAATACAATCAACAGTAGTTGGCCATTGTGCTGTACAACAGGATAAATATCTAAAAAACAAGAAAGACCGCAATATAAATAATAAAGGGAGTTTACATTGGAACCACCTTACATTTGAAAATTCAACATTAAAATCAAGGACAGTTGTAAGCCTGTGAAAAGAGGTAGGTTTTTAACTTAGATTTAAAAACAGACTCTGTGGATACTAGTCTTAAGGATAGAGGAAGATTATTCCACAATTTTGGACCAACAACAGAAAGGTCACCTCTCGTCTTAAGTCTAGATCTCGGGACCATCAACAGTCTTTGTTGAGATGACCTCAATGATCTAGCAGAGTTATTTAATTTCAAAAGATCAGAGAGATAGTTTGGAGCTAATCCGTTCAAGGCTTTAAAAACAAAAAGCAGAATTTTAAAATGAATTCTGTAACAAATTGGCAGCCAGTGCAATGAACGTAGTATTGGGTAAACATGATCAAACTTCCTTGTGCCAGTCAAAAGTCTGGCTGCTGCATTCTGAACCATCTGAAGACAACTAATATTGGATTTACTCATTCCAATATAAAGAGAATTACAATTGTCAAGTCAGGATGAAATGAACAAATGAATCACTCTCTCAAACTCTGCAAATGTAAAAAAAAAAAAAAAAAACTTTTATCCTTAGATAATAATCTTAATTGAAAAAAAAAATAGATTTAACTACAGCATTTATCTGTTTATCAAACTTAAGAGCAGAATCAAAAATAGCACAAAAGTTTACAAGGGGTAAAGTCATCTCTCCTGTTCCCCCATATTTTCACTCTTAATTATCTAATGTCCAGCTCCATCACAAGCGCCTTTTTATTAAGACAAGGTCAAAGTTGAATCCATCACCTTTAGTGACATGGCTGATTATGAGGTCAGAATGAGTCATAGGGATAGATCGCCTAAATGCGTAATTATATAGGACCAGAGGTCAAATTGAAATGTGATGTTAGGCCTCTAAGGGTCACAGATTTTTTCCCCTTTCCTCTTCATGCCCAGTGCTACAAATGTCTTCAATCAGGACTGGAGGCTTATGGGAAAGCAGCTCAATCTTTTCAAGATCTTTCACAAGCCCTCTCCACTTTTCAAATCTATCCACTCCAATCCAAATATTGTTTTAACCAGTCTTGCAAACCTTTTGCCACGCAAAAAAATCTCGGCTGTGTATGTGGGTGGACATATGAATGTAATTAAAATGCTGTTATTGTGCTCTATTTTCTCTGTGGTGGACACTTGACCCTGATGGTGGACTTCTATGCTGATTTAACTCTTCTAGTATTTAAACAAGTTTTTTTTATAGGCTTTTGACTGCTGTCCACTCTTATTAGGCCATGAGTTGTTTCTCAACAGTATGTTTTCATTTCTCATCTCCACCAGTACTTCTGAAGATTGGATGTTTGAGTGCTCCGTAATTGAGACTGAAACTTGGCCATGCATTATGGATCATAAGTACTAGGCCTCATTTGAATATGCATTGCACAGTCCACCAAAGTGGATTGCCTCTCTAAGAGTGCAGGAGCACTGAATTGAATTATGCAAAAGACCCAAACTGGATTGAGACTCGAATTGGAGACTGGAAAAATATTGATCTTCATCTGTTTGGGTGTCATAAATCTATCTGGTGTACTGTTTATGTGTCTCATAAAAGCAGATTGTCTCCACCTCCTTTTGCATTTCCACCATATCTTTGTTCAGTAGCACCGTGAGCTGTGTGAGCAAGTGTGTGTAGATAGGACGAACTCACGAATTGAGCGAGTGAATGACTCACTCCTATCTGTTTAGTGCTGCATACATAGAGAAGTGTTTCATCTACTGGCTTTGTGACAGGTCCAACCATGTGCCACAGCTCATCAGTCCTTGTTCTGTGTATGATGATCTTCCTCTCTGGGGCCGTGAGCCGGAGATGCGCTGAGGATGTGTTGGGACTAACAAGTATGTGAGTACAATGCAGTTGGGCGTTGACTCACCGGCAGGCTTTTCTTTGTCAGATCCCCTCTCTCCCATTTGAGGGCATCCCAGTCACAGGCTCACCATGACAGAGACTGTCACAACCAAACCATTAACCTTCATTTTGAGCAACAATAATCCTGTTGTAATGGAGATGCCATTTTATTTACTCAGCATCGCTGTGCACACACTGGATCCAGGGTGAATTCTGTAAGTAAACAACTGCTGATTGATTCTGCAAATGTTCATAACCTGTGACTCACTTTCAGGAAGTCTTTTGATTACCAGGGAATGGTGACCATTGCCATTTTTCTTCTTTTGTTACCACAAACCTACATACATTTGTGCTACAGAATATAGTGTGTGCACGTAGTACACTGGCACAAAATTGCCACCAATGATTACAGCAAAGAACAATTTGTTTCCTTGACAAACAATCCTCAGGTGGTCCCCCTCCCCCAATTTTTCTTAGAAAAATACAGAGAAAAATACTTCAAAATGTTTGAAACCGGTTTGAAAGTCAGTTTGAAGTCACTATATAACGTCATCCTTACCTCACACTGTCTTATTCAAAGGCCCACGGTGCACAGCGCTTTGCATCTTTTCAGTGCGATTCCATTTGAAGTGCAGTAAAACAAAAACATCATTGGCTGGAGGTGTTTCTCTGGAGAAATGCTTTTTAATGTTGAATTGTTTGAAGCTTCATCTCTGTGAAATTTTCATTTTAAGAGGATGCACACTGTTTTCATAGGGTATGTGTGAGCAAAGTGAGGAACTGCTAGAGAAGTAAAGTTTAATATCCATATTGGTGTCTACCATCTTGGTTAAGAACAATTGATTTCCGTTGTGATACACCCACAACAGTCATGATGTACCGAGTAAAGGCTGCATTATTGCTCTCTTGTTGAAACAATGATGCTGGTTGTCATATACACATGATCTTTAATGTGAACATGGAGCTAGAGAACAAACAGCGAATTCACAATTGCTACATTTGTGCCACTTTTTTATTTCAGTGTAAAAACCTTTCTTATTCACTAACAAGTCAAGTCACAGTGATAATAGGAAATTAAAGTAACAAAGATTGTTTTGGATTTACAGCAGCTCTAGAATAAACTTATTGTCCAGCTAAAGTTAGCTGTCGAGCTAACTACTTGATCCGATTTATTTATCTTTGTAAATTAAAAAGATAGTTCACGCAAAAATTATGTCATCATTTACTCACCCTCATTTCATACAATCTGTATGACATTGTTTCTTATGGAACACAAAAGAACATTTTTTGAAGACCCCAATATTCTTTAAAATATAGATTTTTAATTTTTTTATAGATTCTAAACTGAGCCATAGTCAATAAATCCTGCCGTTTGCTAGCCATCATTAAAATACTATTCCATGGATAGTAAACAGAATTTTGATTAAGATAGATGTTTGTGTACATTTTCTTGTGATCATGACAGCAACAATACATGAGATGGTGATCAGATGAGGGAGAAAGGCATTATAACCAGGAATAAGAGCAGACTTAGATTTTAGTGCTTTTTAGAGCCAATTCAGTTGCATGAATCACAGTGCAGGAGTGAGTCTGCAAACTTCACTACCTAACACTTAAAAAATCTGCCTTCCGCCATGTCTTCCCGTACAAAATAGTTGCATGCTGCACCTATGTAAGACTGATGCTGACAGGACAGGATTTAAGTAATTTCTGAGAAACACTGTTATTTGAAATCTACTCAAACAAACAAAACCCTCCCTTAAGTTCTTTGCCCCCAAAATGCACAAATATGCAATGCAAGAGTGGATGTCTCTTTATCATAGCTGAAGGAAAATAATGTTTTGCGAAAAATAAAGCGAAGATGACGAATGACAAGGAAGAAAAAAAAAGAGTCATCTGACCTTTTCTCTTTTGTAATGTCTCTCAGCCATCTCTCTTTCTACAGATTTTCTTCAAAACTCTCTCTTGTTCACTCTCTCTCCTCCCCCATCATGAGTGTATACGCCTCCTACTGCTGATTGGCTACAAGTGTGTTGTGCTGCTCGGTCCGATCCACCTTCAAAAGCGTTTCTCAGAAATTGCTTACTGCGCCTTTAATAGAAGAATTTGAATAATTTCATTCATACAGCTTAACAGAGCACAGCTAGACACACTTTGACAGATAAAATATAAGTCCAGTAAATGGACAATTATGACACTGGGATTTTTTCAGTATTCTCTGTGTGGTCTCTTTTTTCTTTTCTTTTTTTTTTACTAGAATAAATAATGTTTATATGCTGAGCAGGTAAAGCCTTTAACACAGGAATCTACGAATAGGATAATTTATGTTCTGCCTACATGAAAAAGTCCACATATACAATGACAGATTTGCAATTACAAACACAAAGTAGCAACAGATCTTTTTTTCCCCATAAACTGATTATCAAAAAATAAATAAATAAAATGAGACTTGATCCAATCCATCAGTTGTTAATTGGATTGAAGCTGATCTGAATATGAACTTGCAGTCGATTGTAAGAAAGGGATGGGGTTTATGTGGATTATAAAAAAAAACAAAAAACATTTTATTTGTATTTATTTGTCAGAGAATGGATCATTAATAAAATTATGTTTTGTTTAACTGCACTGGCAGATTGTTTTTCACTTGATTCTATTGAATATTTTCTGAACTAACATCCAAAACCAACAGAATGTGTTGGAATGTGTTGATTGAAGTTACCACCAAAATGCTGAACATCAAGCGAGATCTATCCAAAAATTAATGTGATTACCAGTCACTAGCAATTATAGCAAGCTGAAACCCCATATCAAGGTCTCATTAGAGTAGCTGTTAGCACATACAGACCTGTTTATTTTTAGCTGAGGGGCAAGTCCAGACAAAGGTGCAGGGGGCAGCGTGTGGAGACTATTGATTAGAACCGTATGCACATATGTGTGGAGGGGCCGATCTGACCTTGGTTAATGACCTACTAGAGGTGATGAGTGCTAGCACAGCTGTGGCTGCTGTTGGCTCATCTCACCTTTCAGCGCTCCTCCCTATAACATCACACAGACATAAAGAGTCAACAGGACTGAGAGCTAAATGCAGCTCCATGTGCTTTGGATATTGTATAAAATTATAAAATATATGAAAATATATGAAAAAAAAAATTAAAAAAAATATGCATAAAGCTTTGAATTTAATCCTCCAGATTTTGACCTTGATTTGCAGAAGACAATGCAACACGACAAATAGACTTTGGTCCACAAGCTTTAGTGAGAAAGCATCTGTAACAAGAAATGTTGGTCAGAACCAGCGAACGTTTCACAAACTTTAATAATAAATAGTCTAATTATTCTAAATGTCTAACCATCCATCCATTAGACAGTGAGTTGTAAATAAAGCTGTTCAGTATAAAAAGGCAAGGAGATTAAACAAAGACCCTGATGATAGATGGTTAAAAGACTTAAGGAATAACCTTCAGGGTGTCTGGATAGGGAGAGTATGTGTACATAAACGCACACACACAGACTCAGACAGACACATATTAAGTGAACACATACCAAAACATCTTCATCATTATCTTTTCCATTTAGTTTTGGCAAGTATTCTTGTGACCCACATCTTCAAATATTCGAATGTGAGAATATTTTCATAGCTCCCCCTGAAAAGTAAAAATTGGTCAGGCCAAGATCAACAGGACACAAGCATATCACATTTAGCTTGTGAGGCGAGATGGTGGGAGAACCCAGTTTGTTTTCCTCCTCCCTCCCTAAATTTATATCTGCCTTGAAAATGAATCTGTATAAGGTCACACTCCAATCAGAATTCCCACAGCATTCCTGTCTAAATGTAAACTGAGAAAGCTATCAGCCTGAGCCAATGTGTGCCTTATTGAAATAAATGAGACTTCATTAGGAGAGCAAAATAGATGGCATTGCACATTGAAATTGTCTCACTGATTTCTCAGCAGCGCATGCCAAGATGGGGGTTGCTGTATGTTCTCCTGATCCTCATAAAAGACGAGGCAGATGTTGCGTTGAACATTTCCTTTTACAATAAATGATTGCTTCCTCTGCTTTGACTTAATAGAGGGGTAAATTCCTCCCAAAATTCAAAACAGAGGGTCTGTTCTACCGGATTCTGTCGGAAATCTGCAGATAGATGTACACACGTCCAGATGCCTCCTGCTTGAAGCTAGTGTGGCAAAATCCAAAAAAGAAATGTGTTAGCAATTGAAGCCAATGCCCCATATCTTCTGCACTGACATTTTTATTCGTTTTAGCACGTGTGAAAGGAGATGAGATGTTTAAAGAGATTGACCCTGAAGCAATGGGCAAACTACAGTCAAACAGGGTTGTTTTGAATTATACTATAGGTGTGCATGAAGTGAAAAAGTGCAACGACGATAGAATGAAAGAGGTTTAAATGGGAGCCAAATAAAATACAAAAAGCCTGCCTGCACACATCTGGGCAGAGCACATTGCGTTGGTTTAAGCGGAACCTCATACATCAATGAGCCATTTCAGCACATTGACTTTAAGGTTTTTGGCTTTGGATGTTATAGTGAGGGCATTTGTTTTAAGGAGAAGACATCTGCTTGTCTTTGGCTACGGTGTGAAGGTGGGACGTTTATCAAGGACGATAACTATAACAGCTGATGAACAATACAAAACATTGACAGCCATTCAGATTCCGCTTGACTTTAAAGAGCTTAAAGGTACAATATGTAGGATTTTTGCAGTAAAATATCCAAAAACCACTAGGCCAATGTTATATATTCTGTTTAGTTGATTACGTACAATATCCCAAATGTTTCAAACTATTTGTAAATCGTGAGAAAATTGCGATTTTAACCAAGGAAACAGTGAGCAGGGGTGAGGAGTCATATCCGTGTTTGCCTCAGTTTCCGCCAGGTTTGACCTCGTACTGCCATAGTAACCATGGCGACAGACGTTGACAACTGGGTTATGCCCGTTATGCCTAGCAGGACGCTCACGCTGTTGTTGTTTTGTTCAAACATTATGGACCATGGCAAGCAGACTTTGAGACAAAAAGAGGACAAAAACGAAGATCAGCATCTTTCGAGATGCCGAGAGCTCCACATCCTCGACTAACTTCGACTTGACAGAGACGCGAGTGTTGCATGTACTTTTAGACAGGTGATCAAATGTACATAAAACGAATCAATGTTATTTAGTTCAACATGATGAAATGTTATAATATCTGTATTCTAATGTTGATCTAGCTTAATGTACTTAGTCTCATACAGCCAACACACAACCTAACAACATTCAACACACTGAAATGCAGTTTAGTATGATAGTGTAACTGTTAGAGCAAGTGAAACAGCGCTTCGTTACCTCGAGTTTAATTTGTCTAATAAACTGACCTGTGTGAGTATTAATTCAGCACTTGCATGTAGTTCGGTAGAATGAAATGTCCTTATTCCTTTATATCCGCGGGACTCGCGTTGTGTGTGGCGCTGATATACGTCTAGCAAATCGCACCCTGCTTCACACCACAGTCATGTTAAAAACATCAATGTATTCACTCATCCATAAAATATCCATCAGCTTGACGACAAGATCCATAATTCAGCTTAATGTGGAATATACGTCATCAATATACGACTTTGTTATTGTAAGAGGTTAGCGACCCCTGGTGGCGAAAAATCCTAGTGTGTCCAATCCTGCTCCTGGAAGGCCACTGTTCTGTAGAGTTAAGATTTAACCCCAATTAAACACACCTGAACCAGCTAATCACAGTCTTACAAGGCACACTAGCAACTTCCAGGCAGGTGTGTTGAGGCAAATTGGAGCTAATCTCTACAGTGGCCCTCCAGAATGTTTGGAAAATATTTTTTATAGTTTTCCTTCTAGTTATCGTTCTTGGTATACACGTTCTTGGTATACACATCAATTATATGGTATATAATTGATCTGGAGGAGGGGACCCCTGATCAAACTTATGAGTCAGGGGGTCAAGGTTACTACAAGAGACTGCAATTACCTCATCAGATTATTATAGATCCTAAGCACAGAGACGTGTGGATTTTCAGTCTCTGTATGCGAGCTCTTTTGTGTTTGGCCTTCGCTGCTGTTGTCATGGAGCCTTGAGAGTGTGCGTGTCTAAAGGAACCGTTTTGTGTCTGGCATGCATCTGGCGTGAGTGAGCATTATGAAACGGCTTTTCTCACACGACAAAAAAGCGACTGATTTTAGCTTGTTAGGCGAATGTGCTCGCAATATGTGTGCGCGTGAGCCAAAAAGACTTCAAGACCTTTTCAAAAGAGCACAAGCAGAGCCGTGCAAAGGAAAGGATAACAGAGTGTGCAGTCATCGATTCCCATTTTTAGAAGTGGCTGTGCTCTTTCCAAACTGAATGGCCACAAAAACACATACTTCTTGTAGTCAGCGTGTGACTCTGTGTCCATTTGACTCCTAAAGCTCATCTTTTACTTGCAGAGTCTTTAGAAAAAGTTAATGTCTGGAGTAATTCCATTAATGATCCTCACAGAGTCTTTGCAGAGTTTATTATACCCCTAGCAGAGGGGTCAGGTAGTGTGATGTATCATGCAGTACTGAGCAGCAGCTGTATTCAGTATTCAGGCCACTCTGCAAACTCTAACTGAATGTACAAAAAGAGAGAAAATACATTTTGATCCAAAGGACATGATGATGTGCTTTATGAAGCTGGTTATCTGTAAATCTGTTTACTGGACAGACTTCTTTTCAAGATTGAATATTAACTATTTCCCTGCCAGTGACGAGTTATCTCGTCTTTTATGAGAAAACGCTTTCCTGCCATTGACAAGTTTTTACGGCTTTTCTGTGTTATCACTATTATATGGTAGGGGGCGCTATTACACATCTCCTGTACAAGTAGAGTATCTCCAGATCAAAACAGGCAAAAAAGAAGCAGAAATGACCGATCGCATATGTAAACACATGCATATGAAAATTAATACAACCATCAACAATAAACAGCATATAGATCAAAAGTGTTACTGAATGAAATGTCGACTTAGAAATTGGTTAGGACTGTAAACCTTTGGGGTGCTGATGGACTCGATCTACCCCATCTGTGTTCTGATCCAGATGTATTGTGGATATAAAACCATGTTTGTAAACTGAAACAAAATAAACTAAAAGTTAGCAGTTCGAACAGAGTTTGAAAAAATGAACGAACTAAAATGGAAATCAGAAGCAATAAATAATCTCTAAAAAAATGTTGACCTCACTTGAAAAAATAAGGCAACCTATCGCATTCAACTTGTTAAGTTATCTCTAATGATTTGCAGCAATTTAAGTCAACTTAAATACTTGTATTCATCTAATGATTAGTATTTATTGAACTTATTGACATTATTGTCAAGACAAATAAAAAATGGGGCTACAATCCTTGTTCTTTCCTCTTCTTTTATTCTGTTTGATTGTCAAACTAACATGATATGAACATTATTTGCCTCTTAAAACAAGAGGGAAACATTTTACTCTCATAAGCAATTAATTTGTATACAAAGGTTGTAGTGAGATGCACCTATACCTCAACACAGCAATAATCTCAAACATGGTGATGATCAACAAATGTTAATTCAGTAAAAATATGATCTCTGAACTATATGACAGCTAAATAAAAGAGACAACAATACAGTGGCGGCTGGTGAAAAATATCTTAGGTGGGGCTGTGCCATATTTGGTCAGTGTCAATAGTCTGGTAATAATAGGAGCCATCAGGTCTTTTAGCGTCTTTTGTGGCTCTTCCCAAGACATCCATCAAGCATCCACCATTCTCTCATTCAAAAACCTCATAAAAACTTTTTTTTTCTCTCTGAATATTACTATTAAGCTCACAGTCTGTAAATTCTACCTTATTATATGTTGTTTGTTTGAATCCCTCTTGGTTTGTATCTTTACAATATTCTTGTAAAGATGTTGTTTGTATCTTTATAATATAGACATATTCTATATTACTTTCTGCCCTTGGTGGGTGTATTGTGCTTTGATGTTGATTTTGTTCTATGACTTAACCCAGTGTTCTCAAACTTTTTAGAGTGAGGCTTAACTGTCACTTGCCCGTATACGGGCAACCGAAATTTACTTCAAAATATTACTATTAAATCCTAATTTAATCATGACAAACTATATATCGTTGGAATGGTCTAAGACTCCTGAATAGATATTTTAGCGCTGTTTTTTTTCTTACAAATTTTGTATGAACAGTAATATATGAATTTATGACAAGAGTGCACCTCAAAAAATCGACGTCATTACAGGAGTTTCTGACCTTTGTCACAAAAAGTCGACGTACACACTTTTAATAACTGAAACTTTGGTTTTTTTAATGCTAAAAGTTCATAATAAAACATAATCTAGTATTTGTCAATAAAAAAAGATAAAATTATATTTTAAAAAGTAAAGTAAAAAGTCCTCTAAAAAGTATATTATATATTATATATATATATTTATAGAATTTTTTATTATTATTATATCACATATTTTAGTAGTTATCATAAATTAGGTATCATTTGAAAGCTTACGAACTCAGAATTCATCCTGTAAAAGCCGTTTTGAAATTGGACGTTGCGTTACCATAGAAACGGTATTTTTTATTAGGCCCCTCCCCTTTTGGGCATCATCTTTCATAATTTATTATCAAAAATGTTCTAATCTTGACAAAACACATATTGTCAGAAAGGTCTGAGTCTCAAGGTTCCATATTTAGTGACAGAAGTGATATTTGGATAGAAATGTATTAATTTGTTATGGCAGAATGCATACAATTAAATTCAATGGAATGCAATGGCACCCGGTGGCTATTTTTGGTATAACGCCTAAACAAAATCTCATGGGAACTTCAATTTTTGTGATATCAACTTTAAATTTGGAACACAACTTGGTTAGATATATAGCTTTCATTTTATAGTAATTTTATAGTAAAAAATATTTTGTAAAATATTTATTTTATATTAAAAAAATATATTAATAAAGTATATTTGATTTACTGTAAATTTTAACTTCCATAACTTTTTCATACTTTAATTTTTTGAAGTGCTTTCACTTCAGTAATAATCTGCCGATTGTTTTCTTTAAAACAAGACCAAACTTAGGTCTATATTCCAAAGCATTCTTGAATTACAACCATTTAGGTTTGTATACTGCATTTTAATGTCAATTATCAAAAGGGGGATGACAGCTAAGGGGTTAACATCCTCCTGCGTACCCTCTCTCTCCTTTTTCAGTGAGGGACAATATTTGCCCCCTTAAATCAATAACTCCAGCGCATTTTTTACCTTTATAAAATAAATAATGCTTTAAATAAATAAAACATTTCAATAGAGAAATATGCAATGATTGTAAAAACGAAGTGACGCATTTAAATATTAAATTCAATCCAATCCCCCAGTAGGTGGCGGCAACTCACTCTCTTTATGAGTGAGTCATCGAGTCATTCATTCATCAAGCAAGTTGCTGTAATTATGAATGAATCATTGGCTGCGTCCGAAATCGCATACTCTCCTGAGTAGGTACTTCTTTTGAATTTGAGTAATTACTTCAGGGCTGTTAAAAAAGTATGTTCTATATAGTATCATATGCACACCGGAGTCTTGCTAGAAGTAGAAGGTTATCCAGGTACTTTTTAGTCTACTCTTTTATCAGTACTGTGAATTTGGACATACTGCCTTTGTCACATACTATTTTTAGTAAGGAAGTATGCGATTTCGGACGCAGCTATTGACTCTCACGATTTGTTCAAAGCTGCAGATTCGTTCACAAACACTGCTGTGGCTCTCGTTGGAGCTATTATTTTGTTGCAAAAAATACGGACAATACTGTGTTTAAAATGAACATCACTCAATTTTAATACCTATCGTTTGTTGAACTGTTGAATAAAATCATTGTCACATTTGAAATCGTGTGGATATTCGTATAATGTGATCAACATTAAACACAGGAACTTACAGGGTATATGTTATTGTATCGAAGATAGTTTTAAACTAAAATCAATCTCGATGCACAGAGATCTGTGTCTGTTTCTATATATTTGTTCTTTGAGCTAGTGCTAAATCCCCACTTTTACAAAGGTTCATTGTCGAGGACGACATATTTGCCATGGCAGCATAATCAACATAGGCTACCATATGTGACCGATCACGGAAAGTAGGGACACAAGTCGGTTTTGGGGCATTTTGAGTTATTCACAGATTCTGAAAGTGTAGTCTCAAAGCTTTCCAACGATGTTTAACACATGGAAATCTGATAATATTTGGAGATGTTGTGGCCATTTGAAGGTAGGCACACAAAAAAGCTAAAAGGGGAGAAAACAGCCTCAAAAGATTGTGCAGTTCTCACCTCTCTCTGCTGCTGGGAGTGACAATAGGGCTCATTTACATCTCATTTAGATAAGCCATACCCCCTGTAAAGCTCCCCGCTGTAAAGCTGTAAAGCACAGGGGGGAGCAAAAAGGTCAGGAAAATGTGCCATCAAAGAAAAAAAAAAGTTTGCAAACAGGTAATAAATAAATGTCTCTTAGCATCTACCGATAAAACTGTATAGGCAACTCTTATGTAGGCCTACACTGAATAAAAAATAAGATAAACTCTAGAGAATGTTAAAATCAGAAACAGGATGTGCTATGTGATTTTATATATATATATATATATATATATATATATATATATATATATATATATATATATATATATATATATGCTGGGCAGTAGCTAATATTAAGAAATATGTTGTGCTTTTACTTTTAAAAATGTTGGTAACGTTACAGTTAATGCTTACAAACATTGAAGATTTTGAATACAGAAGTTACATTTGTAATGGTGTATTTTCATTTAGATGTGGTATTATTATTTGTGCAGTAGCTATGATTAATTACTGCATAAATTAATTAAGATTATTAAGTAATAAATTCATTTTAAGACAGCATGGAATAGATTGTAGAATATGCTGTTAGCTATAATTTGGATGGTATAGTACCATGAGCCACAATTAAAGTCTTGTGACACTCATGGCAGGCGTTATTGTTGTTGTTGTCGAGTTTCTGCGCGCCGATTGCTTTGGGCCGGGCCTAGTCAAAGTCCAGGGCTGTTTTTTAGTCCCCGTCCGTCCCTACATACAGTATAGGAGTATGCATCAGAATAGATTTTATTGCCATTGTCAATGAAAGGTTTTACAGACTAGGAATTTTCTTCGGTGTACTCATGCAACATGAAACACAAACTTTTGCTAATGATAAAAAATAAGCAATAAACTGGTTGATTGATATATTCTTTTTTTATTTTCCATAAGCAAATCAATCAAACATTGTTTAGAGTGCTTTTCATACAAGAATGTAAAACTAAATTCAGGTGGTTGGTTGATAAAGTGACATTGCAGGTGTTGTAAACAAGAAAAAAGGTCTTTGTGACACAGTCCAAAGAAATTACATTCGCATCCTCTTCTGTGGACTCTTCTGTGTTGTGACCCTTGGCGCTGGGCATGTGATGTCTCTTGCCTCGTCAGCACAGAATGGCCTGATTTTTTCATATAGATAGTTCTGCCTGTCAATTTTCAGTCCAGGTGGGGCCAGGACAGGAAGACCGTCGACAGGGGGCAGATCTGCTCCGTCGCGCAGTAGCTGATATTCGACAGGTTGTGCATCACGGTGACTTTTTGCAAGCACCACACCTGGTCTCTTGGCTTCAAAGCTGTGACAGAAAAAGCACATAAGACATTTTAAACATGGCAAAGTATTTTCTTATAAAAAAACTGTCATGTGTATGTTGTTGCTATGTTATATTGTATGTACACAATGTGAAAGTTTCAATTACCTGAAGTGCTGATAACTCTTGATCTGTGGGAGTCTCGGGAAGTGGCGAGTCAGATGCTGCTGCCAGTCGAAGGTCTGGACTAAAACTTTGCCCTCTGCCGTTCCAACAAGCTGTGGGATATTGAGGCGACTCACAGGAGAGCTGTTTTCCACAACCTGATGACAAAAAAGAGAAGAGAGGAAGAAAAAAAAAATCTTCAGTTAAATGTTTCATTGAAGCAGAACAGAAAACAGCACTGAAGTCATTAAAGCAAAGTAAAGTTAAAGTACCTCAGCGATGTCTGCCAAAGTGTTGACTCTTGTCTTCATGTAGGCTTGCTTGATGAGTCCAAAGCCACAGTCAGGGGAAAACTTGGTGTGGCCAGCAATAAGGAAGTGGATTTCAATTTTATCGTGAAGCTTGTGTCCAACCCGCCAGGCAAGGTACCAGAGCATGAAGTTGTTCTTGTTCTGCCCACTGCAGTTGTCACAATGAAGATCCACCTCTGTTTCTCCAACTCCAAAGTTGCAGAAGAAATGATGCATGTAGCTGATGACTTCATTGCTTCCCTTAGTAGATGACATGCCTTCATCAATCAGGTAATTCACCTGTTTCTGCAGCCCTTCACATGAAACACCAAATAGGCCACATTTCCGTGGGGTCAGGAAGTACATTGGTCCTGGCTGGAGAGGGTTTGAGGGAAAGTGTAACTGTAGGAGACAGAGGGAGAGAGGGAACTTGGATTAGATTAAATTAAATTTGCATCTATTCATAATTGTCTAATAAAGATAAACCTTACTATATTGATGCTATTCTGCATTTGCACTATTTATTCTCATGCACCAAATCGCCCTTTAAGGGACATTAATGAAGTAAAGTGAAGTAAATGTGTGTGAAATATTACCTGCTGAGCAAAATCAAAACTGTAATGCATCCTAATCTTCTTGCTTGCTGGTAGGGATGGTCCAAAAGACAGGTTAGAGCCAGAGCAAATCTTTCTGTAGGCAGCAGTCATGTCGTTGTACACAGCCCTCTCTTTCTGCACAAGGGAAAGCTGATCTTGTTGCTTCTTTACTGCTTCAGACTTTCTATCATCTGGGAGGTTTGCACTTCGTATCAGCTGCTCGTTATTGCTTTGGCACTGCCAGCAGAGATCTGTGCGTGGCCGGCAACTTTTGATGTGTGGGAGAAGTCGGTTCCACAGTGCTTTGAAGCTGGTTTTACAAACTGCACGCTCACCTGAAAAACAGATATTGCTTATGGTTAATTGTATTGTAATTGCTAATAGTGCTCCGCATTATTTCACTTTATAAGCACTCAATTTTAAATCAATGTTTACACATACCAAGCTCCTTAGCAGACTTCACGTAGAGACGCCACACTGAGGCCTTGGACACATGAGTTGGCAGCAACTTCACATGCCAATCCTTATGCCCAGGCTGTCGGCCAGGCAGCATGATGGCATTGTCTTCTGCATAGTTTTTTATGAAGTCCACAACTCTGTTGATATCCTCAGGGCTGATGAACCTGGCTGGTGGACGTGGCAGTGAGTGCTTCTTCCTCAAACGTGGTCTTGCCCCATTCCCCTCATAGTGTTTGACTATATCAGCCAGGGTGTCTCTGCCAATGCTGAAAAAAGGGGGGAAAAAAGAAAAAACGTTTAACATCATGGTCTTGCTAACAGGCATCTTGTCACCTATATCAAAATGTATTGTACAAATTATAGGTACTTTTACTTTACTGAAGTAAATTTTATGATGAATACTTTTTACTTTTACTTACTTTAGAGCTTGTATCTGTACTTCCTGGTTTAGTCTTGTTTTAGTCCTGGTTTAGACCTCACAGTTAGTGGTTAGACCTGGTTCGAGTCAAAGGATTAAAAAAATCCTGTACATTAAACTCTTCATAAATACTTTTACTTTTGACTTATAATGCACATTTTACGGCTACGTATACTTTATACTTTTACTTAAGTAGGAATACCATCTGATACATTTACGATTACGTTAGTAAATCCTTGGTAAGAATATTAAGTAGTACTTCCTCCACCACTGGGTAAAATTATTAGCATCACAATCAATTCAAGAATGCTAACAGGCAGGTTTACCTGGGATAAGTTAAGTCATTAACACCAGTCAATTCAAGCAATTGAAGCATTATTCAAATTAATAGCAGAAGCTCACATTACCATCTTAAAGCTCATTATAGTAATGGGGGTTTTGGCAAGTGATATGGTGCTAACGATTAGCAGCTAACGTTACAACTAATAGACAGTCCTGAGCTAGCTAAAAACAATAGGTAGGTATTGGAAGGTCTAAACATGGACTAAACATGAGCTGAACTTAGAATGAACTTAAAACGACAAACTTTAATGTTTATGGAAACTCACCCCATAAGAAACAGAAAAGTATTCTTGCAGATTCTTGCAGATCTCGTTGCCTCCAATGAAATAAGTCGTTCGGGCACACTTTCTCTTTGTCGGGGTCTTCTTTGTGGATGTAACCATCTCCGAAGTTTGCACTGTGCGTCTGTTTGCCTCTAAATGTCCAATAATTCGCATGTCCTGCCACTCTTTTTCCGCAGCTAAAGAATCCAGCCGTATGTTGTACATAATGTCTGGAGAAAGCTTCTGGCTACAAGACTGTCTCCCATGCAGAGAGTTCTCTTTTCTCCTCGTGTAACATTTACAGTCAAAGTTACGGATTTTCCCCATTTCTCTATCTATATCCCCATCAAATGTTACTATCGATATAGCCTCTGATATCTTACGGTCCAACTCGTCTGACGCCAGTCCGATACATTCTTCCTCGTCTTCATCTTCGCTCAGTTGTAGATTAGGGATATTATTCAGTCTTATCATGCCACTTTCATCGTCGCTCAGATCGTCTTCAGAATCAGTGAACGCTTGTTCATAAGCATCCGGCTTGTCGAAGAAGTACTTCAAAACATAGTTACACGCTGCTTGAGTGAATGTAGTCAGTTTTGACCCAAAAAAATTAGGTAATTTGATCGGATGTCACGTAGCCTATTTATGGCATTTTACCTGCTAAAAATACATGATAAGTTTTAATGTTATTTTAACGTGGAGTAGACTTGAATGAACGGCAAAATTCAGCATTTTGTTCGCGTACCTCTGTCACCTCACGTATATCACCCTTAGATGTTGCAAAGGCACTATATAAATAAAAGTTCGTGACTGAAGCGCCTCTGCAACACAATCTCATGAAAGTGCGTATCTATACCACAAATGTTATTTCTCGAGCTAATTATATGCCAGAAATGGTTTTAGCGTGTACTATATGCTACGCACTGAAAACCCCATGGGTAGGTTTAGGGTGGGGAGTGCGTGCATATTACACACCACAAAATGCGTACCATATGCACGCGAAAACTGTGTAGCATATGCACGCAAAAACTATTTTTACCGTATAAATGGCACGAGAAATAACATTCGTTGTATAGATACGCACTTTCATGAGATCGGGCAGAATGCGCGGGCGCTGCGCTTTGAAACCCATTCATTTCAAGGACTTCCAAACAAACATAACAGCTACAAGTATATGCACTATGCAAGCACTATATACAGGATTCACCCTATTATACTTTATCGACACAAATTGATAAGTCAAACAGCAAACAGCCATCCCCATAGTCTATAGCTACATAGGCTGTCCTTGAGTTCACTTGAACATGGGTTAAATTACTCGTCAAGCTACAGAAGCATACCATAATTCCTCCGTTCAATTAGGCCTACGACATCGAGAGTCACGCAGACCTATAACAACACAGTAAAAAACGCAGTGTCAAATTAACACTTAAAGTGTTAATTTTAACATACTCCGGATCATATATGGTCCCACTCTATCTAGAGTAAAAAGTACACTGTTTGTAGTGTTGAATTTACAGTGTTAATTAGCACCTTAAATTGTAGAAAAAATACACTGCGAGTGTCAAGTGTTACACTTACAATTTTTACACTATGGGGTTTTAACATCCCTGGTGTTGATTTTAATCCATTGGATTACACTATAAGTGTCATTTATAAAGTATTATGTTCAGTGCAAAAACAATTTACATTATTATAGTGTTAATGTACAAGATCAGACATAAAATAAAGAGTCTTCAGACAGATGTACAAATCCAAAGTTTATTCAACAAATGGGCAAAGTGGCTCCTTTAAAACATATGCCAGATGTGAAAAGGTCAAATTATCACATTCATGAGGAGTTGCAAAGAAAAAGCAAAAAAGAAAAAAGGAGAAAAAAAAAAAGAATTAAAAATGCATAACATCATCCAATTTGCCAAGACATGAACAAATATGACAGGTAGATTTGAACAAGATTGCAGAAAACTACTTGTCGACAGTTGTGTACCATCCATGAATGCAGTTCCTCTTTGTCCCATCAGCGAGCAGGTAGTAGTAGTAGTATTTGAGTTTATTGCCACCGGCAGCGAGCAGGTATGCTGTGTGGTAGATTCAATGCAATCAAGGTGTTTTTGTATGCTGGTCTCTGCCAAAGACAAAAATAACAAATCAAAGTCAGCTCTCCAATTGGCCGTCTTTATAGTTTTCCACAATACAGTCAACCCAAATGGCAATATTTTGAGGCAGACAATAAATTCTCTTCTCTTCTATTCTATTTAAAAAAATTAAAAAAAATGCACTAAAATTAAACTGAGAGGGGTTATAGCACTTACGTATTGCTGTCCTACTTTTAGTTCAACTGCTTCTATTGTTCTCATTTGTAAGTCGCTTTGGATAAAAGCGTCTGCTAAATGAATAAATGTAATGTAAATAGTGACAGAAATGCCCAAATTTACCTTTTTCAAGACAACCAGGTGTTTTTCAGCTTGATATGAGCACATCTTTCCAGGTCTCTTGCAGCCTTGTGGTGATGGTGGAATCAAATCAAGGAGGAGACAAATTGATGCAAGATCACTGCCCCATTCTAAATTACAGATGTGACAACTTCAGCAAAAAATGCATGTGTGCATATAGATAATCTTATTCTGAATTATAGTCTAACCTGAATCATCAGTTTCATCATCTTTCACAACAGATTCTGCAGAGTCAATCAGGTCCTTGAAGCTCTTGGGAGAAGCCTTTCCAGGAACTTAGTTGAGGTCTTCTAACCAAAAATCAAAAAACAAAAAAAACATCAACAGTTACATAGCATAATGACAACCCAATCTCTCTCAGTGCCGGGCAGAGTAATGCCGTTCACACCTGGCATTGTGCGTCTTGGATGACGCACAAGTGAACAACTCGAAGTACAGGTGTAAACGCCCCCAAGACGCATTGAGATTCGATTGTTCTGATGAGGTCTAGGCCACATTCTTTTGATAGAGGGTTAGTTCACCCAAAAAATTTAATTCTGTAATTTACTCACCCTCATGTCGTTCCAAACCCGCAAGACTTTCTTTTGTCTTTGAAACACAAATGAAGATCTTTTTGATGAAATCTGAGAGTTGCTACGCAAATACCACTTTGACGCTTTTAAAAGTTCATAAAGACATCTTAGAACTAATCCATATGAACCAAGCAGTTTAGTCCAAATTTTATTTTTCTTCTGTTTATGTTTTTTGATTAATGTTTATATGTGAATAAAACTCTAAATTCAATCTATTTATCACAAAGCGATTGAGTCTCTTCAGAAAAATTGGACTAAACCGCTCAATTCATATAGGATAGTTTTATGAACCCTTTATGACCTTTTTGAAGCGTCAAAATGGTAGTTGCGTGGACTGTCAATGGAGGGACAGAAATCACTCAGATTTAAAATACATTCATTTGAGTTTCGACGATGAACGAAAGTCTTTCCGGGTTTGGAATGACATGAGGGCGAGAAAAGACAATTTTACACTTTTGGGTCAACTAACCCTTTAACTTTTTGCAGTTTAATATCTTGAATTTACACAATTCATGATGACACATCAATCACTATGCCATTTTGACAATCAAGACAAATCAATCACCAACAACACATGTAAATTCCAGGTCTGAACAAAGGCATTGTGTGGTTGCCCAGTTAGGTTTAGATTTTTCATGTTCATTTGTCATGTATAAAAATTTGTACTGCACATAGAATAAAATATAATGACACTCAAAATTATGGATTAATCTTCAGCATTCTGTTGCTTTCTTCACTTCTGTTGCAATCTCATAAGAGGAGCTTCCTTCATTCGATTTAAAGACATGTTGTTTAGAATTTATTTGACCCATAATTTGTTAATGTTATTTATAATGTGAACAGAAAATACAGATTCATATTAATAAAATACAGACAGATAAATAGTTAGTACATAATTTATAATAACATACAGTATGAATTGATAAAGACTGATTTCAAGCTAAAGTACCTGTATGCTCTGCCAGTGCTCACGCAAATACCTGTAAACTGAACTGGAAGACAGACGGATTTATAGATTAGCTTTAACTCACTTTCACAATGTTTGAATTTAACTGTCATAAAATAAAATAAAACTTGATGGTAGGAAGTTTGTGTCTTGACGCAGATATGACGACATGATATTCAGTGCTGCTAAGAACAAGCAACATAGGCTACAGATTATGGGTGCTTCTCATTTCTTATTTGTGCATCCTTGTTTCCTTTCCTCGCTTCCTTTCCTAGCGTCTCAGCTCCTCCCCCTATAGGTTGTGAGGGAAGGACGCAAGGAAAGAAAATGAGGACGGAGGAATCGAATGAAAGCTTTTTTATACATTGGTATACTTGATCACTTGAGCGTCACTTCATAGCGTCATCAGCAGCGCTCAAAGGATCTGCCCTTATGTTGTTGAAGTTTGTTTATTTAAGAAATTCATAATGAATAATAATAAAGCAAGATACCCTGTTGAAATATGTGAGATGTGTGGTTTATAAAAACAGCAAGGGTAAAGTACAAATTCAAATTATTGTCACCGATGTGAAGGGGGAGGAGAATGTATACGTGCGTCACGTTTAGTCAATAAAACACTTCCGCATAGGATACAGCTGTGTATCCTCGCTCATGACTCCTCTAAAAGCCTCCTCACTCCTCGATCCTCGACTCCTCACGGTGCAATTAGAGAATTGAGATGTCCTTCAAGATGGCTGTGCTTGATTGGTTTCCGGGTCATAGGATGGAGGACAGAGGAGCGAGGAGACAAGGAGGGATATTGAGAAGCACCCTTTGTCATTCACACTTAACGTTAAACATAGACTGCGTTAATAATGCGCATGCGTCACGAAAACGGAACGGTTAACGTTTTAATGTATAACACAGCAACTTTTATACACACAAAACAAATATATAAAATGTATTACCATTTTAAGAATTCTCACATCTGCGCAGAAAAAAAGCCCAAATAGTGCTGCTTCAGACCTCCTCATCAGTTTCAGTGCCAGGCTCGTCGTAAACCCAGGCCTCGGCGCGACTGGAGGCGGGAATGCTTACTTTCATGAAGGCTGTCAACAAACCAACATGAAAGAAGCTAAATATATATACATAACAAATTGTAAGCACATTCCAACAAATGTATTTTAAAAGTTTGAATTAAATCGGCATGAGAAATGTTTTCTTCTTTTTTCTTCTGTACATCTCTGCATCTCATGAACTTGACGAGCTTCCTTAATCCATACAAAAACGCGCAATTACTCATTTCTAAATGTGTTCACCACCATAGTTTACTAAAAATGTTAATAAATGCATTTACTATTTAATTTTAGAAAGAGAAAAGCAATTCAACCTACCGTCTCGGTCGCATGAAGATAAAATGGCGTTGTCGTCTTGCGAGGCAGCAGTCATCGAGGGGCGGAGTCAATATAATTCGGCCCGGTTTTTTGCACTTTCAGTGCACTAGTAGGCTACAGTTTAGAGGAGTGCACGTTCACAACGGGGAAATCATGAACAGTTCATATATCAATATCGTAACAAATAGAAATAACCTTAAAAAATGTATGGTTATCTGAATCTTTCCATATCTTATGTATAGTTACTTTTTAAACATGAAAATCGCATTCAGCATGACACCCAAGCGGTTGCCATTGTAATAAACAACTTGCTTAAAGCAAATGTATAATCCTGTATCCGAGCCAAAATTACTAAATATGCAGCGCAAGTTATATACAGTATTTCTAACACCAAACAATTAGCCACTGAACCAGCTTATAAAATCTTCTTCAAGGCTGTGCTGGATGCATTTGAGGTACAGGTCATGGGGTTTCTCAGATTTCGCTTGAGACCGGTATAAGCATTAGCCTCGATAGTAGTCTTGTCTCCTTCATTGCGTATTTTTATATTTTTAATATATCCCTCCACTGCATACTGTAACCCCTTTTGCCTCGATCTGGAGGATATCGCGAAGGTATTGCTCCAAAAAAGGTCACTGACACGCACGGGTATACCTCCTCCTGTCATGGCAATCTGTGGCGCTGGTCGTGTTTGACCATTTGTTTGACGGGTGTAGTAACAATAACTAGGGGGTGTGGCTTTTGCGAATGGTCAATTGACTAGCAAAAATGGAAATGATAACAAATGGTAAATATAATAAATGAAAGACAAATTCATCCAAATAAAATAAATAGTTATAATATAATTATAATAATAAATAATTATCAAAAAATAGAAAATAAATCTGGCCCCAAACGAGCCAACTGAACAGCAGTGCTCAATGTACCTTTTTACCTCCTCAAAATCAGCTCTGTTCACATTGACCGGTTTTGGATGCATGTCTCTTTAAATGATAATGAGCAACTGTTCACCTTCTTTGTGGCTTTTTGAGGATTAAAAAAAAGTGAATGTTTTTTTTTTCATTGTATGGTGGTTGTGTCCACACACTGCAAAGACACATTTATTTGCAAACACCTTATAAAAGTGAATTTTGCATCCGATGACCCCTTTAAAAGCAGTTGGAGAGTTTTTGACTGGATCAAAAATAATTGAACACGAGTTTGGCTATATTCCTCAACATCAGCTCTCACTGTTTTTTATCACTGGGAAGAGATTTTGTCCAGGGAACGTAAAGTCAAAATGCAAAAAAAAAACAAAAAAAAATGAAGGGGTTCCTACCGCAAACCGCATTCATCAGATCTTGCTCTTCCAACTTCCACACCATGTGTGCGCGTGTTGCCTAGTAACGAAAGTGCTTGCATCGGTAATATGTAATTTACCGGAAACAACTAATTCTAATTTCTGATTGGCTTGTAGCTGGCATTTAACTCTGTATAACTCAAGACAGCTGCTATGAACTCGGCAGAGAACTTCCCTCCGTTTGCCTGCACCTCGTCCATTAATTGAATTGCAGGACAAGTCATCCCTTACTCCTCAGCAAGAGAAATTCAAGGTGTGGCGTGTGAGCGTGTGAACTGGTTGAAATGCTTGTGTCTCACGGTGAATGAAGTGAGACTTGAGAGCCCTGCGCTCTACAGAAATAAAGGTGACTTGACTTGAAAACTTGACTTGATTTCAGTAAGATTGGTCAGCTGAGGCATGTAGGAAGGTGAGTGGCTGTGTATGATGTATGAGTGAAAGAGTGAAAGAAAGACACAGGAGAAGTGTGTAAGGGAGTAATATCTGCCTCTACTCACTAACCTCAGTGCCTTTTGAACCCATTTCTCCACTAGAGAGGTCAGCGCACATGCTGAATAATCCAGTGATGACAGCATAAAGTGACAGCAATGAAATTGGAAAGTGTGGTTGACCTTTCAATGGCACGCAGAAAAAAGTACAGGGATGGCAGACTGATAAGGTTTGATTTTTCTCAAGATGGGCTGCTTGGGCTGGTTTCAATGTCCTCTGCCAAAAAAAAAAAAAAGAAAGTCCAATGGAGAGTTCTTCGCAGTCCCATTTCGACGGCAACAGTAGATTGCATTTGCAGGCACACACTTTTACTTTGGTCTGCAGTGGAAAGGCCGTCAAAAGAATTTGTTGTCTAAGGATTGTTTGTAGCGCTTGGTGCTCTCAGCTGTCAAAATGAGTTGAGGTGAAAACTGTAAATATTAGTTTGCTGTATCTGACAGCTCAAAACATGAATTTCAATAACCAAGCAACCAGGCCATGTTTCTCTCACTCCAACCTTTGCATTCAAGCTCACTGATAGACAGCTGCACAATGTAGAAGCTCTTCCACTCCTATACCACAGATGTAAGTGTATCTTTACCTGCCATACAGCAATGGTGTAACATCACATTACGTGGACCTGTCAGTGCTTGAGCAGGCTATTCATATGACTGTATGTGCCCTTAAAAATAACCCTACAGACCCTGCTGCCACCGTGAATGTTTCCTACACTTTAGGAATACTTTTTTTTTTTTAAATGGCTGACTGTCCTCAAGGATACTGATAGTTAAGCATTGGATACAGCCACAGTGACATGAGATTTTTGAGAATGAGTACACAATGGTGAGACCAGAGGAATCACGGTGGGAGTTGAATGGTTGACAGTTTTAAAAAGTGTGTTTCTTCCAGAAAGCCAGAAGTGCCCACAGGGAGGATTAATGGGAACAAAATGAAAGACTCCTCTGTGCCAGACTCTCTGAAACCAAACTCTTCAAAACCAGACGCTGCACCACCCACCTGATTCTGAGCAGTTGTGCTGTTATTTTTGGAGGGAATTGCATTTCTTTATTTTGGTTGAACCAGCTGAGCAATTTTAGAAGGCACAGGAAATGTATTTTGGCCCTACAGAAGAGAGAGTAAGGGATAATGTACAGTCAGTAGGTCATTATTGCAAAATAAACCCCTTTGGGACAATACGAGACCCCGCCTGGGTCTACTATGTGTTAATGACAGGCTGACTGTACATTATCCAGATAATTACATGGCTGTTTAACAAATAAATAAATACATCAACATGAAATATTGAATTGAAATTGATGAATATTCTGTCATCATTTACGTACCCTTATGTCCAGAAAGTCCTGTATGACTTTCTGTCTATTTTTTAATTGGTCAATTATGACCAAAAGTGTTTTGGTTACCAACATTCTACAAAATATATTTATTTGTGTTCTTCAGAAGAAATAAACTCATACAACAATATGGGGGTGAGTAAATAATGACAGGATTTTCAATTTTTGGTGAACTTTTAAGTTGCAATTATTTTATTACCTTACTTGTAGACACTGTGGAAAGACAGAACTTAAGCACAACCAGAGGTGTCAATTCCAGGGGTCAGAAAGTAAAAGTCCTGCCATATGATTATCCCACCCATTAACTCAGCCAGCTGATTTCACTAATTAGTTCTATCTCCTGGCTGAAAAACTGTGCTAATTAGCAAATCCAGGTGATTGGAACAACATACTGAGGATGAATTTTACTTTCTGAACCTGGACTTGACACCTCTGAGCACAACTATGTACAAAATGTATAAACTCTTTTCCACCATCTAACTGTTCTTATTATGAAACCATGCTGATCCGAACTAGTTTCAAGGCACAATTATGTTTGTTTGTTTATTTATTCTTTTGTTCTCCACTGTGGTGCTACACAATCATGAATGTAGAAAACAGTTGTAAACACTGAATCAGGTGCACCATTGAGGATCATCACATAAAATACAAAAAGGTAAAAGTATTCAGACTAGCAAAAAATGACATTTACTGACCTAATATTATAATATGAGCAGCATCAAAGTGGGCCGGTACGCACCGATACTCAGTACCAGCACTGAGTGGTCTACCAAAAAGTGTGGTCTACCAAATGGTTGAGTAGTACCTTAAAGCAACGGTCCCCAACCCCCGGGCTGCGGACCGGTACCGGTCCGTGGGTCATTTGATACCGGGCCGCACAGAAAGAATAAATAACTTACATTATTTTTTTCATTATCTTTCATTACAGTTTTATTTATTATCTGAGTCTGAACGATGTGTTATTTTGAAAAATAATACATTTTAAAATAATAAAATCTCTCCGTTACATCTGTCTATGACTCACTCTTGGCGCATAGCAACCCTATGATAGCAACGCTTGTCTCGGTCACGTGATACGTTACCGCTAAAAAATAAACCCACAAGCTAGCAAAATGAGTAAAAAACAAACGTCTCTGGAAAGTTTCTTTGCGAAGGGGAAACGGCCCATTGAGGAGACAGAAGAAGAGCCTACGACTTCCAAGAAAAAGAAAGCTGCATTTAACAGACAATACCAGGAGTCCTACTTGAAATATGGATTTATCGCAACAGGTGATTTACACGCACCAAGCCCGCTCTGCATAATATGTGGCAACCAGCTCTCTAATGAGGCAATGAAGCCTTCAAAACTGCTTCGCCACTTGGAGACCAAGCACCCCGCATTAAAAGACAAGCCTTTTGAGTATTTTGAAAGAAAAAAAATGGAACAAGAAGGCCAGAAGCAATTACTGAGGGCCACCACATCAATAAATGCGAGTGCACTGAGAGCATCATACTTGGTGGCTAACCGTATTGCTAAGGCTAAGAAACCATTCACTATTGGTGAAGAATTGATCCTCCCCGCCACAAAAGACATTTGCCGTGAACTTCTAGGAGACGCTGCGGTTAAAAAGATAGCACAGGTGCCTCTTTCGGCTAGCACCGTCACTCGGCGCATTGACGAAATAGCAGATGACATTGAAACACAATTGTTGGAGAGGATAAATACATCACCGTGGTATGCACTCCAGGTTGACGAGTCTACAGATATTGACAACAAGGCAATACTGCTTGTTTATGTGCGATATCTTTATCAGGAGGATGTGCATGAGGATATGTTATGTGCACTATCGTTGCCAACCAAAACCACAGCCGCAGAACTATTCAAGTCGCTGGATGACTATATATCAGGAAAACTGAAATGGTCTTTTTGTGTTGACATATGCACAGACGGAGCTGCTGCCATGACTGGACGGCTGTCTGGTATAACTGCTCGGATTAAAGAGGTTGCACCTGAATGTGAGTCTACGCATTGTGTCATTCACAGGGAAATGCTGGCTAGCCGAAAAATGCCACCGGAACTTAACGGTGTATTGAATGATGCTGTTAAAGTTATTAACCACATCAAAGCACACGCCCTTAACTCGCGTCTGTTCGAGCAGCTTTGTGAGGAGATGGACGCGGAGCACAGACGCCTTCTCTTATATACAGAAATAAGATGGTTATCACGACTGAGATCGCTGGCCAGAGTGTTTGAATTACGAGAGCCGCTGCAGAAATTTCTCTCAGAAAAAAAGTCACCGCTGGCAGCACATTTCAGTGACGAGGAATGGGTCGTAAAACTCGCTTACTTATGCGACATATTCAACCTGCTCAATGAACTCAAACTGTCACTTCAGGGGAAAATGACAACAGTCTTCAAGTTGGCAGATAAAGTAGCTGCATTTAAAGCCAAACTTGATTTATGGGGACGGCGCGTGAACAGAGGTATATTTGACATGTTTCCAACATTGGCGGGGATTTTGAAAGAGACTGAGCCCGAGCCTTCATTCTCCCAGCTGGTGCACGATCACCTGTCTTCGCTTTTAAAAGAGTTTGAGCGCTACTTCCCAACCACAAAAGACCCACGAACTGCCAAGGAATGGATTCGCGACCCATTTGTCAACAAACCAGGTGAATCCAGCATGTCTGTGCAAGAAGAAGATCAACTGCTGGAGATCGCAAGTGACGGCGGCCTTAAAAGTATGTTCGAGACAACAACTCTGCCGGTGTTCTGGATAAAAGTCATGGCAGAATACCCTGAGATCGCCACAACAGCACTCAAACCCTGTTGCCATTTCCGACATCCTATCTGTGTTAAGCGGGGTTTTCGGCAGTGACAGCAACCAAAACCAAACTACGGAGTAGACTGGACATAAGCAACACACTTCGGGTGTCCTTGTCTCCCATTAGCCCTAGATGGGACCGTCTCGTTAGAGACAAACAGGCTCAGGGCTCCCACTGATTCAGCGTTATAGTGAGTTGTATTTTTCATGCTCTTTATATTTGTTTTTGTGGTGTATCTTATTTTGAAGGCATGTACAAACGTTACCATAGCGACAAGAGAGCGTTAGGGGGCAGAGAGGATGTTACTCATGTTGTGTTGTTGGCGCGATGTTACAAAGACGCTGCTAATAAAGTTGCAAGTAGGCCTACACATTGAATTCACGTTTATTATATATATTTAAAATATACCCCAGTTTTTATGCCGGTCGTGTCATTTTATTTTGTTGTATTTATCCACCACAACTTAAAGGCCGGTCCGTGAAATTATGGTCTGATATTAAACCGGTCCGTGGCGCAAAAAAGGTTGGGGACCGCTACCTTAAAGGGTTAAGCTGTTGCATACCCTCACTTTTTCTTGTGTACTAGTGCCAAATTGTAACTCCCTGCCAAATTATTATCCCCGTTAAGACCGCTACCTGGTTACCTAATCCTAATCACCCCCACACCTAATCCTAAACCTACTGGGGACTCAGTTGGGTATTATTCTGACAGGGTCAGAATTCTGCACAACACCGACACTTCTCACTTGTTGCTGGTACTCTGACCGCACACGCAAAACATATAATCAGGCTATTAATTAATTATAATTATATACATCACGCATTCTGAGTTTTTATAAGGCGTACGAACTGAATGGACCAATTGTTTACTTTTGTATGGGTGGCGTTGTCCAGCGCGCTCCAAACGTGTGATAAGATTTGCGCGAGCTGTTCTTATCACTGATAATAAAATGTGCAACCCATTTGAATTCTTTTGAGGATTTACCGCTTTAAGACACTATGGAGAAAGTCAAACAGGATCTAAAACAGCCACATAAACTAAAATGACTGATGGAAAGAGGGTAAAACATCATCCTGCTTTAACATAAATTAGAAAGCTTTTTAAACTATTCATGACCACATTATAATTTATCACATTCTATTGTACTTTTGTATTTATTGTGGTACATTTTGACTAACGTGTACAATTTATAGATTTTTCACAAAAGATTTATAGTACAACTGTGGCATGTTGTTGTCACAATTCACATGTCACCTCTGCACTACACTTCCCATCATCCTCCCTGGCTCCCACTCTATCATTGTCTTGTCTCAACTAGGATGCACCCAAGCTTCATCATCATTGTCTTCATGGTTGTTTTCTGCCTGCAATATGTTTCCCTTCTACCTGTTCAAATAAAGATACTACTTCTATGAGTCTGTTTCCTGACAGTTGTAGCTATATTTTCTAAATATGTAGGTAGCTATTTTTCATTATGGTAAATGAGGGGCCATGCATCAATGGTCTTACCTTTATATCTTTAATGTAAATAATGCTACAGTTAAACAATTTCAAGAACTGTTGCTTTTTCATAAGGCCAGGTACAAGTCAGAATAAAGATTTTTAATGTACCCCCCCCCCCCACCCCACACCTGGAGTGTAATGTAACTTTCTGGGGAACAGCATGTGAAAAATACTGAAATACTTTAAAATCATCACGTCACTACAGGCGTTTCAACAGCAGTTAGCCAACAGTGCAGAGAAATCCAGGCTGGGAACGGTTTGTAATTGTTATGTGCTGAACCGTGCTCAAGTGGAAATGTAGATAGAACCATTTGGCCCATGGTGGAAAAGTGCTGACAGTACATGTTTTCCCTAAAATGGTTAGTTAGAGCTCTGCAATGGTCATCGGTCATTATTTGGTAATGATGCAATTGACCAATCAGAATCAAGTGTTCCTGAAAACCATGTGATATTGTTTTATCTACAAACTCATTTTGCATGAGTCATGGACATAAGGTTTAACGGTGGAAATGTGTGAATAATCACATCCTTTAACCTGAACACACAAGCTAAACACAGCATTCTCCAGCTTGTTAAGGAGATGCAGTAAACTAATGAAATTCCTCATCTGCCAAACAGAAACAAGCATGAAGTTCAAACTGACTGTGAATTCAGGATGAATCAGAGACTGTTTTGCAATTTGAATAACCCATGAGCCAGAGTTAACCAGGGATATTTCACCACAGCCAATCTTTACAAGACTGATTTATGTAAATTGCTATATTGTGGTGCCACTGCAACATATTGGAATATGAAAAAGGAATATTAAGCATTTATATTTGTTCCATAAAATACTCACATTTCTGTTCACTGCTTGTGTTTTGCCCTGTAATATATTAAAGGAATATCATCATTACAGTAATAGGACTATGTTACATCATTGTCCTTTGTGTTTATGGAATCGTTCCATCCAACTACATCATTTCCCCAAACAAACAAGGAAAATGCATAGTCCCCTTTCCTTTGAGATCTCCTCAGGCGTCAACAAATCTGATCAAGTTTTCCAAATTCACCAAGAACAGGGGGAGGAAGAAAACATAATGCTTTCACTTTTCACAGCTCTAGTTGCATAATCCTATTCTGTCTCTCCCTATTAATTTTATATTTAACAATGTGCCTTGGTCAGGGCACCGTTCAATGTGTGGGAGAAAAGAAGTGGCTACCTGGAAGCCTCTAGCATAAATGTGACAGAATGTCTCCTTTAGACATACAATAAAACTAGTTAAAACAAATTCATTCTTCTATTTCGAATGTAAGCCAGCAAACTGATTTAATGCACTGACTAGAGAGAGAGAGAGAGAGAGAGAGAGAGAGAGAGAGAGAGAGAGAGAGAGAGAGAGAGAGAGAGAGAGAGAGAGAGAGAGAGAGAGAGATTAAGGGTCTGATGCGAATGGTGAACAAATCTCATTTAAAAATGGCAATAAGGACATGTATAATTCAAATTACAGGGTGTGGCTCTGTTGCTCAACGTTAATTGAGACCTTCACATCTGATCCAGAAAGAGTTCCTGTTTAAATTCACAAAAGAAAGAACTGGTCTTGTATGCTAACATATTATAATTTATTTATCTTCTATTAATATAGAATTTTCATTCATGGCAGGGTGCAATGTCATTTTGAATATATTTAATGTTTGTCAAAATACTCATCAGATACTTAATGGATGGTGCATTGCTTCACTAGATAAAAAAAAAAATCTCCATTCTGTTTCTCTGTCAGAAATTGACTTTTTCATTCTGACAGACATTGGCTGAGTACTTGTATACAGCGTTTCTGTCCTTGCGTGGCGGTCTGCTTGTGGTTGCATTGTCAGTAGGATTTTTTCTTTAGCAGGTGTATTCAGCTGTGAAGAACATCTCTTTGAATCAGACTTTGAGTGAATTTCGTCTTGTTTGGCGCTCTCTTCTCTTGCCTGGTGTTTTCATTCTGATAAACATTTACTATGCTAAATCAACTTGAACTCTGAAGTATCGTATTGATGTCAATACGCTCCCAATCAAATGTTTTGACATACCTACTACCCAGCAAACACAGAACGTTCCCCTAACGTTCCCGAATGGTCCCATGAGGTTATTTTTTTGGGAACCAAACAAGAACGTTATAGGAACGTTCCATGTAGGTTATTTTTAGGTTCCATTTTTATAACGTAAGGAAAACGTTCCGGGAACGTTCCCCTAACGTTAAGGGAAAGTTCTAGGAACGTTCTGGTCATTTTGAATTATGCATTTATTATAATTTTTGACTTCCTCTTTACATCATGAGGTGTATCCTGGATACTTTTTAAACAATATTGAACAGTTACTATCCAGTCGTCAACCATTTTAATACCACATTTTGAATAAAAATGTTAATTTGTACTGAAATGTATATGCAGAGTGTCACCATTATGTTCAGTTTTATTCAGTTCAAGGACATATAGTTTGTATTTCCTCTGTTAATGTCTGTCTTTGTTTGGTTTCCCGCCATTCTTTAGTTACCATGGTCACGTCATTATTAGTTCATTTGTTCCAGCTGTGGTCTATTAATTACCTTGTTTAGTTTGCTATATAGTTGTACCCCTGTCTTCACACTTTGTCTGATCTCGTTCATATTTAGGCCACATTTACGCATAATGGTATTTAGAGAAACAAATATTTTCAATACTAACATTGTGCACACAACAACGTTTTCAAAAAAGTTGTCATTTACATCAACCCGCATAAATACGCCATCGAGCACCAATATAACTATGTCATAACTATGCCAAACTGTGCACTCACATGACGTTAAGCATTTTCTGGCGCATAATGTGACGTTTGAGAACCTAAAACCCCTTTTCTCCCAGTTGACACGGCAACACATAACCGTCATTATCAGAAATCTCCACTTTGTTCGGAATTTTTAGAAATAATCGTTCTCTGTGATAAAAACGTGGTTTTCGTGTAAATGAGAGGCCAAAAACCGCAGGGAAATATCTGCGTCATGGTAACGGGGCATTAGTGGTGTTTTGCTAACGACTGTTTGCCTGTCTTGTGGAATATTAGTATTTAACATAGTTGGAACTTCTGCCTTCGTCTTTATTCCTGCATACACCCAGTGACACAGACACAATGTTTTATTTGATTAATTTGCTCTGACAATTGTTCTGTAGCTGAATGTGGATTATGTAATCAGGTTTAACATCCACCAGTCATTTATTCCAAGTAATTGCAGCTGTTTTTTTATGGGGGTAGAATTGTTGCATTATTCCAAATAAATAGATTATGATCCACAAATAAATGTAAAAAGATTCACAAAAAATATATCAAATTCACAAATAAATAGATTAAGATCCACAATTAAATGTAAAGAGTTTCACAAAGAATTATAAAACTCACAAATAAATAGAATGAGATTTGCAAATAAAAAATATATTTACAATGTTGTTTATACCACAAACACAACTCTGCCTGTTATTTATTTGTGAACCATTTTTTGTGCATTTGTGAATCGGTTCCTGTGCATTTATAGATCCCCTCACGCATTTGTGGATTTTGAAACACTTCTAGAGTCGACGTGCAGTCAAGTCAAGTCAAGTCATCCTCATTTATATAGCTCTTTTAACAATGTAGATTGTTTCAAAGCAGCTTTACAGAGATAAACATATAATTTAAGGTAACAGAGATTGGTTTGGTTTTATAGTGGTTCTTGAAAAATGTTTTTTCCAGCTAAAGTTAGTTTTGATTGATTCACTTCCGTCTAAATGATCATTTGTTATTAAATTAGGGGCCGCTAAGACGACACCGTTCTCTCTAAACAGACTTTAAACGTGAACCTGTGATAGATGCTGATGGCGTTCACATGCGCATTAAGAATTTATTCTATAATTATGTGCGTTTGAATATATGTGCGCAGGTTTGTAATTCCTTACAAACCATGCCTAAACAAACTACTTGTCTTGTCTATAAATTTTGATGCAGAATTTTATTTTATCTTATCACTTTGGGTAGGTACGCGAACCGAAAAATTCCACAACGCTTTATCTGTAGAGTGGTATAGGGATCCTCCATAGGGAGAGGCTAGTTGGCACTTCAGCACTGCATTATCATCAGGTCCAGTCGAAAGTCCTTCGTCAGATCTGGAAACGGCCTGGATCCGGCAGGCTGCGGGAAAACCTCGGGATAAACAAAGACACTAAAATTAGCGTAGATGCCATTCTTCTTATGATGTAACGAGTACATCAGGATTTAAGGGAAGTGTTCCCAGTTCCGGCTGACCTAATCTAATGGCTCGTTTCCACTGAGCGGTACGGTACGGTACAGTTCGGTACGGTACACAATTATTTGCGTTTCCACTGTCAAAAGTTGTGAATGGTACCGAAAAGCCGAACCGTACCGTACCACTTTTTGGGTACCCTTCCGTTGGGGTACCTAGCACAGTGGTACGGTACTAAAGGGAGGAGCTAGACTCACTGCAGAACGCTGATTGGTTGACAGAGTATCGTCACTTGCGCGAGCTACAAGGGGAACGGCAACATAAGAAGCGCCATTTTTTAATATACAGTTGGAATATAATACTATGGTTATTCTTTCACGAAATGTAGTTTTAAGAGTTTTTGAGGCGAGAATGTAGTTGTTTAAAGCTCAAATCTGCGGTTTATTTATAATGATTTATGATAATTTGATCCATTCCAGGCGATCACCGGGCGCTCGGCGCTCATGTTCCCCACCTGGAACAGCCTTTCCTCGGCTAGTCGTTCTGACGTTTGCCGCTGACTCTGTAGTGGTAATTCGTCTTGTGTATATCTAACGGGTGATCTCTGGTCTCGTGAATCGATAATTCGTTCCCTGGCCAATCGTTTTGGCTGAGGGCTAAGTGAAGTTTCATATATTTAGGCTATAACTTTTCCGTTGTAAAGTTAACGTTAGACTAGCGCTGAATTTGTATATTTGACTGAATTGTTTGCTTTATTTCTTATTGTATAGCTTCTTGTAACGTTACCTTTTATTTATACTTTTATAATGGCTATTATTGATAGAACTGAAATTTAACAAAAAGAGATAGGGTTGAGTTTTGTCATTTTTTATTACAAGTTTATCACTGTAATGTTGTTTATTGCAACATTTGTACAAATGCACATATTGCCTGGAATATGTTTAATATTTTTTTAAATTTAAACGAAAAGATGCAGGGTTGTGTTTTATATTTCGTTTTGTTATAAATAGGCTAACGTTAAACATGTATATAATCAGGTCTATACATTGCCTGAACCACGTTTGTGTGCCTATAATGTTTAAAATTTATTTAAATGAAAACGAAAAGAGGCAGAGTGGTGTTTTATAACATATTTCGTTTTATTGTTGCCTAAAATGTACATGCAGAGTGAGCTGACTGACGCTTTCAAGAACGCACTGTTCCATTTGGAGAATTACCGGACTCGCGTCCTCGGGAGTCCTTCTGCTGAGAACTTTACATACTTGGTATTGAGAAATGCGTAATGTCGGCGCTTGTCTTCTTGTGACAAACATGCCGAGAAGCAAGGACAAGATCTGCTGTATGCCATCCATTGGTGTTTACTTTGTCGCTTTCTTCTTCGCGCGAAAATGACGTTGATCGCTTCTTTCCGGCAAACACCACGCCTATCAAGTAGGGTACTGTTGGCGGTGGAAACGCTAGCTGGATCATGGTTTACTGACCCGACCCGACCCGAACCGTACTGTACCGTACCGTACTGCTCAGTGGAAACGAGCCATAAGCAGCCTAATATTGAATTATAGAAGTCTATAGAGTGTTATGTGAATGCTAGGTCAAAGAGATGTGTTTTTAGTCTAGCTTTGAACTGACAGACTGTGTCTGCTTCCCAGACAATGTTAGGAAGATTGTTCCAACGTTTTGGTGCTAAATAGGAAAAGGATCTACCGCCAGCAGTCGATTTAGATATTCTAGGTATTATCAACTGGCCAGAACTTTGAGATCGCAACAGACGTGAAGGACTATAATGCGTTAAGAGCTCGCTCAAGTACTGGGGAGCTAAACCATTTAGTGCTTTGTAAGTAATCAGCAATATTTTAAAATTTATACGATGTTTAATAGGGAGCCAATGCAGTGTTGACAGAACCGGGCTAATATGGTCGTACTTCCTGGTTCTGGTAAGAACTCTAGCGGCTACGTTTTGAACTAGCTGTAGTTTGTTTATTTGTCAGACAAATCCACAAATAAGTGGACTCCACCCACCCTTTACCTAAGCCAGTCAGATAACGGCCACATTGAGCTGACCAATCGTAGCACGTTCTTGCTACATCCAATCACGTTAGGCTTTACACTTGGGGCGAGAACTGGATCTGATTAATTTTGCAGATATTGACACCCCTGAAAGCATCTGTAATGGGAGCTTCATTCAAATTAGCTGTTAGTGTGATTAAAACACCCAGTTTCCAAAAGATTGTTGGAGTTTAAGACTTCTTTATATTTATTATTCTTTATTATTAACTCAGGATTACACACAAATGATCATCACAGATCCCGAGCATCATAACACCCTCTCTACCGGAGTCAAGCGGCACGTCAAAAGCAAATAGCCGATTATCTTCCCTGCCGTAGCAGTTTCAAATCATGTAAAACGATACTCGGTTACTAACGTAACCTCGGTTCTCTCTAGAGAGGGAACGAGTATTGCGTAAGTTTAGCTTACGCTACGGGAAAGATTCATCTTCTCGAGATACTGAAGCCAAAATATTATCCTTAATTTTTTATACCTTGTCAACGCAGTGCAGCAGCTAGCAGACCTAGAGCAGGCCATCTCGTGTGCTCATTGGCTGCCCTGCGGGCAACTGCTGCAGCCTACCAGTGAGCCCGGCGTGACGTCACGCCCAATGAAGGGCGCCCGCACCTTTATAGCGTCACAGCCCGCCAGATAGGCGTGGCTTAGCGTATAAAATAGGGGCTGTAGGCTGAATTCTCTGGTTTTTTGACGACTGAAGCGAAGTCGCTCGTGGCGCGAGCACGGCCGGTTACGCAATACTCGTTCCCTCTCTAGAGAGAACCGAGGTTACGTTAGTAACCGAGTATCGTTCTCTTACGAGAGGTTCTCTCGTATTGCGTAAGTTTAGCTTACGCTACGGGAACACTTTGTCAACGCCGTGCGCGCCAAGCATCCACATGAGACCCCGAGCTTGAGGGGAACCCCATAAGTGGAAAAAATAAGGTGGCCAGCCGCGCGGGCCATCACTTGTACATAAGCACACATAGGGAATACAGAGCAGCGCGCCGGTCTGTATAGTCATATGGCACATACCCTACTTAGTGCAGCTCAACCAGGAGAGCTGAGTCATGAAAGTGATCTGAGCAGGAGATCTGGGCAGAATACACCTCTTTTTCAGACTGACAACAGTTTAGCCTGCAAGGCAGGAACTTCTAGGTTATAAAACCTGACAAAGGTAGACGGGGAGCTCCAGCCCGCCGCTACACATATGTCATGGATAGAAATTCCACTGGACCATGCCCACGACGAGGCCACGCCTCTCGTGGAATGAGCCCTGATGCCCAGAGGTCTTTGCAGACCTTTTGACGCGTAAGCTGCAGCTATATCGTCCACTATCCATCTGGACAGGCTCTGTTTCGAGGAGGCGAGCCCCTTGCCGCGCCCACCAAACGAAACGAAAAGCTGTTCCGAACGCCTGAAGGAGGCGGAGCGCGTAATGTAAAATCTCAGCGCTCTGACAGGGCAGAGGAGATTCACATCACTTTCGCTGTCAGATGCTGGGAGAGCTGACAGCGAAATAACTTGCGCTCTGAATGGAGTGCCCATCATTTTAGGGACATAACCATGTCTAGGTCTGAGGATGACTTTAGAGTCATTTGGTCCGAACTCAAGACACGACGCGCTGACAGAGAGCACGTGCAGATCCCCTACACGTTTTACTGACGACAGTGCAGTCAGAAAAACGGTTTTTAGTGATAGATATTTCAACCCCACGGAGTCTAGTGGTTCAAATGGAAAAGCTTTCAGGGCCTCGAGGACCAATGAAAGATCCCACATGGGAACCGACGGCGGGCGCGGCGGATTCATCCTTCTAGCTCCTCTAAGGAAGCGGATGACCAACTCATGTCTTCCCAGTGACTGGCCGTGCGTCGATTCCGCGAACGCTGCCACGGCCGCCACGTATACTTTGAGCGTGGATGGGGACCTTCCCTTATCCAACAGCTCTTGTAGGAAGGTGAGCAGCTGCGCCACCCCGCATGTCCGCGGGTCCAGACCTCTGTCGGTGCACCATCCAGAGAACACCGACCATTTAGACGCGTAGAGCCTTCTCGTGGAAGGGGCTCTAGACTGCGTGATCGTGTTCATCACTCCTTCTGGCAGGGCAACGAGTACCCGTTGATCCACCATGCATGCAGAGACCAGCGCTTTGGATGGGGATGCCAGATCGTGCCGCGAGCCTGAGAGAGGAGATCTGCCCTCACCGGAATCGGCCACGGAGCTGTATGTGACAGCCGTGCCAGTTCCGGGAACCAAGTCTGATTCTCCCAACGCGGGGCTATGAGGAGCACCGAGTGGCGCGTTTCCCTGATCCTCTTGATCACCTGTGGCAACAGAGAGACCGGAGGGAAAGCATATAGCGGGAGGCTGGGCCAAACCTGGGCCAGCGCGTCCTCGTCCTTCGAGAAGAACGTCGGGCATTGAGCGTTGTCTTTTGACGCAAACAGGTCGACTTCCGCTCTGCCGAATAGGCGCCACAGTTTCTGGGCCGTTTGGGGGTGCAGGGACCATTCCCCTGGGGGAACATTGTCCCTGGACAGTTTGTCTGGGCCGTCGTTCAAATGGCCAGGCACATGCGCCGCCCTCAGCGAGCGCAGGTTCATCTTTGACCAAATAAGGAGGCGTTCCGTCAGATTGCAGAGATTTCTGGATCTGACACCGCCCTGACGGTTTACATAGGATACCACAGATGTGTTGTCCGAGCAGACAAGAACATGCTGGTCCTGTATGAACGGGAGGAAGCACTTCAGCGCGTTCTCGACCGCTATCATTTCCAGACAGTTTATGTGAAAACCCTTCTCCTGGTCTGACCACTGGCCAAAGGCCGGTCTGCCCTCGAACAGCGCGCCCCAAGCCGAGTTGGACGCGTCTGTCGAGATGACCTTCCGATAAGAGATGGTTCCCATCATTACTCCCTGCTGGTACCAGTCGGCCACTAACCAGGGCTGCAGAGCTGTTATGCAGGTCTGAGTCACTCTGATTTTCTGGCCGCCAGACACCCAGGCTCGGCGAGGCGCGCGAGCGTTCAACCAGCGTTGGAGCGGGCGCATGCGCAGTAGGCCCAGCTGGAGCACCGCTGCAGCTGATGCCATACAGCCCAACATCCTTTGAAATGTTTTCAAAGGGAGAAAGCTGCCCTTCTGGAAAGATGCGGCTAGGTGGTGAACACGGCGCGCGTGCTGTGTCGATAAACGAGCCGTCATGGTCACCGAGTCCAGTTCTATTCCTAAAAAGGAAATTGACTGGCTGGGCAGTAATGAGCTCTTGGTCCAGTTGACCGTGAGACCCAAGCTTTCCAGATGACTGAGAAGCACTGTTCTGTGAGATAGTAGTTCTGTCTCTGACTGTGCCAATATCAGCCAATCGTCCAGATAGTTCATTATGCGCAGCCCCTGACTTCTCAGGGGGGCGAGCGCCGCGTCCATGCACTTTGTAAATGTACGGGGTGCCAGGGACAGGCCGAACGGCAGGACGGTGTATTGATATGCCTGACCGTCGAAGGCGAATCTCAAAAATTGCCTGTGACGGGGTACTATCTGAATCTGAAAATAGGCATCCATCAGATCTAGAGAAATAAACCAGTCCCTCGGGCGAACGTGCGAGAGGATTTTCCTGGTCGTAAGCATTTTGAACGGTCTTTTTGCAAGTACTTTGTTCAAATATCTCAGATCTAGGATAGGTCTGAAGGCTCCGTCCTTCTTGGGTACGAGAAAATATCGGCTGTAAAAGCCTGACTCGCTCAGAGAAGGCGGTACCTTTTCTATAGCCCCTTTGCACAGCAGCTTTGCTATTTCTGCGTGAAGTAGGTGTGCTACTTTCGCATTCACTATCGTCGCGGTCCGGGCTTGAAAGCGCGGGGGACGGCGAATGAATTGAAGTGTATAGCCCTGCTTTATTGTGCTCAACACCCATTCTGAAATCCCTGGGATAGTTTCCCACGCAGCTATGTGAGCCGCTTGGGGGCGAATGGCCTCCGGGTTCAGACCGCCGCCATTTGCGGGCTTGTGAAACTGAACCGGAGCCGAGAGCGTGGCGCGCGCGCTCTCGGTTCTGGGCAATGGCCGCTCGCTGACAGCCGAAACCGGCTGACTTATGTGAGATGTCCCGATCATAAGGGATGGGGAACATACTTTTACCACACTTTGACGCGCGAGCAGCGCTCTGGGCGGAAGAGCTCTCTGTAAGCGTGAGCGCGCGCACGCGGGCACGAGACTTACAACTGTATCTGACGCCTCGATCATAATAGATGGGGAGCGCTTTATTAACGCCCTGTGTTTTGTGATAACACTTAAACGCGCAGGTGGGGCCCGGGCGGAGGTTTGTGTTAGCAAGCGTGAGAGCTCTCTGGCGGGCACGAGACTTACGTTCATAACCTGCTTCTTTGATCGTGTAACAGAGCGGGCAGATAGTGGGCACAGACCTGTGGACACATTTCTTACATTCAACACTCGAGCGGCTTTTCTGCGCTTTATGAGAGTGTGCTCTATGAGTGACACGGGATTTGGGGTGCTTATGTGTAGGGGTGAACACTGGGGCGTGGGCACATTCACTACACTTAAAACACTGACGGCGTGAGCCGGACCAGACATTATACTCTTTTTGAGATTTCTCTGGGTCGCCGTGAAAACGGCGTTTGTGTGCAGGCGAGAGGGTGAATAAACCGGCTCGTTGGCTGCTAGTTGAACCACTGCAGTAGCCTGTTCGAAGGGGACTGACAGGGAAATGAACTTTGACGGCGGTCCGGCCGCAGCGGGACACGCGCGTCTTTTCTCTCTCGCCGCTTAGGAGGGCTTCGCGTGCTCGGACTTCAGCGTGATTCTTTGCCGAGGCCCTCTGGGGGGCGGCGGTCTGTGACGGCTGTCTGAGCGCGATCTAGGGCGGCCGCCCTGACGTCGCTGCGAAGGCTGAGGCTGAGGCTGTGCTGGACGCTGGGTGCTGGTTCGCACAGGAGGCTTGCTTTGTCTTTCGCGAGAGCGGCCTGTGGCGGAACTCGAGCGTCGCGGCAGGAAGAGGTTCATGGCCTGCGTGGTCTTTTGTACCACAGAGAAGCGGTCAACAATCCCGTTCACCACTGGGCCGAAGAGACCAGTGGGGGAAAGTGGCGCGTTCAGAAAGGTGGCTCGCTCAGTTTCCCTCATATCCGCAAGCGTTAACCAGAGGTGCCTCTCCGTCACGGTCAACGGCTCGTCCAAAGGCTTGGGCTGCGGCTTTGGTGGCGCGGAGAGAGAGATCCGTCGCGCTTCTCAAATCCGTAACCGCAGCTGGATCCCGGCCCTTCTCATCCCATTCACGGCTGAAGCACAGCCATCGAGTGTAGAGCAGACGCGGCCTGGCCGGAGGCGGCATAAGCGCGGCCGACCAAGGCGGAAGTGGCTCTGCAGGCTTTAGACGGGAGGGCTGACCGTGACCGCCATCTCGCGGAGGGCGGGCAAAGGTGCGCTGCGACCGCCTCTTCCACAGGGGGAATCGCTGTGTACCCTTTCTCGGCGGCGCCGTCCACTCGGGAGAGCGACGCGGAGGCCTGTGACTGAAGTCTAGCAGAAAACGTTGTATTCCATGACTTCGTCAGCTCCGCATGAAGTTCCGGCAGGAATGGAGCGGGCCTAGTTTCTGAAATTGCACGGCGGCGACTTTGAAGGAAGCAGCCGTCGAGCCTGTTCGGCGCGGGTTCCTTCGGCAGCGACCACTCGAGCCCGAGACGGTCAACAGCTTGCGTTCAGCAGGCGCATAAGTTCCGCGTCAGCTCCAGCGCCGGTACGGGTGGATTCCTGGATTGACGAGGAGGCGGAGTGAAGCGACCATTCCTCGCTGTCTGATGCCAGGATAGAGCAGCAGTCTCTTGTGACGTGTCCCTCGGACTCATCCTCCGAAGCGACGGCAGTGAGGCTCGCAAGCGGCAGCTGCGCGTCGGTGAGGAGAGGTGGGGAAGGCGAGAGCGAGGCTCGAGGGAGGTTCTCCGGCGAGCGCGTCGCTGTGGCCTCAGGTTCCGGCTGTCTCAGGGAACGGCGCTTCTTTCTGCGCGGTCCCACAGGGGGCGGAGTGACTGCTGTGGTGTTGAAAGCTTCGAGTCGAGCCCGGAGGGTCGACAGCGGAAGCTCCTCACAGAGCTCGCAGCCCCCGGACGCGAGGGCGAGCTCTGCATGTTCCAGGTCCAGGCAGAGAGCGCAGATCAGGTGGCGGTCTCCGGCGCTGAGCGGGGCTTTACACGAGCCACAGGAAGTGCGAGGCATCTTTAAAAAGAAGCTCGCTGCTCTTTTACAATAATAAGCAAAAAAGGATACGTCGCCGGATAGCGTAGCTCGCACGGATGGCTGAAGGTGGCGAAGACGGCCGGCTTCCTCAGCGCTGTCCTAGGCTGGCTGTTCGCTGTTCGACGGCGGCGGTGGCTTCTCTCAAATCCAGCGATGCGAAGAGCTCGCTGAAGAGTCGAAAAATCAGAGAATTCAGCCTACAGCCCCTATTTTATACGCTAAGCCACGCCTATCTGGCGGGCTGTGACGCTATAAAGGCGCGGGCGCCCTTCATTGGGCTCACTGGTAGGCTGCAGCAGTTGCCCGCAGGGCAGCCAATGAGCACGCGAGATGGCCTGCTCTAGGTCTGCTAGCTGCTGCACTGCGTTGACAAGGTATACAAAATTAAGGATCATTTTTTGGCTTCAGTATCTCGAGAAGATGAATCTTTCCCGTAGCGTAAGCTAAACTTACGCAATAAGAGAGAACCTCTCGAAAGAGAACTAACATGTTTGCAATGTTAACACATTTTGCCCATGACGTCTGTTTTCTTACCTGAAGACATATGAGGTATAATCTTCTTTATTTACAATGCTGGCTACATGAAAATTAAAAATTCGTGATAGTGTCTACTGAACGCAGCGCAGCCCGAGACAATGATTCATTGATAGTAAACGGATGCCCGTTCTTCTTCTGAAGTAGCGGCTACTACACGCAACTACGGAGGACACATCATTTGCACATTTGCTCCTTTGTCCAATGTAGAAAGCCTTGCACGGGGTAGACACGATGTAATAAATTACAAAACGGATGATTTTGTCTTTTAAAGCACAATCGTTGTGACAAATAGCTAGCTATAGGACATAAATATTATGTAGAATACAAAATATCAGCCCAAAATACCATCATTGAAGATGTAACAGCTTGTAGGCTAATGGGGTTTTGAGTAGATAATGCAATTCTGAAAAAATACATATTTTATTTTATTTTGGATGCTGTAAGTAACTTTTACAATACAATATTATTAAGTCTGATTCATATGAAATATTATTTGTGTGATCAAGCGTTTTAACGGATACATTAAAATCGCTTGTCTGCTGGGAATTTCACTTTTAAATGCATTGTATATATTTAATCATTAGATCCACGGACCTGCTATTTAAAACTTGAATGAAGAAGTGGGAAAAGCTGTTGAGACAGTAATTTCCCCAATATTACACAAACTCACGTATTTATCACAAGGTTGAATCCAGTTATTCATTAGTCAGCAACGCATTGATGCTTTTCTGTTTTATGATGAATAACGTGAATAACTAATGGTCTAACTCTAACGAAATCCAAATTTTAAACATATTTTACTGAAGCAATATTATGGGCCTTATAGCCTTACTATTTGAGCCAATGCAGATGAACGAGCAAAGTTATTTCAGGGCAAGACCACTCTGATTTTAAAGCCTAACGTGATTGGTTGTAGCGAGAACGTGCTACGATTGGTCAGGTCAATGTGGCCGTTATCTGATTGGCTTAGGTAAAGGGTGGGTGTAGTCCATTTATTTGTGGATTAGTCTGCATGTCGACGCTAGAAGTGTTTCAAAATCCACAAATGTGTGAGGGGATTTACAAATGCACAGGAACCGATTCCCAAATGCGTGAGGGGATCTATAAATGCACAGGAACCGATTCACAAATGCGTGAGGGGGTTTACAAATGCACAACAAACGGTTCACAAATAAATGCCAGGCAGAGTTGTGTTTGTGGTATAAACAACATTGTAAATATATTTTTTATTTGCAAATCTCATTCTATTTATTCGTGAGTTTTATAATTCTTTGTGAAACTCTTTACATTTATTTGTGGATCTTAATCTATTTATTTGTGAATTTGATATATTTTTATGAATTTCTTTACATTTATTTGTGGATCATAATCTATTTATTTGGAATAATGCAACAATTCTACCCCCATAGTTTTTCAAACAAACCTTAGAGCAATGCAACTATAATGTCTAACTCTGCTGAAATCTTTCCACTGAGGGAAAATCCAAGTCTTTGCACACTTCTTTCATAATTTGTTGAAAAGCCACAGTAATGTGTTTTTTTACTAACAGTATAATAGAACTTGTCTGCTCTGCTTTAATGGTGCCCTCTATCCATTATCAAACTGATCTTCCCAGTGCTCCTGATGAACATTAGATTTTAATTAGCTGCACTGCAATGATTTGTACAGCTGATTAAAGTATCTTGCCTTCTCTTTGTGTAATAATCGCTGTTCTATCTCTAAATGCCTCCCAAACATTAGGCCACTCTCCTTTTCTGTGTAGTAGACCTGAAAGAGTGTGTGGGGCCTGATTGCTTTTCCATTGCGTCTAAAATGCAGGGCAGGAAAAAGGAAAGTTACCCTCGACCTCAATGCCGTCATTCTCATTTTGGAGGTTAAATCCTGCCGAACGGCACCTGGATCTAGCATGTTTTATTTAGACATAAGCCATGATCTCTGGCAAAATTAATAGTCATGTACGCACTTGCATATACACCGCCCTCACGTTCTCATTTACAGTCTGTACACCTCGGATTCTGGCAGTTCAAATCCATTTTAACCCTAGCTTATTAAGCCTCACATACTCTTATCTCAGAAATCAGAGTCAGGAAGCGTAGCACAGCTGGTGTGTAAAAGTAAAGGGTACATTTATCATTGGTAATGTACTTAAAAGATGAATCAGATGGGTTATTTTGTCAAGAAAGGTGTCTTTGTTAACAGTCAAATTGTGAAGCTATAATACTATGTGCAGTGTGAACCTAGGAAATTTAGTCAATGCACCGACATAGGAAAATGTGGAAGATACTTAATGATTAAAACTGAAGTGCACTACAACCATATGCTTTGTAAACAAACAGGGATGGACTTTCAAGGTTGTACAAATGCTAGTTTTAATTCATTCCGTTCATATTCGTGGCTATGATTTTTTGTTTTCTTTGTAGTTTTTTTTACCAAGAAGGACCATGGAAGATCGCGTGTTTTTATAAGTCCTTGAAGGGAAGGAAAGCATCACCTTCCTCTAGAGAGCAGCACATTGGCTTTTTCTGAATTTTTAATCAAGGTTAAATAAGATGATTGTGATGATGTGCATTTTGATGAGATCCCCCCATGGCGCACTCTGACATGACCTTGATCTCCAAAGGACGGACTCCTCCTCGCTGGCACCACTAATCGCAATGCTGGAGAGCCTCCAGGTGTGTTTTATAAAGTGACTATGATATATCTGTCATACTTACCCACACTCCGTGCCCTCAGATCAGTGTGTGGGAGATAGACGAATGCAAACTGTGATGGATGGAGGAGGCTAGGCTGGTTAAATGACTGAGGGAGTGTGTAAATATTTCAAATGTGGACTAAAGACAACAGCTGTCAAAAAAAGTTGAAGGAAGACAAGAGGCGGTGATCAATGACCAAAGTCAAATAACAAAACAATATGAAGTGCATCATAATTCACGGTTCTCACTCAGAATAGGCTTGTTCTCAGGGAAACTCGAGCGGCGGGCCAAAATCCCGAAATCCAAATACAAAGGATATTGGACCCCAAGGTCCCATTTGAAAGAGAACTGCATTCTCTGTGAATGTTTGAAAACTCTCCGCTCCTTCGTGTCAACGGTCGGGCAACTGGAGGTTCGGTCTGGTCAGCCTCCAATCAGGAAGTGGATGATATATGACTGCGAATTCCAGTGGTTTAAGTTAACACATTAATAACAGCCTGAACACTGCGGCTGGAAAAGAGAGAGAGAGAGGAAAATAACCCTAACCGAAGACATATGGAAAATATTTTCTTTCCCCTTTAAATTATATGTCTCAGGGCTTCAGAGTCCAATTACTCTACATATTTTAACTGCTGTTTATATTTTAAACAAAAATAAAGCCCTAAAACTCATGCCAAAGCCCCTTTCCTCTCGCATTTGTAAACTCCTCATTGTAGAAGAGCCAGCAGATGGAGACGGTGACATTTCTGCATGAGACTTTGCGAGGCAGCTTTCAAAGTTTAATTATCAGTTGTAAAACATGCTCCAAGAACAGAGAATAAAAAAACTGAGTGCACATAATTTGGCAAGACAGGAAACCTCTAAATGCAAAGCACATATTGTAGTGTGTAATGTTCAGCAACTGTCCAAAACAAGACTTTTTTGCATTTCTGATAGAACCCGAATATGTTTTTAATCAGTGTAACCAATGTGTTCATTTCCAAAGCGACGAGCTGACTGTGACAGTTAAATCTTTTGGCTTGTCTGTGCTTTAGTCTTCTTGATTTTCCTAGAGAATAGAAGATATTCAATAAGGGGTCTCCTCAATGTTTAATTTCATGCTCGAAGACTTCCAAATGTCTCTCCAACAGGATGGTGAGACAAGGGACAGACTGCAGTACGTTCTGACCCGTCCATGTTTAATTAATTTGGTGGCATTTTGTTCCCCCATAAAAGGATTTATTCATTCTCATTTGAAAAGGGCTGCCCTTCTCTTCTCTGTTGATTATTGCCAGTACTATTACTTGGCAAGTTAAGTACTATTTAGGCTACTTGCTCATGTGAAATTATTGTTTTACACTTCCAACAATATTTTGGAGACCTTTTTTAAAATAAAAAAAACATGATATTATTAAAATTAGTAATTTTAGCATACAAGATGATGTTATGTAAGATTGTCAAGGGCAGCACTTTCAAATGAATGTGAAATGGAGCAAATTAAAAAAAAAAGAAGCTGAAATTAACTGGCATTTTTTAAGCTTTAGCAGCACAAATGCCATGGTTTTGTTGTTAGATACTATCAAAATAACCTACAAAGCACCATACTTATGTGGTGTTTTTTATCTCTCACCTTTTCTTGACCTTTTCCAACGTATCCAACAGTAAACAGACAACATATATATATATATATATATATATATATATATATATATATATATATATATATATATATTGTAAAAAGACAATATAAAACATAATCTGTTGACCTATATTCAGATCACTTTAATATGAAAAAAACTTTAAATATGAACACATATTATTGAATGAAAACACAATAGTTATATTTATTACCACATAACTGTTGCCACTGTTGCCTTGGCTTTTGGCTTGCTTAGTTGGGGATATTTAATATTCAATAATATTATTGATCTGCCTTACTTAAGGTGGACGTTGACTCAATTTTCTTTTAGAAACAAACTCTGTTATATTATTTTCATGTTATCACTGTGAAGCTGCTTTGATACAATCTGTATTGTAAAAAGCGCTATATAAATAAAGGTGACTTGACTTGACTTGATAACTCACTCTAAAGAAGTGGTTCTCAACCTTTTTGACTTCAGGGCTCTGCTTTGTCCTAAACAATATTTGCATCTTAGCTCATACTCATATCAGAGAACATGATGTCAGTGTAATGTTGTACATCTTTAAGCTATTTTTTTTTATCTTTCTTTGAAACATTCTTAATTAAGATTATGTATGTTGACATATCTATATTTGGTCCCACTTTAGATTAGGGCCCAATTGTCACCATTAACTAACTATGACTTTTGCCTCAACAAACTCCTAATTACTGCTTATAGACAGCCTAATATGCACATGCATGCTAATAAGCAACTAGTTAATAGTAAGAATTGGACCCTAAACCAAAGTGTTACCCTAAATTTAAGTCATTATTTATTTATTTATGTAATATTTATACTTTTTATAATTTTCAAGAATTTATTTTTCATTTTATACATTTTGTTGGAATCATTTTGATGTTTTTTTTTTGTAATTTCAAGAAAATAGCAAAATAAAAGAAATACAAAAATAGATAAGAATGAAAAAATAAACTGCTCCTTATAAAAGCTATATTTTACCATTTAGTTTGACCTCTTGAGGTTGACAATCAGCATTCTCTGAATGTTAAGCACCTACTTTCAATGGCCATACATAACAAAGAAAGAAAGAATGCTCTGTTGTCTACACTGTTTGTGCAAAATGTCTAACAAATAATTTCCTGCTTGTTATGCAGGGTGAGCATGAAATATTAGCTGGACCTGAAATACTCAGCACTTTTAGATTTGTTTCACATATTCTTGTTGAAAGAAATGGACCAAAGCAAAAATCTGACGCATGTATTAAAATAGGATCAGTGACTCAAATGTTCTCTATAATAGTCCTGTGCCCTCTTATCTTCTCTATATTTTTAATCCCATATGTTCGCAGCATCCCATATGCTCTCTTATTTCAAAACATTTTTTTCTCAGTACTCACGTAAACCGTGATTAATAGAATTAAATATTTATGTGAACTGTACAGAGGGTCTTTCTTCCAAACAAACAATCTGTGGTGGTCTGCAGGCAGCTGAGAAGCCATTTGTTGCCACAGTGATTTCATGCCCACAGCTGATGCCATGTTATTTAAAAGTTGTCACTGTATCAAAGAAATGGCATATATAGCAGAGAGTGAATAGCATTCTTAAAAAAAAAAAGATAATGTCTAACTATATTTATTTTATTTTACCCCTGCATAACGTTAACTTGAAATATGTGTGTAATAAATACATTACAGTTCATTAATTGTAAACACAAAATTCTGTTATTTAGCATATTTTCTGTCTTTTCCACATCTCATCTGTTTCAGATGATCTAAACCTCACTTAGTTTTCCCTTGACCAATATCAGATTGATTTATTATTATTATTTTGTGGGCAACTAAATAAACAGCACTACAAAGAGGTCTAGGAGTTGAAGAGAAGTGAGTCCCTGAGAGGGGAGCACCAGGGGCGTCATGCAAGCCAAAATTCTGGGGGGGCACAATCTGAGGTAATTGTTTTCTGAAGGTTAGACTAGGCTAGCTATCGATAACGTTACACTAACACAACTGAAGTTAATGCTCTGAATTCGCAGCTAATATCCAATCCATAACTTTTTGATCAAGTTCAAATTTCCAGGTCAACCACAAATAATCCCACTACCTTTTAATATCATCCGATAATTAATTCAATGCCGATTTGTTGCTTTGCCCACTTACCACTTCAAGACCATCTGTAAAACATTGCCAGCTCAACGTGCGAGACGAGTGAGTTGCTTGAACATACACAGCAAAGATTCTAGAGCGCTGATTTGATATACACAGACACCATATTAGGAAAAAGGGGCGGGCTGATGCTGACCGATTTATTACACATCCAGAAGAATCAGCCATGTGATTGGCTAAGGACAAAAAAGCAGGAAAATATACAGATTTTCTTGTTTTATTAACATTAAATAGATAGTTCTCCCAAAAAATGTAATTGTCATCATTTACTCTCTCAAGTTGTTTTAAACCTGAATAAGTTTCTTTCTTCTGTTGAAGTTATTTGGAAGAATGTGGGTAACCAAACAGTTGATGTACCCCAGTGATTTCCATAGTATATTTTTCGCTATGGAAGTCAATGGGGACCAGCAACTGTCTGGTTACTCACATTCTTCAAAATATCTTCTTTTGTGTTCAGCACAAGAAATAAATTAATATAGGTTTGGAACAACATTACAGTGAATAAATAATGACAGAATTTTTATTTTTGGAATTTAATTTTTATTACTACCCCTTTAAGGAAAAGCGGCTGCATGTTTATTATTAGGGCTACTGTCTCTTTAAGACCTGTACGGACGTGTCTAATATACACGCATTTGACAAGCAGATTTCTCTCAATTTTCTCAGTTTGCTTTCAGTTTAGACATAACCAATTCATGTATTTTAATCCAATTAATCCGGAAAAATCACATCCCTGAGAATACATTTGAGTCTTTATAGGCTCTGGTAATTATGGAGCATAATAGGAATAAAGTTGTGACAAAAAAAATTATCAGGGGGGACAAATCTGAGGGGGCACGTGCCCCCTCACTTTGAATGGGCATGACGCCACTGGGGAGCACCAGATTCCAAGGCACATGTCCAGGATTGATTTTGGGAATGAAAATGACAGGGGAACTTGGAGTCCCATTCCTCCTTGCTTTCCCACAAGAGCCTGTGTCACTTCAAGTGACCTTCATGTTACCAAGAAAAAGCAATAATCTTTAGGCCGTCTCTCCAGTGGTTCCTGGGCGGAGGGGCACATTTCAAGATTCAAGGCACTACTGTCAAGAGGAGTTGGTGCAGGACAGGTCAAGGGCATCAGGTCTGGTATAGGGCCCCTCTGCACCAGGGGACAGAACCATTGGTCCCAACTCAGAAAAAAAAAATAACTGTTTTTCACCTTGTTAGGGAGGTTGAGGATTGAACACCCTCATGAGGGTGAGAGTGAACAGGAGCCACAGTACAGTGTCAGTAAAAAAAAGGTACAAAAGTTGTCACTGGGGCGGCTGTCAGTAAAAAAAAAAAAAAGGTACAAAAGCTGTCACTGGGGCGGCTGTACAAAAGCTGTCACTGGGGTGGTGAGTGTACCTTTTTTCTTGCATATTAGTACCTAAAAGGAACAAAAGTGTACCTTTTGAAAAGGAACGTCTCCTCGGGACCCTCACAACTAAACATGTTCTAAGTGGGACTGTTTAATATTTGCTAAACCTTGTTGTACCCACGTGCTTGTAGGATATGCAGTTCCGTTCAAAATTGTAAGGATTTTTTTTTCTTTGAAGAATTTTAAAAAGAAATATATACTTTTAACTAAGCAGTGATGCATTGAATTGATCAAGTCACAGTAAAGGCATTTATAATGTTACAAAAGATTTATATTTCAAATAAATGCTTTTGAATTTTCTATTCATCTATTCACTAAAAAATTCACAGTACCATAAAAATGTTTCTGTCATCAACTCTCGGAGTGTTTTGCATGGTAGTGGATATGACAATGGGGAAAATACTAACCAAGTATTTGAGGGTTAAGCAGCGACCTCATTGGCTACTGATACAGCAGGAACCAATAGGCTGTGCCCTATAGAGAATGATGAGATTGCACGCACATTTAGTTAAGGACCAATTAGCCTGTACCATGTAGAGTTTTATGGCAGGACTTTGTATTAAGCCGCACAACCTTTTTTTAACATTGATAATAATAAGAAATGATTCTGGAAAGATCGTGTGATGCTGAAGACTGGAGAACTGGCTGCTGAAAAATCAGCTTTAGCATAAATTGCATGTGAAATATATTAAATAAGAAAGTTTTGATAAAATAAATGCAGCCTTGTTCAGCTTCTTTCAAAAAATCTTGCCAACCCCAAATGGATGAACAGTAATGTATGTTCTAGAATTTATTCATTTATTTCTGCCAAAGATTTTAGCACTTTAAGATGTGAGCTATGCAACACAACAAAGGAAAGCAATGACACAGGGGTGAGTGAATGGTGTAATTTCTGTATTTATCAACATTTACTGTAACTGATACACAATGCAAACATTTTTTTTTCCTGATGAAAAGGTGTGGGGGATGCATTTTATTCATATTATAGGGAAACATATCCCATTTATTTTACACAGATAGCATATACGTAAATTAGTACACAATTACTGTTTTACTTTTTTGATAATGATTATGTCCACATTGCAGTTCTGTATACGGTTGATAGACTTTCTGTAGAGGTGTGTCTAGCTCATTTTTAAGTCCCATTATTCTCAGCCTTGCATATTCCCTGGTTGTGTTTAAACATGTGACCTTGTCACAGCGAGAAGACCCTCTGGTAGCTGACCTCACACTAGACCGAAGAAAAGCGCAGATACCATTGCTGTTTTCCTTTCACTCAGTTGAGCTCACATCAGGCGAATACGGACGTTAAAACGCTCTGCTTGCCACAGCAGGAGGGTGGAGGGGGAATAGTCCCTCAGCTACACATTAAGCATGCAAACACACACACACACACACACACACACACACACACACACACACACACACACACACACACACACACACACACACACACACACACACACACACACACACACACACACTTATTAGAATCAGCTCAGCACCAAGATCTCATTCTTTCACACCCATCAACCATCTCTGACCTGCCATGTGAAAACAGCTTTTTTGAATGGAAAGCGCAGACAGATGGAACAGTTTTCAGAGTCTCACACCATGCTTTTATGCAACAACACTTTGTCCTAGAAAAACCCTCTTAAATTAAATGATTCCCTCAAACACACGCTCCTCCCCACACTCCTCATGCTGTGTATTCTTAAGGCATCCTAGCAGCCATATCAGTGTGGGAAGAATTAACGCTCTCTCTGGGCTTTTCTGGCTGCTAAGCGGAGGCCGTGGGTTGCGCGGAGAGGGGCTGCCGTATCTGCCACACATGCAGAGGCCAGATGTTTTCTAAGAGCTTGCTTTTCCCAACCTCCAGCCGGAGAGCTTGGCCTCCAAATACGAAGCTCCCTCTGTTTTTCTTCCTTTGTCTTTGTCTATGTCTATGGAATGTGCTCATATGTACTGCTCCCTTGTGTATTCTAAAATGCTTTACTGCTGACATGGCCCCCAAAAGAGACCTAACTTTTTATTGACCTGGAGCTCCATGCACACTTTGTGGATCGCTTTGGGATCTCTTCATCCTTTTTTTCTTTTTCTTACTTCCTTCCTTTTTTTAAAAAGCATTTTTGAGTACAAAAGCTATTTGTCTGCGCTTTAGTTGTGGGTATCAGCATATATCTATCTATCTATCTATCTATCTATCTATCTATCTATCTATCTATCTATCTATCTATCTATCTATCTATCTATCTATCTATCTATCTATCTGTCTGTCTATCTGTCTGTCTGTCTGTCTGTCTGTCTTTATGTAGCTCTGTCTGTCTGTCTGTCTTGATGTCTGTCTCTCTCTTGATGTATGTTGATGTCTGTCTGTCGGTCTTGATGTCTGTCTGTCTGTCTTGATGTCTGTCTTGATGTATATCTGTCTGTCTGTCTTGATGTCTGTCTGTCTCTTGATGTATGTTGATGTATGTCTGTCTGTCTTGATGTCTGTCTTGATGTATGTCTGTCTCTTGATGTATGTTGATGTCTGTCTGTCTGTCTTGATGTCTGTCTTGATTGCAGATCTGAATTGCTCAATTTAAATTCATATATTGAACTGGAGTTCATAAGACATTCTCTATTAAGTTTTAAATGACACACATTCCTAATTCAGTGCAAACTGGATGTTAGGCAAGTGTGATATTGCTGTTATACAAAAGTTCAATAACAATATTAAAAAAAAGTTAATATTGAGAAATTAAAATTTCAGAAAAAAATGGCCAATTAGTTAGTTTGTGCATTATTCTGAGCCAAAGAAATAGTTCCAAATGAAGTGAAGATATCAAGTTGTCAGGACCTAAACAAAATGTTACACACTCAGAACATTTTAATTTAAAGAGATTCAGCAACAATCAATACTGAGATTAAATGTACAGTATATGCACATATTAAGTTAACTGAACCACAGCATAGTTTTCCTGCCAAGATGGACAATTTTTTGTAACTTGACGCTTCAAAAAAAGTTTTTTTTCTCTCTCCCCACCCTCTGCTCTTTTTTCCATCTAACTCGTCTCCACGTAACAGTTTGTATTCAGCTTTTGTTGTTGTCTTGTGTCTAAATGTTACATATTAGAAATGAAAAGACTCAACTGACCAAAGTATTCAGATGATGAGCCCTGACCTCATTAACTTTTCCAGGGAGAGCAGCGCAATGACCTTGTTAACATTTCAGGTGTAATTAATTAATCCACACGAATGCTGAATCTTTGCCGACTCCTGCCAGCATAGAGTCCACTCGGCCACAGAATGAGTGATGTATTGAGAGTGGAGGAGAGGCAGACCCCTGTCAAATTCTCAGGTCACCCACATGGGGCACGGGGGACAGCAGTTAGCTAAAAGCTTAATGGAGGAGATTTTATCCGTGCACATTTATTATAATATTTATTTATTTCACAATGATTCATTTTGAAGGCCTGTAAAAAGCTTTCTCTAAATTATGCTCCTGCAGACATAAAATGGCTTTTGGTAGCTGTGTGTCATCGTTCTTTGCGACAAAGGTTATATTACACACGTGCGTTAGATAGTCTGCACCACGCATCATTCTCATATTAAGGGTTAAAGAGTCTCTGAGTGCTGAATATGATGCATGATTATGTCTTCAGCATGCCACAGTGGTCAAGTTGTTTGTTCAATGCTTTTTTCGTTTTTTTCTAGAGAAGCAGTCTACAAAGAGCAGAGGATAGAGAGGGACCTAAGGCTGTCGGGCTATCACGGTTTTACACATTGCTGCTCTCATGCACTGAATGCAAATTGGATCAGGTAATTGGGAGGCAGCTTGAGAGGGCTGCTTCAGATCTCCCTAGCGACAAGCTCTTCTCACAATCATGATTGGGCCCAGATGGACTGTGAAGCACTTACTATGCTTCCCACTACACATAACTGTCTATACGACCAAACACAGGCCACCCCCGCATAGTTATTTTAATGTCAAGTCCCGTACATGTACATGATCACCAGGGGTCTCGTGTATAAATACTGTGTACATGCAAAACAGACTGTGAGAAGTGCAGCAGTTCACATATTAATGCAGTTATTGTTAACTAAGATTAAAACTATTGAAATTGTTTTAATTAATTGATAAAAAATCTGAAATGAACTATAAAATGTTTAACTTGAAGTACTGAAATTACTAAAACATAAATAAAATAAAATAAAAGCTAAAAATACATATTTGAAAAAAAATTCTAGTAAAAATGACTAAAACTTACATAAAAAGTGAAAATATAGGAAAAGCTTATTCAAAATATTAATGCATACTATAATATTATAAAATTAAACCTAAAACCACACACTGAGATTTATAAGATACATGAGAACTTTCTCATTATGCTTTTCTACTTCTTACTAGTGCTGTGATTTTTCCAAACTAGGCATTTGACATATGTTTAAAAAATGTTCAAATTTTGATGACCAAAGTAGCTAATTACAACAATTGTGAATTTTATAAGTAATCAACCATGTTGTATTATGTTATTAATTAATTTTTTCATTAAACAATTGTCACGGATTCACCCAACGACACACCCCAGCCAGCTTCAACCCAACACACCTGGTCCCGATTGCAATCACCGGAATTCTGATTCACCTCACCTGCACCTTCATCACTTCACTCACCACGCCAGCTCTGCATATAAACCCCAGTCAGTCTACAGCTCATTGTCAGGTCTCGTCTTTTGATGCCAGTGACTCTCCGGTTCCTAAACCCTTCGGTCTAGTTCCAGTATCCTCAATATATCTACGCAAGTATGGTCCTTCTACACCAGTGTGTGTGTATATTCCAAGCAGCCTCTGTGTACGGTGGTTCCCCGGGATTCTCCAAACCGCCTCTCTGTGTTCTACAGTGGAATTCGCTGATCTCTATCAGGATTCCAGTGGTCAGCTATTTCCAGTATCTACAAGACGGACTCAAGTTCAAGTCTTCTCCCTGTGTTCCCTGTGTGGATCTCGAAGCTCATTCCTGTATTCAGGAGTTGCATACAGTGTCTAAAATAAAACCTGTTAACGCCATTCTCTGTGTCTTCATCCTTGCAGTAGTGTGACAGAAGACCTGACCACACACCATGCAAGCTTCCTCTGCTTCTGAGATCCACGCTGCATCCACCGAAGCCCCTCGGGGTGCCGCCGCACCCCAGCTGCTGATGGATGCCTCTGCTAATGCAGCCGTCGCTCCGCAACAATCACTTCAAGAAACCCTCATTGAATTCCGTCACGCTCTTCAGAACTACCGACCTGCCTCAGTAAGTCCCATGGCCAAACCAGCTTCATATGCAGGCGGGGAGGATTGCAACGGATTTCTTCTTCAATGCAAACTCTACTTGGAGGTAAACGCTGCTCAGTTTATTTCTGAAAGAGCCAAAATTGCTTTTATAATTTCTCTACTCTCGGGTCGCGCATTAAACTGGGCTCAAGCTCTCTGGGAATCCAATGCACCCGCATTACAGACTTTAAATGGATTCTTTGAACATTTTCACACTGTATTCGCTCAAACTTCTAGTGCCATCTCCGTTCATGATCAGCTGTTTCGCCTACGACAAGGCACCTCCTCTGTTTCAGAATACGCTTTGAAGTTTCGGACGATCGCGGCAAGCAGCGGATGGAACGAAATCGCTTTGAGCGCTTATCGTCAAGGACTCAACCCAGATGTCGGGCTACAATTGGCCATCTATGATGACACCATTGGGATTGAAAAACTCATCCAACGCTCAATCCTCATAGACCAACGTCGCACTGCATGTTTGTCTAATCTCCCTGCTCGTACTCGCATCTCCTCGTCCTTAAGCCCTCCAGTACCTGAGCCAATGGAAGTCGATACAGGACGTTTAACTACATCTGAACGTAACCGACGTCGAACTAATAATCTATGTCTCTACTGTGGTGCTTCTGGACATTATCGTGTCGAATGTCCCGTCCGTCCCAGCCGTTCGGCGGTGAGTACTGTAGATCTACCATTTCCAGTGTTAAACCTAAAACAAACTCCAGTCTTAATAACATATCTGAAACACTCTATTCCAGCGAAAGCTCTGATTGACTCCGGCGCGGCGGGGAACTTCATTTCAGCTTCTCTACTCAACCGTTTGCAAACCCCCCGTTGACGATTAAATCAACCACTGAATATACACTCCATCCTTGGAAAACCCCTTTGTAAAAGAAGTATTCAGCACTGCAGTCCCGAATTACACCTGTCCATCGGTTGTCTTCACCAAGAAAGATGCTCTTTACTGGTACTGGAGGGCTCCACTGCAGATATCGTCCTGGGACGCCCGTGGCTTACTCAACACTCGCCTGACATCTGCTGGACTTCTGGAGAAGTAAGTCGTTGGAGTGATCACTGTAAAAAGCATTGTCTACGTCCTGTCAAGAAACAATCCTCATCCGCCATATCCGCTGTCTCAGCAGTCCTGGGTTCAACCTCCGTCGAAAGTCCAGTCACCGAGTCTTCCCGCCAGATCCCTCCGGAATACCGGGCCTTCCAGGACGTGTTTAGTAAACAACTCGCCACCACTCTACCACCTCACCGGCCATGGGACTGTGCTATTGACCTGCTGCCTGGGGCCACTCTACCGCATGGGAAGATCTACCCGTTGTCCATCCCGGAGCAGAAGGCCATGGAGGAGTATGTGGAGGAAGCCTTACGCCAAGGATACATTCGACCTTCTACGTCCCCTGCCGCCTCGAGCTTCTTCTTTGTCGGGAAAAAGGACGGAGGACTGCGCCCATGCATTGATTACTGAATCCTTAATGCTTCTAGCATCAAGTACAGATATCCACTGCCCTTGGTACCTTCGGCTCTGGAACAGCTACGTTCAGCTCGGGTCTTCACCAAACTCGATTTGAGAAGTGCTTACAACCTGGTTCGTGTACGTGAAGGCGATGAGTGGAAGACTGCATTTATCACTCCTGCTGGGCAATATGAATATCGGGTTATGCCGTTCGGGCTGTCGAATAGTCCAGCAGTCTTCCAGGGCTTCATGAACGAGATATTCCGAGACATGCTCCATCGGTTTGTGGTCATCTACATTGATGACATCCTAATCTACTCCTCCAACCTCGATGAACATGTACTACAGGTGAAGCAAGTCCTTAAACGCCTCCGTGAGTACCAACTGTACCTGAAGTTAGAGAAATGCGAGTTCCATCAAGAATCCATGCACTACCTGGGGTACGTGATTCAGCCAGACGGCATTTCTATGGATCTAAATAAGGTAGAAGCGGCGATCAACTGGCCTAAACCCCAGTCCCTGAAGGAGCTGCAACGTTTTCTTGGCTTTGCCAATTTCTATCGTCGATTCATCCGCGATTATAGTAAGATCTGCGCTCCAGTAACTTCCATGCTGAAGAAGGGTACCACACGGTTAACCTGGTCTGCTGAAGCTTCCGAGGCCTTTGAGGGTTTGAAGAAAGCCTTCTGTTCTGCTCCTACGCTGTGTCATCCCAACCCTGATCTCCCGTTCGTAGTGGAAGTGGATGCGTCCACCAACGGAGTTGGAGCTGTTCTTTCACAGCGGCAGGGGACCCCTCCACGACTCCATCCATGCGCCTTCTTTTCACGCAAGATGTCCCCGGCAGAGCAGAATTATGATGTCGGTAATCGAGAACTCTTGGCTATTAAATTAGCTTTAGAGGAGTGGAGACACTGGTTGGAGGGAGCCAACCACCCATTTCAAGTAATTACAGACCACCGCAACCTTGAGTATCTCCAGGAGGCCAGAAGATTAAATCCTCGCCAGGCTCGGTGGGCTCTCTTTTTCACACGCTTTAATTTCACAGTTACCTACCGCCCGGGTTCCAAGAATCTCAAAGCAGACGCTCTATCACGCCTCTATCAATCCGAAACCTCCACAGAAATCAACGAAACCATACTCCCTCCAGCCATGTTTGTCAGTCCCATCCATTGGAACATCGACAAACTCATTGCCGACGCCACCCTTACCGAACCTGCTCCGCCGGGGGGTCCTGAGGGGAAGGTTTTCGTACCTACCAACTTCCGCCTTCACCTCATGGACTCTGTACACACCTCTCCGGGCTCTGGACACCCAGGCAGCCAGCAAACCCTCTCACTTCTCCAACAGCGCTACTGGTGGCCCGGCATGGCCCAGGATATCTCCCGATACGTGCAGGGGTGCACCGCTTGTGCTATGGGCAAGGTACCTCGACGTCTCCCAGAAGGGAAGCTCATGCCCCTACCAATTCCGAACAGACCCTGGTCCCATCTCGCCGTGGATTTTGTTACCGATCTACCATCGTCCAACTCCAAGACCTGCATTCTAGTGGTCGTTGACAGATTTTCCAAGTCCTGTAAATTGATATCCCTCTCCGGACTCCCCACAGCCTTCAAGACAGCAGAGATGTTATTCACCGAGATTTTCCGCCACTTCGGAATCCCAGAGGACATAGTATCGGATCGGGGACCACAGTTCATATCAAGAGTCTGGAAATCGTTCTTTAAGCTCCTAGGAGTATCGGTCAGCCTGACGTCGGGGTACCACCCTCAATCCAACGGCCAAGCGGAGCGTAAGATCCAGGAGATCGGGAGATACCTGAGAACCTACTGCCATGACGCACAGGACCGCTGGGACCAGTACCTCCCATGGGCAGAGTATGCCCAGAACTCTCTACGCCAAACATCTACAGGCTTGACGCCATTCCAATGCGTTCTGGGATACCAACCACCTCTGTTCCCATGGACAGGCGAACCATCGGACGTTCCAGCGGTCCAGCACTGGTTCACCGAGAGTGAGAGGGTCTGGGACTCTCCCACGTCCACCTACAAGGGGCAGTACGGAGGTTACAACAACAGGCCGATGTACGTCGAGGACCCACACCCCACTACACTCCGGGTCAGCTGGTGTGGCTCTCCACCAGGGATATCCGCCTCTGACTACCCTCCCGTAAACTGAGTCCCAGGTTCATAGGTCCATTCGCGGTGCTGAGGCAGGTCAATGACGTCACGTATCGACTTGCACTACCCCATCACTACCGGATTGCACCCACCTTCCATGTTTCCTTATTAAAACCCTACACTGCACCTCTCTCTTCCCCTTCCACAGAAGCTGAAGCTGAAGTACCCCCTCCTCCTCCAGTGGACCCCACAGACGAAGCCGTATACCAGGTCCGCACCATCTTGGATTCTCAACGACGGGGGGGGGGGGGGGGGCAGCTGCAGTATCTCGTGGACTGGGAGGGGTTTGGACCTGAGGAACACTGTTGGGTCCATCGGGACGACATCTTGGACCCCATGCTCCTCCAGGACTTCCACCATGACCACCCGGATCGTCCAGGCCCCCGTCCACGAGGTCGCCCTCGTCGTCGGGGTCTACGGCCCTCAGGAGCTGGCCGTGGAGGGGGGGGGGTACTGTCACGGATTCACCCAACGACACACCCCAGCCAGCTTCAACCCAACACACCTGGTCCCGATCGCAATCACCGGAATTCTGATTCACCTCACCTGCACCCTCATCACTTCACTCACCACACCAGCTCTGCATATAAACCCCAGTCAGTCTACAGCTCATTGTCAGGTCTCGTCTTTTGATGCCAGTGACTCTCCGGTTCCTAAACCCTTCGGTCTGGTTCCAGTATCCTCAATATATCTACGCAAGTATGGTCCTTCTACACTAACCTCCCAGTGTGTGTGTATATTCCAAGCAGCCTCTGTGTGCGGTGGTTCCCCGGGATTCTCCAAACCGCCTCTCTGTGTTCTACAGTGGAATTCGCGGATCTCTATCAGGATTCCAGTGGTCAGCTATTTCCAGTATCTACAAGACGGACTCAAGTTCAAGTCTTCTCCCTGTGTTCCCTGTGTGGATCTCGAAGCTCATTCCTGTATTCAGGAGTTGCATACAGTGTCTAAAATAAAACCTGTTAACGCCATTCTCTGTGTCTTCATCCTTGCAGTAGTGTGACAACAATATCCTTTAGACTTATCCAACAAGCACATGGATAAAGCTAAAATTTGTAAAATAAAATAAAAATGCAATTGCATTAAATATAAAAGGCATGTAAAACTACATAAATGGAATACAAAGGTTTTATCCAAACATAGACAATGGCTCACATCACTGGAAAAGGTTATGTAGCAGACAATGAGAAGCGTGGATGCAAATCATATAACATATTCATAATGTAAGCTTAAAAGATATTTCATACCAAAAATCAAGCATTGCAATTAAATATAGGAGAGTTACTGTAGTTGTAGTCCCTTGAACTGTTAATTTAGCAGCTCACCTAAAATGTTTTTCACTTGCTACATCACTCATGTGTCTTCATTTGACTAAACGGCTATAAATTGCATTCTGGGGTAAACAGCACTGATAAATTGAAGCCATTGTATAAACAGCTGCAGCTATAATGCAAGTTGTTGTCCTGAGCAGAACCTCATATGGTGATCGATTTAGACAAAGACAATTCAATATACATAAAACCATTGAGCGAGGCACTATGATTTATGCTTATGAAATTTTATAGCACACATTTTACAGATGGCTGTCTGTGAGTGTTTCCAATCAGATGGGCTAGAATGTCTTTCACACGATAAAGAGAGCAAATCTTGATAGTAGGAACAGTCTAGTAATCTGCTGCTAGAGGGTTGAAAAGGGAAGCATGTGTGGTTGAGGGATTATCACATTTATTACTCGTTCTTGTGTGTAGGTAACAATGTTGAAGTATCATTGTTGATCTTACAGCTGGATTTTTGCCAGTTGATCAAACACTCTAGTAACTCAAGTATAGCAGGAGTTGGGATTTCACCGCCGGCGATAAAATATAATTGCCAAGGATGAAGAGATGCTGGTAAATTAACAAGACATCTGTGCCTAACATTCAGCAGGTGGTATTAATCTGACAAGTTGACTGTCATCTCAAATTATCATAATGATAAGAGGCAAAAATACATGGTATATCATACAACCTCTTTTCCTCAATTCACCATAAATTTTATTGTGGCCACAATATGCAATTTACCAATGTAAATATGAATTAATTCCAATTAATAATATAAATAGTAAGTAATAAAAAAAACAATATATACATTAAAATAAAAATCTTCACTCTCACCCTCATAAGGGTGTTAAAAATCTTTTCCCTCTGAAGGGAGGGAAAGGTGCACCGATGGCCCCCTGGTGTGCCCCGTCACCACTTCAGTGGAGTCAGCAGAATAGTTGGTGATTTGAGAGTGAATGTCAGGATGATGGGATGGCTTTCATCAAGGGTCTGAAGGCCACTCTTATCCATCCAGATAGACTTACTGAAACTGCAAGATCAGCTGCATTTCCCAGTGCTTCAACAAAACCCAAAAACACAGGGAAGCCACTGAAATAAATCACACAAACACACACACACACAAACAAACACGCACGCACGCACGCATACACACAAACACACACACACAGACTTTATTGATTAGGTTAGTTAAGTCATTGAACACATGTATTCTTGTAAAAACTTCATCTATGATCATAATCTTGTTCATTTGACCACATTATATAAGCATGATGCGTATAAACATATCCAGAGATGTTACATTGCCTTTACAGTATCCGTTTCATCTTGGAGCAAAATGGATGGGGCTGGGCCTCATAAAGTTAAAATAAACATCTATATCTTGATTAAGCATGGTCTATGGTTTGATGTAGGAATAATTATAGTTTATTTTGGGTTTTTGGTTTATATTGGTTCTGAATTTGTAACAAAATACCTGCGGTTTTGTCTGATGCTGTCATCATCAATTTTACACGTATTCATGAACTTGGGGGATAGGTGTAGGACAAAAAGGAAAAGTGCAATGAATGATTTGTTCAGTTCAATTCAAATTTATTTATACAGTGCTTTTCACAATACATATTGTTTCAAAGCAGCTTTAAAGAAAATCATGTGTCTAGAGTGCAATTTAAAGTTATCAGTGGTGAAATTGTTATGTATTTTAGAAATATATATATATATATATATATATATATATATATATATATATACATATATATATATATATATATATATATATATATATATATATATATATATATATATATACATATGTATATATATATATATATATATATATATAAATATATATATATATATATATATATATATATATATATATATATATATATATATATATATATATATATATATAGCAGTTAGCTAATGTATTCATTTAAGGCAGAAACAATGAGCTCATTAAGGTAAAGATTACATGTTGTTAGCAAATGTTTAGGATCAAAGGATATTGCAGATGGCTGAAAAGCAATTTTTAGAATCATGGATGTAAATAATACTTGAAATGGCTGCCAATTTCTGCAGGCTGTTCACACAAGAATCAGGGCAAGAAAATCCACCTCACTAGAGCCATTTACTCTGTAATGGTCAAAACTTGGTTACAAACAGTAAATGATATGATGACAATTCATAAAGATAATGACAGAATTTGCATGCAAATCCATCATCATCAGGGTTGGTTAAAAAAGTATTGATAACCTTTCAAGTCATGAGTGTGAAATTGAATTGAATTGGCCACACCACACAGGAAATTGATATTTGAATTGGAATTTAAACTGAATTTTAATGATAAGAAGAAAAAAAAAAGACTGAATTGTAATTCCAAGAAATTCAATTTAGATGTACAATTTATTTCCCAGAATTAATTTCTGAATTAAAATTTGATAAGAAATACAGTCTACAGTTTTGTGTCTGTCTGTTAAACTATTAATTTTAACCAGAAAAACAATATTGAACTAAAGTCAAATTAATTTCTTTGAATTTAAATTTGAATTCATCACATTCAAATTTGAATCACAGTTTAGCATACTGCTTGCTTCCTGAATTCAATTTAAATTGACTTATTTCAGAAATTAAAATACATGCTACACTAAATGTAATTCTGAATTACACACAACCACATAAAGTATTCGTTATACAATATGTTCTGTCAGAGTGAACAAGAAGTTACTATGCCTCGTGTTCAAGTTTTTACTTTGTAGTTTATCCTATACTTAACTTAAACAACATCTGTTTATGTGGTCTTTCTAAAGGGCAAGAAATAGTTTCTCCATTCAATGTGGAAAAAAAAGTTTGCATTCTACAGTGCTTCAGAGTACTGTACTGTGGTTTCGCGAAGACAAAGAAGGCACTGGTGGTTAAGCTGTTAGGTAGAAAGATGTGATTGATTAGAGAGTGCTGGTGGAGTGTCTGGAAATAAATGGTGGTGGAGAGTCATAGTGCTTTCAGCTTCCACACCTCTTGCCTGGCTTACTGTCAGCTCCCAGTGCAGTTAAACATTATAGCCTGGTTTCACAGACAAGGCTTAGATTAAGCCAGGATCAGGCATTAGTTCAATTAGGAAATTTATGTAGCTTTTATAAATGTGCCTTAGAAAAAAATCAACATTACTGGTGTACATCTTAAGGCAGCTAATATCACTGACATATTTTAAGATATGTCAGTGCAAGTTGCTTTGCTCAAACATGTATTTTAGTCTGGGACTAGGCTTAAGCCTTGTCTGTGAAACCGGGGGTATACATTTTATTAATCTCTGTATTCCAGCAGGCCACTAAGAAAATGTACAAATACAGTCCTACAGAGGATTGAGTCCTTCAAGATTATTGCACACTAACTATGCCTGCATGAGGCTTGTTAGCATTCCATTCTAGTGTAAATTGACAGCATTACATACACTGCAACAGCATTGTTTGCACCTATACAGGCTAATAAGCTGTTAAAATCAGATTTTCTTTCAACCAAATTAACATTAAACAGTTTCTTATATACTAGATCTTTATGATGCCGTAAATCCAGTAACTATACAGATAGATGACAGAGAAGAGAGAGAGAGAGAGAGAGAGAGAGAGAGAGAGAGAGAGAGAGAGAGAGAGAGAGAGAGAGAGAGAGAGAGAGAGCATTTTCCTTCTGTCAACTTGTTATCGGTTTTAGCAAAGAGTGTTAAATTAGAGTATCACTTTTTTTTGCATTGAATGAAATGTGTTAGCACCTTTACTCAAGTCCCCTGAATGCACACAACACTCTTCAGTCGTCATGCCATGACATGCACCTAATGAGAATAAATCAAAAAATAACAATACACAAATGAGAATAAATAAAAATAATATTTAATCTATTACTTTGGCCTGCTAATTGATACACCTAAAATAAAACTTATTACTGCCTTCTCCAATGCAGACTTCAAGATCAAACTGTTTTTTTAACAGTGACCTTGATTTTGTTTTAAAAGATCGATGTTATCATTAAATAGTTTGGTTGGCAATACACTACTGCTATTGGTGATGCATCTATACTAAAACAAATAATGATAACACTTAAGAGTGGGGAACAATTCTCATTTTTAACTTGTTGCTGATTAGCTTGCATATTGGATGTTTATTGGTACTTATAAAGGACATATTAATACCTTATCATGCATATGCTACATCCCCTAATTCTACCCCATACCTAAACTTAACCTCTATAACAAGTACCTATTAACTATTAATAAGCAGCAAATTAGGAATTTATTGAGGCAAAAGTTGTAATTATGCTGCCTTCACATGCTATCGGACATTTTCTTCCTCCCACTTCTGAAGTTGTGATTTCGAGCTCATATTATTCAGTTTTTGACTTGAGAGGGCATTCATGTCCCATTTTTTTTACTAGAAAACTAGTATTTACGATAATTTTGTTAGCATGTGAAGGCAGCATTAACAGTGAATGTGTGTTCCCCATACTAACGTGTTATCAAAATAACAAACACTGCTAAGAAATCCATTTTAAAAATTATCAAAAATATGATATTAAAAGTATAATAATTTACATTAATGTAAAGAGTGTTCTCTCTATGTCGCATTCAATGTTGACTACAGACAGTACATGTCCTAAAACATTCCCTACCACTTTTCGTAGCAATAGTCTATAAACAACATGCCAGTAAACCAGTTTTATCGCTTAAACGATATTAAAAACTTATTATAGCTTTATTCATTACAGCAAGGTGGTCTTTCTGCTGGGCCTTAGGACTGTCGCACCTCCAACGGTGCCTGTGGTGGACTGTGCATGGCAGGGGCGTCCTCTTCCCTGAGGCAGGCTTAAACCTGACCACATACCGCACGGTTTTGGTGCAGGGTCTTCAGCTGGGGACCACCGCTCATTGACGTTTCACCCCTTAACCCAGAACATCTCCTGGTGGCGGGATGTTCCTCCCCAAGCCTTGTCTCGTCGTTTCAGCGAGAGCCAGTGGCTTGCTTTCTCAGCTTCCTCAGATAGCTCTTTGGTGGATCTACTCAGTGTGGCTCCCTGCAGGCCCAGGTTCTTTTGCAGGCGTGATGTTGATCTTGCTCACAAAGCTTCTGGCTCCAACCTCCACCGGGTACAGCCTCACACTTCATCCACTTTCTCTGCACTCCACGACCAGGTCTCAATACTTCGCCTTCTTTCTCTCGTAGGCAGCTTACAGTCCCTCCTTCCATGGCACTGTCAGCTCGATCAGTATCGCTGATTTCACAGCTGCAGACCACAGCACCACGTCGGGTCTTAAGGTGGTGCTGAATATCTCCTGTGGGAACTAGAGCTGCCTTCCCAGGTCTACTTCCATCTTCCACACCGCCCCTGGTGTTAACCGCTTGGCAGGTGGTCTCTTGCTGGTATGCATTGCAGGTTCCCCCTGCCTGAGGAAGCGGATCCTGTATCGGCTCTCTGATGGATTCTGGCTGTTTGCCTCCTACCGACTTTTTCCAGCACCTCTGCTAATTTTCTGAGCACTTGGTCATGCCGCCATCTGAGCCGACCCTGTGTCAGTGCTGTTTTACAGCCCGACAGAGCATGCTGGAGTGAGGCATTGATGGTCCCACAGAGGTCACAGGATTCCTCTATTTCAAGCCATTGGTGGAGGTTTTTAGGGCTCGGGAGGGTGTCGTATGTTGCCCTAATGAGGAAACTGAGCCAAGCCTCTGGCAGTTTCCAGAACTCTGTCCAGCTGATTTCTCTGCTCGCAACACCCTCCCAAGATGTCCACCGCCCCTGCTGCCCCTGTTCCACAGACCTCACTCTGAGCTCCTCCTGCTCAATCCTGTTGACCTCTACAAAAACAAGGTCCTTCCTCTCCTTCCTGCTTGCCTTGGACCATAGGATGGGTGGCTTGCTCCATTCAAGGCCTGCACGCTCTGTCTGGACCATGGCCACGACTTGTTGATGCTGCAGTCTTCTCATCACCTTTTGCACCTCCTCCTTAGCCCTCCATTTCCTTCCAGTCTCAACTCTGGCATTTGCATCAGCCACTACCCTGTCGGAGGAGTCCCTTAATTCAATCACCAGCCTTGCCTTCTACTTTCTGTAGCCCAGGGTGATGGATTTCAGGGGAAGCTGGAGCGAGTTCCATCCATACAGACAAGCAGCTGAGAAGCAGCGTGGTAGGCCGAGCCATTGCGGATGAAGGAGTTCGCTTTTGCCTCCAATCCGGCTCACGGCTTATGAGGTGACTTTGCACAGCTTCAGAGGCCACATCACCCTTGAGTACAGGATAACACCACACCTTGTACTTTCCAGGTAGCTGGCTTGTGTCGGTCTTGAACAGGCCTTCTGACAGCTGCCGAAGGATGATTTTCCCCATATCCTTGTCTGAGAGACCAGATGCATAAAGTCTTCCCAGGCTTCAGATGAGCTGATCCACAATGCGGGGGATGTCTTTCCCACTGATGATGAAGGTGACTCGGTCATTTCTCTTCCCCTTTCGCAATGAGAGGCTCCTTGACTTCTGTGGCTTGAACTTCATCCTGGTCCAAGTGATCAGCTCATCCAGTTTCTTAAGTTGCCTGGATGTGCATGGGGTGGTTCGTAGCTGGCAGGTGATGTCGTCCATATAGCTCCTCAGGGGCAGGAGCCTCTGGCCTGCAGGCAGCCGGACCCCACCCACCACCTGCCTTGCCCCGATCAGGATGGGTTAGGGAAATGGAGCATCCCATTGCGATCCCTACTTCCAGTTGTTGCCAGCCAGTGGTGACTTTCTTCAGTGCAAAGCACATGTGTATGTCCTGGAAGTAGTTCATGATAATGGTCCTGATGTTGTCTGGGATGTAGAAGAATTCCAAAGCATAGGCTATTAGCAGGTGTGGGACTGACCCATAGGCATTGGCTAGGTCTAGCTATATGACATGCAGATCTTTCTTCTCCCTCTTAGTGGTCTGGATCTGTTCCCAGATCATGGAAGAATGCTCTACACAGCCAGGGAGACCTGGAATCTCGGCTTTCTGGCAGCTGGTATTGAGGTAGGTGGTCCTTCTTCTCGCCATCATGGAGAAGAAGATTTTCCCCTCCACCTTCAGTAGAGCTATGCTCCTGAACTGCTTGATGTTCTTAGCGTTCTGTTGTTTGGGAATAGAGACTGCCACTGCCCGTCTGCCACTCAGATGGTATGGTCTGCTTAGTCCAGGTGATTCTCATCAGGGTCCATAGTAGCTTCACCACTCCTGGGCAGTTCTTATACAGATTTTACGGTATTCCCTCAGGGCCTGGTGCTGAAGCAGATCACCTGCCTGATCTGGGATTCGTGAGCAATTTATATAAATTGCTCACTAATCCCTCATCTGAAGTGTAGTTAAGTAATTAGTAACGAAAGGCTACCATTGTTAATGAACACAGGAACATTATCATAAGAACAATTGTGAAAATGAATAGCAATAAAACAAATATCATACTCACAGCATTCCCGCACGATCATAGAGATCAAAATATTACGTGTAAGCCATTCATCTGATACCTGTCTGTAGTGATTACATGTCTGAGTGCATCTGTGCATGTTTGCAGCCAGACCCTATTGGCTTATTAATAGCTACTTTTTTATTATTGCATCTGCAGTGTTTGGCTACTTCATAGACAGATAATTGCTGATATCTGTCTCTGCAGTTCAGAGACCTTTATAGTCAATTTTACTTTTCAGTTTAACCTTGTTTTGTTTTGTGCTATGTGGGTGGGTGAAATACTTGTTCATACTTTGGATCTGATTCTATTAGTGAGCTGGCCTCAAACTGTGCTGCCCTCCAAACCGAAGTCGGCGTTAAGAAGAAAGGTCACTTTGAGGTGTTGTTAATGTCTCACCACATGCCCCGGGCTGGGCCAAATGTTTCCCTCTCAACCGCAGATATATTCAGTTTCAAGGAAAAACACAAAACACCTGGTGTGCAATGTAATGTCTTTTCAAAGAATTTGTTTTTCCTCATGAATCTTTCTTTTAAAACATCTAATTTATTCTTTTAGCATTTGTCTGGTATAACTTATGCCATTGTGTTTGTTTTAATGGGGGCTTAGTGTCACACGTATTCGGTTGTGTTTGTTAGTTTCATTTTCATGGACTTAATCCCTCCCTGTTCACTCTGTGTTTGTTGGTTGTTGTTTGTGTTTACGTTGTTGAACGCATATACTGTTACACCATCTGTCTGTACCTGAGCTTATTTAATTATTAAAAATTATTATTCGTATTGAAACTTGTTATCATCCTCATCTTCTTCATCTTTGTGACAGATCAACCGACCTAATATGGATTATGCAGCACGATTTGCTGTTTTGTCTCGTGCGAGCCTGGATTTTTTTTCGTTTTCACCGAAAACTTCTGTTGTCTTCATAGGGCCAACTACCACCAGCCAGTAGACCTCCCAGACACCCAGGGACTAGACTAGAATGAGCGCAGTGGATAAGACACATGCCTTTGGTGTGAGAGACCCAGGTTTGAATCCACCCTGAGCAAGACACTTAACCTCTAATTGCTCCAGACGCGTGCGACCTCTGACATACATAGCAATTGTAAGTCGCTTTGGATAAAAGCGTCATCTAAATGAATAAAAAATGAATAAATGAATGAGGCCTTCATCCGATGTCTCTAGAGATTTTTTGCAAAATGCTTAAACACTAGTGTGGACCGATATCAAATCTATCTTGGTTAATTATCACAGCTGCTCATCATTTAGTTTGTCTTTGTGACAGTGAATGTAATGCACAAGCCTTTGTTTATAAACTATAATATGCTTAAAAATTAACAAATTAAAGGATAACTTCACTGATTCTAAGGCAATGTTAACAGTAATTAATTTAATATGTTGATGCTGCTCATGTGTGCAGCTTGTGGCAACTCATTTGATTCAAGTAACTGGTTTTAAAACATTAGATTTTAAATTTTAAATATTTTACAAATATTTGAAACAGATGAAGGTCTCATCCAAGGGATTCTTCGGGTAAAACACACTTCAAAAACACTTTTAAAGTTGCATTTATGATCAACTTATTACATATCATATTCAATATTGATGTGTTTATCTGGCTGTCATATATGTTTTTACCAAATAATACTTTTTTACTGTATGTCTCATTTCAATCAAGAAATAAATATGAATCAGTTTTAATCAATTAAATTAAAATGTGTCATTGACATTCTGATCAGGACAGACGATCTGCAAGACGAAAACTGAAATTAAACTTTTTAACTTTTTATGGATATTTTGTGATTCAATTTTAAATATACAAAATTAAACACAAACATATGGCCAACATGGACATCCATGTATAAGCTACTAATATGTAAAATGTGTTAGATATTAAGATATAATAAACAGATACATCGTTTGTACACATACAGAGCTCAGTTACACTTGTACTTCAAATAAACCAAATGCCCTATACAGCCTCACAGAAGCATGAGGATTTCACAGTGTCCACTTTGCCCTTGTCATTGAGGACCAGAGGAAGTTCATCATATAGTAGATGTCATCTGAGGTCTAAAGCCTGACCTGAGCATGTACAGCTCTGAATGCTGACCCCTACAAGCTCAACACTCAAACTGCATTTGGCAACCTGCATCAGCAGATGATGGCAGGGATTTAGCTGGAGCAGCATTTAAACCGCCTCATCCTGCCCGTCCTCAGTGGATTGCAAGGTTACTGCACTATATAGACCTTAGAATCAGTCTGCTTTTATGGGCCATAAATAATACAAAATGTATAATGCATTGCGAATAATCGTAATAATCGTGGCAGAAATGTCACTAAAACTGAACATAAAGAGCATATTTCAGGTTAGCTTTCTCCAGAGCCAGCTGCGTATAATCTAATTGTCCCTTTTAAATATCAAGATTACAGTAATATTTGACTGTATAAAGAAAAACAGCATGATTGAAAGTCGGATATGGATTTCAAACAAGAGTTCTATAAAATAAGTACATTAACTTCCATTTTAGAAACAATATTGTCAGTTCATTTTTCTGTTTTCCTTCTGACAACAAAAAAATAGTTCCAAACAAAAACGCAGCAGCATTAACCATTGTGCTTGTCTGAGAAACATACAAACTGTAGACAACAAGCACATACAGCTTCGTGCCGTGCTGCTTATTTTTTTCAAGCAGTAATAATGTCCCTTCCTGCACCCAAAACAACGAAACTGTGGATGACCACAGCAAATGGTGGTGTGACAATGTTGTTCTGCACCACTTCACAAATGATAAGTGGAAGGATAATTTTAGATTGACACAGTCATTACGGCATTTCTACGTCATTGCATATAAGCAGAACATTCCAGTTTCATTTTTTAATCCAATCAAGTGTTTACAATTTATAGGTTTTTTTGTGAACTATTTTCTTCTAAAGTTTAGGAACTCAGAAGTGAAGACCAGGAGACTCGGGGTTGTATCTTTAAGGCAGGATTCTTTATTTTCTGTAGTCTGGTTCATCCAAAATCTTACCCAAGTCTCACTCAATAGCTAAAAACACAGTGTTTATAACTTTAAAGGGGGAGGAGTTACATAGAGGTGAACAAAGCATGTAAATGTAGTACAGAAGTCACCCCGTTACCGGTTCTAATCCAATCAGCATAACAGTGTCATGTATCCAATCAGCCTGATTGTATCACCTACCTTCACATTATCATAGAGCTTAATGGTCAGGCAGTGCATAAAGACAAAAGGTGATATTCTCAGTGCTCAGATCAATTTAACTTACAATTGAGAGCTTCTGGACAGACAGGAACAGGCAGGTTTGTGACATCAGATGCTAATCCAATCAGCCTGATTAGATCACTCAAACCTTAACATTATCATAGAGACTAAAGTCCAGCTGTTCTTGAGAAGAAACAAAAGGTTAATGTCCTATGCCTCAAAATGGAAAACAGTGTGGAGAACTTTCTCAGTTAAAATACTATTGTATTGGAACCTAAATTAAAACATTTAATAAATTTGTAACATTACAGTTTAAACCACCCAGTTTGGCTAATTCATTCTGACTGACATGGTTACATGTAACTTTTTTATTTTCCAATAACTGAGCTACTAGCCCAATTACAATCATTTTTTAAAAAATCATTAAGTGACTTAAAAAAAATAAAAAAATAAAAAAATAAATAACCTTCTCTAAGCAACACACAATATGGTGTTCCTGAATGAATCAGTGTTTTTGGACAAATCGGTTTTGTTAATCAGACGATGAGCCACTTGTTTTGCAAATGAATGAATTGTTTTGCAAGTGTTGTTGAGTGAATGACTCACTGACACACTCATTAAGAGTATGGCTACATTTGAAATATCAAACTTTCTATAACCCCTTTCACACAGCGCTTTGATCCCTGGAAATTGCCGTAAAATTGCTAGAGTGCCTTCTGTGTAAACGCAAACACGTCCTGGGATTGATAACGGGATCGATGCCACGATGGGGACCTAGTAACATTGCTGGGATCAGTGCCAGTTTAAACCACCCAGTTTTGGCTAATTTATTCTGACTGACATGGTTGCATGTAACTTTTTTTTATTTTCCAACTCAGCTACTAGCCCAATTACAATAATTTTTAAACAAATCATTAAGTGACTTAAAAAAAAAAAACAACAAAAAAAACCTTCTCTAGGCAACACACAATAGGTGTTCCTGAATGAATCAGTGTTTTTGGACAAATCGGTTTTGTTAATCAGTCAATGAGCCACTTGTTTTGCAAATGAATGAATTGATTTGCAAGTGTTGTTGAGTGAATGACTCACTGACACACTCATTAAGAGTATGGCTACATTTGAAATATCAAACTCTCTATAACCCCTTTCACACAGCGCGTTGATCCCTGGAAATTGCCGTAAAATTGCTAAAGTGCCTTCTGTGTAAACGCAAACACGTCCTGGGATTGATGCCGGGATCGGTGCCACGATGGGGACCTAGTAACATTGCCGGGATCAGTGAACACTGTGTGAACAAAAGCCAGGACCAATGCTGTAAGGGGTGTGTGGTAGTGATAACTTGACGCACAACGTAATGACGGCTTATCAAATTAACATGTTGAAAATAAATTGAAATTTTAATTGAAAAAAAGGTTGGGATTTGACTACGAAACATGTTGTACATAAACAAAAAAGTTTGAACATCAACAACTAATGCCTGATCATCTGCCATGTTGTTCAAAGCAATGCAAACATTTCCGCTGTTGTACCACAAAACGTTTTCGATGCGTACGTTACACGTCACGTGTCTTTACGGGATCTTAACGGGATGTGTGTGAACGCACTCACAGATTCCGGGAAATCACTGGCAGTGTGAATTAACCAAAATCAAACGATCCCAGGACAAATCCTGGGACACGTTATCTGTGTATTTTCCGTAATCTCTGTGTGAAAGGGGCTTATGTAAGTACTTTTAACTAGGGCTGGGCGATATATCGATATAAAAAAATATATCTATATATTTTTAAATGTGATATGGAATTAGACCATGTCGCATATATCGATATAGTTCAAATTTGCGCTATGATCCTTGCTCCAAGCAAGCTGCTGACTGCTTTTGTAGAAATATATAGTGTAGGCCTATTGTGCATTCTATCAGTAACAGTTCTGACGCCTCCGTCTCAACAGCATTAGTGTACAACGCGACAAATACTCACATCAAATATTAACACAGAGGAACAGGGACACATCAGCTCAGTGAGTTCACAAAAGTTCATTATTTGCATTTGCTTTAAAGCCTTGCCGGTTAAACATGTCATTCACTGCTTATGCGCTGTTCTAACATGCGCTTTACTGAGCGTGAACACCCACATGCACCCGCACATGCACTAAAAGCCTGTCTAACAAACAGCGCCTGGTTACTGGACTAAGTTATATTTCGAGTCTTATTTTGCTAATACTCTCAAAAACACACAAGTTTACATAAGGAAATTTGGTTATGTCTAAACTGAAAGCAAACCGAGAAAATTGAGAAATCTGCTTGCCAAATGCGTGTATAGACGCGTCGCGTACAGGTCTTAAAGAGACAGTAGCCCTAGTAGTAAACATGCAGCTGCTTGTCCTTAAAGGTATAGTTCGCCCAAAAATAAAAATTCTGTCATTATTTATTCACTGTAATGTTGTTCCAAACCTGTATTAATTTATTTCTTGTGCTGAACACAAAATAAGATATTTTGAAGAATGTGGGTCCCCATTGACTTCCATAGGGAAAATATACTATGGAAATCACTGGGGTACATCAACTGTTTGGTTACCCACATTCTTCCAATTAACTTCAACAGAACAAAGAAACTTATTCAGGTTTAAAACAACTTGAGAGAGTAAATGATGACAATTAAAATTTTTGGGAGAACTATCTACTATATTTGGCTTTGACTTTGACTGAACATTTGCTCTCACTTTGCGGAAAAAATATCGGGATATATATCGTATATCGATATTCAGCCAAAATATATCGGGATATGACTTTTGGTCCATATCGCCCAGCCCTACTTTTAACCCTTAAATGGATGAATGGTTTGCCAATCATTATCCGGATCTTTACCAACCCGGATCTATATATATATATATATATATATATATATATATATATATATATATATATATATATATATATATATAATACAAATGGATACATACCTGTCACAATAACATAAAATTCTCCTGATATTAAAGTAACAATTACAGAATAATAAATTATGCTCATTTGGTCACCTTTTGAAGCTTGGAAGGCTTCCGTTTAAGCAGATGTTTTATACCATCATCACTGTCCTCGTCAAATCTCATTTCCCAATACATTCAGCATCTGGCTCACATTTGTGATCTCAAACATCATAATTTTCAACATTTTCAAAATCAATATTTTGATTGCTGACAGCTTCTTCACCAGATCCACCATCAAGTGACTGTGATACTAATATCTGATTGCGTTCAGTACTTGCTCTGCAGTAAATCACTGAGCCATTTCAAGTTTTGCTGTTGATTCTTCCTATTCTTTTGCTTTCTGCCTGCGATAACTATGAGTGAAACATCGCTTCATCATTGTGTATCAGACATTTCCACCTTGTGGAATCAAGGTGAAACGCACTTATTCAGTTTTCAAAGATTCAATTATTGTTGTACAGAAAACAAATATGTTTACACCTCGGGTCGTTAGAGACCCTATACATTTTTTCTAGTTATATTGTTTATAATGAATTGATAGATACATATTAAAAAGGTTAATGTCTAACTTTAAAAAATAATTGAGGAGGAGGGTAGTGAATGACATCCGGAGGTATGCGGTTAAGAGTTAAATATGTTAATTACATTGCAACCTTTAAAAAAGTATGTTCTATATTCTTTGGAACAAAACATGCAGTACATAACTTCAAACTTGAATAATTTGATAAGTGTTCAGGCAAAGCCACATATAGGCTCAACTAGCCGGCCATAGATGACTTGCTGATTAATCTTCTTTTTTTTTTTTTTCTTTACACTTAACTTTACTGGTGAAATCCTTCATCATTTTAAGGTCAAGAAATGTCTTTTCTAATTGGAACAGCCTTCTTTCTTTTTATATCTGCATAAACCACAGTTGAGTTTGCGGTTTTATAGTTTGTTTACGTTTCATATCCTTTTACTGAGATGGCTTGTGGAATGATTTGCTGAATCTGTGAACAGCTTTTCTCGATACTACAAGGGGACAGGAAGGGAGTCAGGAGATTTGGTTCTTTGTTTTTTTTTTCCTTTCATGTCTGAAGCATAAATGGATAATGATCTATCAAGACAGGTGCTCCTAAACACAATCATTATTTTTTCTATCCATACTCGGTGTATCCGTTTGATAAGTTAATTAAACGTTCACTCAATTATATTTAAAATGTGACCCCAGTTCAAATCTGGCTTGAGTTTAGCTTTTAATATTTAATTGCCAGATCCCTAAATCTGTTTAGCATTTTGCCTAAAGCATCACAAACAGCTACTGTAGTTTATAAGGGCCTGTTGCTTCTGCAGTCATGATAAAATAATTTCAGTTTTTATGTAATTTTCATATTAATTTAAATCATATTAGCCTATACGTAAAGTCTTCATTGTAAGATACAGTACCTTACTGTATAGTATACGTTGCATATTCTGTGGTCTCAAAACATGACCAAAGTCGACAGAAACAAAAATGGAAGCTTGCATTGCCTAAATACCTGAGGAGATGGCAAAACCTATGATGATTCATAATAAGTCTAAATGTCATTGTACTGATAACATTATATTCTTTATCAAATACACATGTGGGGTGCAATTCACCCATAACCCTAGTGTCCACATTAATTGTATGAAAAAGCACAAAATAAAAAAGAAATAAAATTATTTTAAGACTCACTAGTTGGTTTTACCATCTTGCTTTGCTCTCTTTTTAGCCTCTAACCAAAATAAGCCTCTTGACTGCTGTGTTGTAAAGCTGGCTACACAGTATATCATTAGGTACAAGTTATTATTGACAGCTTATTCAGTGTGGTTGAGATCTAACTGTGCACCTTGCCAAACTGATCTGTTCAAACAAATTGCAGGTGTTTCATGTGTCACACTATGGAACTATTGCATGTGGTGACATTCAATTTGCTTTCCTCCCAGTATGGCTTTAACTACAAAAACTGCTATTTCTGACTCAATATTATGAAAGACATGTAAGCCAGTTAGGCAATTTTCTTTTTCCTGTAAAATGTCTGAGGTGAGCAGATATGGGGATGAGGCACCTCAATTACGAATAGCAATTGAATATTAGCAGACGATTGTTGCCAAAGGTTGGGTGGTGGAAGGTGATTTTTCTAAACAACAAAATCAAACAACATGTTCTCTGTTGCTACAGAAAACTGAAACATATCACAAATAAAATAAACAATTTCACTCTGAAACTTTCTCTGTAAAATTACTTAATCCATGCATAATTTGTGTAATGAATGTGTAATCATCATGACCTTCTCTACTCATTTTCAGGCTCAAATTTTAGAAACAGTCAACATTGAGGCATTGAAACTGAACATTGAAATGGAAATTCTAAGTGAGCCTGGCTTAAGTGTAATGAAATGTTTTTTTTTTTTTTTTTTTTTTACTTTTGAAAATATACTTAATCCATTAGCCCTGGTTCATATGTGCTGTTGACTAAAATATGGCAGTATGATTATTATGAATTCAAAGTATTCCAATATGCCTAATTTTGGAAAACAGACTGGTTATATGGTTCCTGTACTGATGGGCATATGTTGTGCAAGACTCTGCATCTGACACAAATTATATAATATTAAATTCAAATGTTAGTTATTGTAGCTCTGGTGGTATGTACTGTGATGTAAAGATTAACATCAAACTTGTCCACTGTCTATATCTTTACTGTTGCTTTGCTACAAAATCCACTACACAGTAAATGAGTTTTAGAGGTTTGAAGTGTGACAAATGTACTGAGCCTTGTTATGTATTAAGCCATGTCTGATTTGCACTGCCACTGACTGACCCAGACATAGCCAGAGGGAATGGGCTGAACCCTGAATCCAAACTCCACTGACCCATTTCTCAAATTGTAGCTTCAATATGCAGTAACAAGTCTACCTGTTTTTCTTCAAGCGGTTATAGAGCAGGGGGTTAGCAGTCCGCCCCACTTTTTCAGAGATAATTATTATATTTTAGTTTTGCTTGTCTATGGTACTAGAATTATTTTTATTTATTTTTTTGCTGGCCACATACTACAACAACAACAACAACAACAACATTAAGGGCCCTATTTTAACAATCTAAGTGCATGATCTAAAGCGCATGGTGCAAGTGCACTTGGGGCATGTCCGAATCCACTTTTGCTAGTTTAACGACAGGGAAAATGGTTGGTGCACCTGGCTCATGGTCTAAAAGGGTTGTCCCCATTCTCTTAAAGAGTAATGGGTGTATTTTGGGGCGTAACGTGCAATAAACCAATCAGAGTCTCATCTCCCATTCCCTTTAAAAGCCAGTTGCGCTCGCATCATAGTGGATTCGCGATTTACATGGAGGAATTTTCAATCGGAAAAACTGAATGCTTCTCTAGCGAGGAAATGGATCATCTATGGAACAAAGTGTACGTACGTTGTGGACCCGCCTATAGGCGCACATTACTAATGCGCTCTTTAAATTGACTAAATCGCCATTGACTCTAGACCAGGTTTGAGTTGGTCAATGGTGCAGTCTATTTCAGTTGCCTCAAAATAACAATGCCTCAAAAGAACAAAGCGCCAACAATGTGCCTGAACACATCTCTTTTTCAGACCAGCAAACCCATGGGCGCACAAATGGGCGCAAATACATTTGCTATTTAAACAACGTGCTGCAGAACTGCATCGTGCTGAAACCAGAAAAAAACACTTGTGTCGCACAAGTGTATGATAGGGCCCTATGGCCTTTTCTGTCTTGCAGTTTTTTTTTAAAGTTTTAACATAACCACCATGTTTTTAAGACACTGTGTCAAGCTAAAAATTACACAATCCATTAAAAATGTGATGCAAAACACCTGCATTCCAGCCGTTAACAGCTCCCTGCAATGGCTAGTGCCCACCCACTGTACCTTTTCATCAATTAATTTAATTCCCTTCACCTTATTTTGCAATGTGGAAGTAAGCTATTTTCTTTAAATTTGTGAGATTTCTGATTCATTAACCACTATATGTAAACAGCTACAAGTTCACGGTGTAGTAAACGGTAACACTATTTGCGCTACAAACCAGTGGGATTAAATACATTAACATAATATGAAATAAAATACCAGTTTGCAAAATTATGCAGCATAACGGGCTGTTTTGTACAGCTAAAATTAACTGGAAGCTGATGACACCAGAATCCTTTCACATTCAAAATACAAAAAGCCTGCTCTTACGTCAAAAATAGGCTGGCTAGGGCAAACACTAACTATATAATTAATATTTATAAATGCTCCTAATTAATATTTATGAGCCAGGCTAATACAATTCATAATGTTTTTCAAGTAATACTACAATCCCAAAGCATTTTCTACTGTCCAGCATAATCACTATGGGATTCTCGTTAGAGAAACTTCTAAATCTACGTTATATGCATTCATCTCATGTGTGACACTATTCAGTGAGGGATCTCCTGCTTGTCTGTTTGAACTGAGAGTGCTTCAGTGTATCTCAAACAGCACATGGTACCTGAGGTCCCAACCCAACTGTCACTGCAGAGCGATCCATATGGGATGGGAGACATGTCCCAATTAGTGACTGTGCATTTCTCTTTGACACCCTCCCATCCTCTTGCGCTGACAGGTCCCTTTGTAAATTCTCAATTGAATTGTTGAGTTTGGGCCCTTCTGCTTAGGCAATTCTGAGTGGTCAACATGGGCCTGTGAAGAAGCTCCCTCAATATGGTGGAGCTCATAAGTTTAATATATAGCTGGTAAATGAAATTCCAGGCAAGGCTGCAAATACAGAGAGAAAGAAAGGGTACTTGGCACCAAAAAAAAAAAAAAAAAGAAAAGAAAAAAAGAAAACACAAAGCCCTAAGTCATCTGAACTCACCCACTTTCTTATTTAGAGTTTGGAGGGGAATGAATGAGAAAGTACATTGAAGTTGGACTCTGGTAAAATGGGGAGTGGGAGCAGTTTGTTAAGAGCACTTTATCTTTTATGCTGCTTTGTAGGGCTGGATATAAATAAATTTAAATAGCATCTCTTGTGTAAAACTGTTATTATACCAGTGTGTAAAATTATTATGAATGAATTATTATGAAATTATTATTATTATTAATACTATATATTTGTCACAGCGGGTTGAAATAATGACGGAGAAAGGATCTAATCGCAGCAGTGATGTTGATTTAACAAAGTACTCAGGAATCAAGACACGAACAGAACAACTGCACTAAAATGTGATGAGAATGGACAATGAACGAACAATAAAAAGAACAAACACAGGGCTTAATTACTCAACCCAAACCAATTAATGAAATTAATCACAGGTGCATTCACTAATCAAACAATGAATAACCGTAGAAACAGATGAAAACCATGGGAACTTAATTAAGGGGCTGTTTGCACTACACCTTTTTTCAACTAAAAACGTAAAACTTTAAAAGTAAAACAACAACGGTGTTTTGGGTGCCTGAAAACGCAAAGTTCTCTTACGAGAGGTTCTCTCGTATTGCGTAAGTTTAGCTTACGCTACGGGAAAGATTCATCTTCTCGAGATACTGAAGCCAAAAAATTATCCTTAATTTTGTATAACTTGTCAACGCAGTGCAGCAGCTAGCAGACCTAGAGCAGGCCATCTCGCGTGCTCATTGGCTGCCCTGCGGGCAACTGCTGCAGCCTACCAGTGCGCCCGGCGTGACGTCACGCCCAATGAAGGGCGCCCGCGCCTTTATAGCGTCACAGCCCACCAGATAGGCGTGGCTTAGCGTATAAAATAGGGGCTGTAGGCTGAATTCTCTGATTTTTCGACTCTTCAGCGAGCTCTTCGCATCGCTGGATTTGAGAGAAGCCACCGCCGCCGTCGAACAGCGAACAGCCAGCCTAGGACAGCGCTGAGGAAGCCGGCCGTCTTCGCCACCTTCAGCCATCCGTGCGAGCTACGCTATCCGGCGACGTATCCTTTTTGCAAATCATTCTAAAAGAGCAGCGAGCGTCTTTTTAAAGATGCCTCGCACTTCCTGCGGCTCGTGTAAAGCCCCGCTCAGCGCCGGAGACCGCCACCTGATCTGCGCTCTCTGCCTGGGCCTGGAACATGCAGAGCTCGCCCTCGCGTCCGGGGGCTGCGAGCTCTGTGAGGAGCTTCCGCTGTCGACCCTGCGGGCTCGACTCGAAGCGTTCAACACCACAGCAGTCACTCCGCCCCCTGTGGGACCGCGCAGAAAGAAGCGCCGTTCCCTGAGACAGCCGGAACCTGTGGCCACAGCGACGCGCTCGCCGGAGAACCTCCCTCGAGCCTCGCTCTCGCCTTCCCCACCTCTCCTCACTGACGCGCAGCTGCCGCTTGCGAGCCTCACTGCCGTCACTTCGGAGGATGAGTCCGTGGGACATGCCACAAAAGACTGCTGCTCTATCCTGGCATCAGACAGCGAGGAATGGTCGCTTCACTCCGCCTCCTCGTCAATCCAGGAATCCGCCCGTACCCGCGCTGGAGCTGACGCGGAACTTATGCGCCTGCTGACGCAAACTGTCGACCGTCTCAGGCTCGAGTGGTCGCTGCCGAAGGAACCCGCGCCGAACAGGCTCGACGGCTGCTTCCTTCAAAGTCGCCGCCGCGCAGTTTTAGAAACCAGGCCCGCTCCATTCCTGCCGGAACTTCATGCGGAGCTGACGAAGTCGTGGAATTCACCTTTTTCTGCTAGACTTCAGTCACAGGCCTCCGCGTCGCTCTCCCGAGTGGACGGCGCCGCCGAGAAAGGGTACACAGCGATTCCCCCTGTGGAAGAGGCGGTCGCAGCGCACCTTTGCCCGCCCTCCGCGAGATGGCGGTCACGGTCAGCCCTCCCGTCTAAAGCCTGCAGAGCCACTTCCGCCTTGGTCGGCCGCGCTTATGCCGCCTCCGGCCAGGCCGCGTCTGCTCTACACTCGATGGCTGTGCTTCAGATCCTGCAAGCCGACCTCCTCCGTGAATGGGATGAGAAGGGTCGGGACCCAGCTGCGGTTACGGATTTGAGAAGCGCGACGGATCTTTCTCTCCGCGCCACCAAAGCTGCAGCCCAGGCCATCGGCCGAGCCATGGCCGCGTTAACCGTGACGGAGAGGCACCTCTGGTTAACGCTCGCGGATATGAGGGAAACTGAGAGAGCTACCTTTCTGAACGCGCCGCTTTCCCCCACTGGTCTCTTCGGCCCAGCGGTGAACGGGATTGTTGAACGCTTCTCTATGGTGCAAAAGACCACGCAGGCCATGAACCTCTTCCTGCCGCGACGCTCGAGTTCCGCCACAGGCCGCTCTCGCGAGAGACAAAGCCAGCCTCCTGTGCGAACCAGCACCCAGCGTCCAGCACAGCCTCAGCATCAGCCTTCGCAGCGACGTCAGGGCGGCCGCCCTAGATCGCGCTCAGACAGCCGTCGCAGACCGCCGCCCCCCAGAGGGCCTCGGCAAAGGCTCACGCTGAAGTCTGAGCACGCGAAGCCCTCCAGCGGACAGCGGGAGAGAAAAGACGCGCGTGTCCCGCTGCGGCCGGACCGCCGTCAAAGTTCATTTCCCTGTCAGTCCCCTTCGAACAGGCTACTGCAGTGGTTCAACTAGCAGCCAACGAGCCGGTTTATTCACCCTCTCGCCTGCACACAAACGCCGTTTTCACGGCGACCCAGAGAAATCTCAAAAAGAGTATAATGTCTGGTCCGGCTCACGCCGTCAGTGTTTTAAGTGTAGTGAATGTGCCCACGCCCCAGTGTTCACCCCTACACATAAGCACTCAAAATCCCGTGTCACTCACAGAGCACACTCTCATAAAGCGCAGAAAAGCCGCTCGAGTGTTGAATGTAAGAAATGTGTCCACAGGTCTGTGCCCACTATCTGCCCGCTCTGTTACACGATCAAAGAAGCTTATGAACGTAAGTCTCGTGCCCGCCAGAGAGCGCTCACGCTTGCTAACACAAACCTTCCCCCGGGTCCCGTCTGTGCGTTTAAGTGTTATCATGAAACACAGGGCGTTAATAAAACGCTCCCCATCTACTATGATCGGGGCGTCAGATACAGTTGTAAGTCTCGTGTCCGCGTGCGCGCGCTCACGCTTAGAGAGAGCTCTCCCGCCCAGAGCGCTGCTCGCGCGTCAAAGTGTGGCAAAAGTATGTTCCCCATCCCTTATGATCGGGACATCTCACATAAGTCAGCCGGTCTCGGCTGTCAGCGAGCGGCCATTGCCCAGAACCGAGAGCGCGCGCGCCGCGCTCTCGGCTCCGGTTCAGTTTCACAAGCCCGCAAATGGCGGCGGTCTGAACCCGGAGGCCATTCGCCCCCGGGCGGCTCACATAGCTGCGTGGGAAACTATCCCAGGGATTTCAGAATGGGTGTTGAGCACAATAAAGCAGGGCTATGCACTTCAATTCGTTCGCCGTCCTCCGCGCTTTCAAGCCCGGACCGCGACGATAGTGAATGCGGAAGTAGCACACCTACTTCACGCAGAAATAGCAAAGCTGCTGTGCAAAGGGGCTATAGAAAAGGTGCCGCCTTCTCTGAGCGAGTCAGGCTTTTACAGCCGATATTTTCTCGTACCCAAGAAGGACGGAGCCTTCAGACCTATCCTAGATCTGAGATATTTGAACAAAGTGCTTGTAAAAAGACCGTTCAAAATGCTTACGACCAGAAAAATCCTCGCGCACGTTCGCCCGAGGGACTGGTTTATTTCTCTAGATCTGAAGGATGCCTATTTTCAGATTCAGATAGTACCCCGTCACAGGCAATTTTTGAGATTCGCCTTCGACGGTCAGGCATATCAATACACCGTCCTGCCGTTCGGCCTGTCCCTAGCACCCCGTACATTTACAAAGTGCATGGACGCGGCGCTCGCCCCCCTGAGAAGTCAGGGGCTGCGCATAATGAACTATCTGGACGATTGGCTGATATTGGCACAGTCAGAGACAGAACTACTATCTCACAGAACAGTGCTTCTCAGTCATCTGGAAAGCTTGGGTCTCACGGTCAACTGGACCAAGAGCTCATTACTGCCCAGCCAGTCAATTTCCTTTTTAGGAATAGAACTGGACTCGGTGACCATGACGGCTCGTTTATCGACACAGCGCGCGCGCCGTGTTCGCCACCTAGCCGCATCTTTCCAGAAGGGCAGCTTTCTCCCTTTGAAAACATTTCAAAGGATGTTGGGCTGTATGGCATCAGCTGCAGCGGTGCTCCAGCTGGGCCTACTGCGCATGCGCCCGCTCCAACGCTGGTTGAACGCTCGCGCGCCTCGCCGAGCCTGGGTGTCTGGCGGCCAGAAAATCAGAGTGACTCAGACCTGCATAACAGCTCTGCAGCCCTGGTTAGTGGCCGATTGGTACCAGCATGGAGTAATGATGGGAACCATCTCTTATCGGAAGGTCATCTCGACAGACGCGTCCAACTCGGGTTGGGGCGCGCTGTTCGAGGGCAGACCGGCCTTTGGCCAGTGGTCAGACCAGGAGAAGGGTTTTCACATAAACTGTCTGGAAATGATAGCGGTCGAGAACGCGCTGAAGTGCTTCCTCCCGTTTATACAGGACCAGCATGTTCTTGTCCGCTCGGACAACACATCTGTGGTATCCTATGTAAACCGTCAGGGCGGTGTCAGATCCAGAAATCTCTGCAATCTGACGGAACGCCTCCTTATTTGGTCACAGACGAACCTGCGCTCGCTGAGGGCGGCGCATGTGCCTGGCCATTTGAACGACGGCCCAGACAGACTGTCCAGGGACAATGTTCCCCCAGGGGAATGGTCCCTGCACCCCCAAACGGTCCAGAAACTGTGGCGCCTATTCGGCAGAGCGGAAGTCGACCTGTTTGCGTCAAAAGACAAAGCTCAATGCCCGATGTTATTCTCGAAGGACGAGGACGCGCTGGCCCAGGTTTGGCCCAGCCTCCCGCTATATGCTTTCCCTCCGGTCTCTCTGTTGCCACAGGTGATCAAGAGGATCAGGGAAACGCGCCACTCGGTGCTCCTCATAGCCCCGCGTTGGGAGAATCAGACTTGGTTCCCGGAACTGGCACGGCTGTCACATACAGCTCCGTGGCCGATTCCGGTGAGGGCAGATCTCCTCTCTCAAGCTCGCGGCACGATCTGGCATCCCCATCCAGAGCGCTGGTCTCTGCATGCATGGTTGATCAACGGGTACTCGTTGCCCTGCCAGAAGGAGTGATGAACACAATCACGCAGTCTAGAGCCCCTTCCACGAGAAGGCTCTACGCGTCTAAATGGTCGGTGTTCTCTGGATGGTGAACCGACAGAGGTCTGGACCCGCGGACATGCGGGGTGGCGCATCTGCTCACTTTCCTACAAGAGCTGTTGGATAAGGGAAGATCCCCATCCACGCTCAAAGTTTACGTGGCGGCCGTAGCAGCATTCGCGGAATCGACGCACGGCCAGTCACTGGGAAGACATGAGTTGGTCATCCGCTTCCTTAGAGGAGCTAGAAGGATGAATCCGCCGCGCCCCCCGTCGGTTCCCATGTGGGATCTTTCACTGGTCCTCGAGGCCCTGAAAGCTTTTCCATTTGAACCACTAGACTCCGTGGAGTTGAAATATCTATCACTAAAAGCCGTTTTTCTGACTGCACTGTCGTCAGTAAAACGTGTAGGGGATCTGCACGCGCTGTCTGTCAGCGTGTCGTGTCTTGAGTTCGGACCGAATGACTCTAAAGTCATCCTCAGACCTAGACATGGTTATGTCCCTAAAGTGATGGGCACTCCATTCAGAGCGCAAGTTATTTCGCTGTCAGCTCTCCCAGCATCTGACAGCGAAAGTGATGTGAATCTCCTCTGCCCTGTCAGAGCGCTGAGGTTTTACATTACGCGCTCCGCCTCCTTCAGGCGTTCGGAACAGCTTTTCGTTTCGTTTGGTGGGCGCGCCAAGGGGCTTGCCTCCTCGAAACAGAGCCTGTCCAGATGGATAGTGGACGCTATAGCGGCAGCTTACGCGTCAAAAGGCCTGCAATGCCCTCTGGGCATCAGGGCTCATTCCACGAGAGGTGTGGCCTCGTCGTGGGCATGGTCCAGTGGAATTTCTATCCATGACATATGTGTAGCGGCGGGCTGGAGCTCCCCGTCTACCTTTGTCAGGTTTTATAACCTAGAAGTTCCTGCCTTGCAGGCTAAACTGTTGTCAGTCTGAAAAGAGGTGTATTCTGCCCAGATCTCCTGCTCAGATCACGTTCATGACTCAGCTCTCCTGGTTGAGCTGCACTAAGTAGGGTATGTGCCATATGACTATACAGACCGGCGCGCTGCTCTGTATTCCCTATGTGTGCTTATGTACAAGTGATGGCCCGCGTGGCTGGCCACCTTATTTTTTCCACTTATGGGGTTCCCCTCAAGCTCGGGGTCTCATGTGGATGCTTGCCGCGCACGGCGTTGACAAAGTGTTCCCGTAGCGTAAGCTAAACTTATGCAATACGAGAGAACCTCTCGTAAGAGAACGATACTCGGTTACTAACGTAACCTCGGTTCTCTCTAGAGAGGGAACGAGTATTGCGTAACCGGCCGTGCTCACGCCACGAGCGACTTCGCTTCAGTCGTCAAAAAACCAGAGAATTCAGCCTACAGCCCCTATTTTATACGCTAAGCCACGCCTATCTGGTGGGCTGTGACGCTATAAAGGCGCGGGCGCCCTTCATTGGGCGTGACGTCACGCCGGGCGCACTGGTAGGCTGCAGCAGTTGCCCGCAGGGCAGCCAATGAGCACGCGAGATGGCCTGCTCTAGGTCTGCTAGCTGCTGCACTGCGTTGACAAGTTATACAAAATTAAGGATAATTTTTTGGCTTCAGTATCTCGAGAAGATGAATCTTTCCCGTAGCGTAAGCTAAACTTACGCAATACTCGTTCCCTCTCTAGAGAGAACCGAGGTTACGTTAGTAACCGAGTATCGTTTTGAAAACAGGTTTCAATGTGCAAGTTTTTGAAAACGGTCTCTGTATAAACAACAAAAATGCTAATCTCTGAAAACGATGACATCTTGCACTTGCGTATTACGTGTTCAGTCTCTAGTGTTGCATCGCCATCTAATGGCCTGGCAGCAGAATACATGGGATTTTTATTCCTTTTTTTTTGTGGATCCGTGTGAATGGGGATCATTTTGACAATGAGTCGTCTTTTACGTGGAAAAAGAAAAGGAAAAACTTCTCTGTTTTATCCATATTGTTGTCGTGTAAACATACCCTAAAATATGAACAAAACCCACCCAAAACCAAAGCAAACACAGATAAACCCTGACAATAGTATACAATATATTAGTATGTTTCAAATAAACTTTTAGTGGTGAAGATATTTCAGTTATTCTGATGCTGGTTACATCAGTAGGTGGCGACAAGTGACTGTCTTTATGAGTGAATCATTAAGTGATTCATTCAGCCGATTCATTCAAAAACGATTCATTTAGGAACAAACTAGATGAGTACCCATTCCCAAATGGCACCCTAAAACGGGGTCCGCGTGTGTTCTTTTGGGCCCGCAATTTCGTGACGTAACGCTGGTTTGACTGTCGGGAAGAAGTCTGCTGCCATTGTAAGTCCACAAGTCTGAGAGTGCATGTGAAGCGTGACATTTTGGACAGGCCTCAATTGGAAGGCTGCATCCAAATGTGACTGCATCCTCAGAGTGTTACACATATTGAGTTGTGTTTAATCTTAGTTTCATTTTCATTGTCTTTTCGTTTGTTGTTTTCAGTCATATGTGTTCCTTAGTTCAGTTTCCTGCCACTCTATCAGTTGTCATAGTGATTCCTTTGCATTTGCATGGGTGTTTATCAGCATTTCATTAATTTGCCTTGTATTTAAGTTCCTCCCTGTTCACTATCAGTTGTCGCCATTATACTTGTTTGCATTTGTTTTATGTACACACCGTACGTATTTGCCTGAGTTTACTTTATTATCAAAGACATTTCGTATTGGAACCTGTGGACTCTCATATTCATCTTCTTCATCTTTGTCACAGAACGACAGGCCAAAGTAATGGATTATGCCGCGAAATTCGTTTTGTGATTTGCCCAGAAGGGACTTGATTTTTTTAGTTACACTGAACAGTTTTGTCGTCTCGCCGTTTGTGTGCCCTTCAACGACGAGACCCTAAAATCGTTGTTTTGGATCGGGGCCAACTACCACCAGCCAATGGACTTCCCAAACACCCAGGAACTAGACTGGATGGAGGGCATTATCCGGTGTCTGGAGAGCTTCCAGACTACAGCCAGACCCAGAGCCCAGTCCACCACCACCCTCGACCGTGGAGACTTCGCAGACAGTCAGAGTGTGACCGCCCACCACAATGAGCCAGATCCAGAAGAGGAATGGACAGCACCAACCATTGCCCTGGAGCTGGTGTCCCAGAGTCAGTCTGGCCAGGGTTGTGAACCTGTGAGACCAGTGGCTGTGGGCATATGGGTAAAAGTGGACACTGAGGACTGGCTGATTAACCTGGATATGGAGGTACTGCCTCCCACCCTATCCCACCCAATATAATCTGTCTGTTCTGAACCAAAAGAAACCCACCAAGCACTTGAGGAGGACTGACCGGCCACTGGCGTGAGCCCATACTATTACCCGTGACATTCACCAGTACAAATGCCTAAAAAAGAAAATACATACACCACCCACATATACACACACACACACACACACACACACACACACACAATGTGCACAACACAGTGTACATGCAGCATCCCCGGAGAGTATCCCCCAAAAGAGACCACACCCGCTTTCCAACCAGCACCCCTCAGTGATCCGCTTAAAAAAAAAAAAAAAAAAAAAAGAATTAAACCAATTTGTTTGGTCTCAGAGTAAAAATGATGCTCAGGAAACTGACCATTATAGTTTAAACAGCCCCGATGCGGACTAATAACAGCAGCAATACCCTGCCGTACAAGACGTGCCACAATATATATGAAATTAATATACCGACCTTAACCAGCAAAACCAAAAAAAAGAGAAGGATTACATCCCCCAAAAAGGAAAAAAAAAAATACAAGGGGGAGGAAAGACTGCAGTTGCAAAGAAACTGGAAATCCTAAAGAAAACAAAATAGACAAATGTTACATCAATAAATATAAAAATCAAATAAGCATCATCGACTACACAAATAAATATTGCCACTCCCCCAGCTTGTCATGATCGGCAAAGAGAACAGGAAGCAAATGCAGTACTCAGAATGTATTAGAACAAATACAGGCTCAGGATAAGACACGGGTGTGGACAGGTAACACAGGGACTTCGATGGTCAGAGTGCGGTGAATCCTCGTGAAGTGAAGTGCCAAGACGAGACGAAACAATCCAACACCAAGACGACAAATCCACAGGAACACGATGACGGGAAAACCAGGAAACAAGACTCAACACCAACACCCAGGACATCAGACAACGATCTGACAAAGGGAATGAGATAACGGTGAGTATTTAAGCAGTGAGGGAGATTGACTGCAGCTGGTGATGAATGATGATGATCAGCTGGAGCGGATCAAGGAATGACAACACAATCACGCCCACTGCACACGTGCTTTCATACCACAACCTAAACACGAGACGAGAAGGAAACATTGGATTAGTATACCGTGACACAGCTAAATCACTCCAAAAACACATAAAACCCTACCAATGCTCTGATGGGTTGAACAGCACCACTTTCAATGGTCACTAACATACATCCACCAGCCCCACGACCATCAGGGAGATCTAATCAGCCTAAAACAAATCCGTAAACATGGTTAAACAAGTCACAACCTTCAAACGAAATATGTCATTCTGACCTACCTCTCACTCAATATACAGAGCCTATACACGAGCATAGGGGAAACAGCCTGCAAACAAGAACCCCTTAAAAGATGTTAATAAGTCTATGTTTACATGGAAACGATCTGAATAGAAAACGCAAAAGTGGCGTTGTGTTATCACTTTTTATTCTGCATTTAGACGAGTGTTATGGGGAGAAAATCTGTGCATGCATATGGTGATGCAAAAGTGTATGAAATTCGATGTAGTGTGCACTCCAGGTGGCTAGGTGGCAATGTGAAGCACTGCCACACAACAACACCAAGTCCAACCTTCCTTCTAAATCCCTCCCTAGTAGCGCGAAATCAAAACATGGCGAAGCGAACAGCAAAAAGACTCTTGTACATTTATCAGAGCTGCTAGGGCATTTAGTCCGACGTATGGAAATAATCGGACATGTTGGTTGTTATTTTCCTGTACTGGCGCATGTCTGTGCAGTAGCACCTCATTGCAGTACACGAGATCCCGGGGGGCGTAGTTGGATCCAGATCTAAGGGGTGGAGATGGGTAGGATTAGGGCTGGGTTTAGGGATCAGGGGGTGGAGATGGGTAAGATTAGGGATCAGGGGGTGGAGATGGGTAGGTTTAGGTATATGTAAGGTTTAGGTATATGTAAGGTGGGAGGTTCTCCTCCCCCTCGATTTCGTGCTCTGCAGTGAGGACCATCTCTGCCTGTGACGTAAATGCGTACGCGACGAGAGCTACCGTGAGCAGATTTGTGTTTTCACCCTTTAGACGGGAACACGACGGTGGAGCATTTTTAAGATTTCCACTCTAGAGGGTGGTTTCACTTTTTTGCGTTTTTAAGCCCCAAAAACGCCATCGTCGTATAAACGTTTACACGAAAAAAAAAGGCACATCTGATAAAATATTTTTACGTTTTCACCCGCAAGCATTCTCGTGTAAACAAGGCCTATGTGCACTTCACTTTAGGGGCAACAAATACAGAATGAGTGAAAGTAGCAACAATGATTACCTTTGAAGTCTTGACTGGCGAACAAAGCCTGTAGCAGAGCCTGTCTAGGCTGTCTGTTCACTCCCTATTAAGCCCTATTGTACCGAATTTTGGTTGTAGTTCCACCAGAGTTCCACTAGGGGGCGATCACCCTGAGTGCAAAATGAATGGGAGTCTATGGAGCTAGACGGCTAAATTTGTCTCTTTCACCCGATTGACGTTGAGAAATCTCAGATTTGATTGTAGGTTTTGCAAGTTCAACATGGGTTATAGGTCGAATGTTGAATGAACGAGTACTTATGTCCTTTCGATTTCGTACAGGTTGAGTTATTGTTGCCCATTACACGCTAGCATTCTGCTAATGAACGCTGATTGGTCAGTGAAGGACTGATTACTACCAGAAATACCGCTTGATGGCCTCGTGGCATCCGAAGCGGGACCAGAATGTGTGTGTGTATTTTCGGCATGGTGTTTAAAAACAACAAAACAAAAACTCTTCTAGCACGTGTATTTACCTGTGTCAGCTGTGTTGTCGATGCCTCGAGAGAAAAGAAAGTGCAGAGCGTGAAAGCACCAAAGTGACTGAAGGATTGCTGTAAAGCAGTATCTCTGGTGGTACGATGTGTATGACGTCATTGACATTTTAAAATACTTTTTAAAGCAAATAAGTGACTCTAAAAAATCTAACACCCAGCAATGAGTAATTTCTTTGCATCTCCTTTCGAATACAACATTCAAAAATTTTATCCTGAGAAAAGTGGATTTTGAGGGGTATAGCTCCATAGACCTCCATTCATTCTGCACTCGTCCTGTGAGCGGCCTCATATGGAGCCAGAGTGGAACTGCAACCAGTTCAGAAGCCGGAAGTTTACTGCTTTTGAAATTTCTCCCCTTATTAGACATTCTCTGGCCGTAGCCCATGCAAACATCTGCTCTTCCGGTCTTACAAAGCACACGGAAATCTGATCGCGTGCACCACTCCGCCCACGAAAAAACGCTCTTAAAGGTGCCATGCCACTTTTACCTTGTTACATCAAGATTGCAACATTTCATATCTAATCAGCTCCTGACAAACTCACTTATTGTACTCAATGACACATTTAACCATGTATTACTGTCTTTGGAAGGCTTCTGTCTTTCAAACACGTACAAATTCACATAATTTCATATTTACATGCAATGCAAAGATTCCCCAACTTTTTTGTCAGCTGAAATTATTTGACCTAATATATTTACTTGAAGTATGCCTATAGATTTTAAGTTAATAATTTAGGTCAATAATAAAATGAATCTGATGTCGGTTAATGGTCACATGACGTGCGGGTAAACTTTTTTTTAAATCTTTTTTTAGAAAACCTTGTTTTATTTTGATTAGTTTTATTTTATGTCTTAATTACGTAATGGGTTTTCATTAAACTCATAAAAGCCCTGCAGTTCCATCATGAACCCCAGTCTGGGAAACTATGTTGTTGATAACAAAGAATGGATTTTTTCTCCTACCGCTTTCTCTTAACACTTAACGCTCTACAATGAATGATCACCGTCTGTGGTCTCCCAGTGAATTACATGATGGGCAGTTTAGTATTATGTGATTGATTTAAGATATAACAAAAGAAAACAATGCAATTACCTCAGAAATTATTTTTTTGTCTTGCTTTTCATGATAAACTTAAGGACGGGAAAGATACACTTGATGGATCCTTCAAAATATGCCAAATGAAGGACACAAAATGAAGGCTGCCTTTAAAGGATGCTTCAAATTGAGACGAACTTCGACGTCACTTGATGACAGGGCAGCGGAGGAGATTGATGAGGGGATATGCGTAAAATCTTCTGATTGAGAAACACAGACTGTCTTTGAGTCATTGAATTTACCAATCATTCAACTGATTTGTTCAAAATTTTTCAGTTTCAATCAAAAACAATGATTCATTCAGAAAAGAAACAAGTGACAAGTCATTAAATAATTAATTCAACTGATTCGTTCACAATCACTGATTAGTTTAGGAGTGAAATTAATGAATCATTTCAGGGGTGAGCTGCCAGTGAAAGTGGTGCAAGGATGTTTGATCTTGGGATTTAAAAAATCAATATTGAGATCAATCAGAAAATCAAGCCTTTACTCAACCCTAATAAGACAAGATTTCCATTACACGAGAGTAGATGTTAAAACTTCATGCTGATTTGTACTCGGCTTTCTGATTTGTACTCGGCTATACACAGGAACATACTGACCGTAAATACTATACAACCTATACAAATAAACCAACAGACTCTTCAAGTTTTCAAGAATTCTACGAAACCATAGCATGGCGGCCTGTACACTGCCAGCTAGAATCATTCTGTCTCAACCACAGCCTGTCACGGTAGACGTTTTCTCTGTCCCTTCTTGTCTCGTGTTTATGTTGTTGTATGAACGCACGTGTGTGAGGGGCGTGTCTGTATGGCATTACCTGATCCGCTCCAGCTGTTCATCATCACATCACCAGCTGCAGTCGATCACCACCACACTATTTATACTCACTGCTGTTCTCTCATCCTTGTCAGATCTTTGTTTGGTGTGTCCCTGTCTGGTTATCCTGTTCCTGATCGTCTCGTGTTCCGTGGAGTGTAATCGTGTTTGGAGTGTGTTCTTCGTTCACCTGGGATTCTTCACACCATTTGTCTTCACTCATCGGGTTGACCATTGAAGTCCCTGCGTCACCGTGTCTTCTGGCTACTGCTTTGGACTGAGTTACAATAAAGAAATCTTCACTCGCATTTGCTTCCTGTGATCTATAGTACCATGACAGAAAGATCTGACCATGAAATGGGAGCAGCGAGTGCGTCACCGTCCATTGAAGATTTTGTACATCACAGCATTCAAAGAATGAATTCCCAAGAGAAAGAGATCGGCGACACGAGTCGCGCAGTTCAAGCCTTGGTGACGCAGGTGTCTGAGCTCACCCAGCAGATCCAGCGCCTACGTGTCCCCGCTGCGCCCCCCACACCTGCCGTTCCCTCCGCACCACCTGGAAGCCCCTCCCAGTCGGAGCCTCGGTTACCGGTTCCAGAAGCCTATTCGGGTGAGCCTTCACATTGCAGAGCATTCTTAACCCGTTGTTCCATGCACTTTGCCTTACAGCCACGCACTTTTTTCAATGAACAAACGAAAGTGGCATTCGTGCTGACACTGCTGACTGGGAGAGCGGCACTCTGGGGAACGGCGGTGTGGGAGAAACAGAACCCATGCTGTTCCTCGTTCCAGTCCCTCGCGGAGGAGATGAAGAAGGTGTTTGATCGAGCAGTATCAGGAAGAGAAGCGGCCAGGACATTGGCTGAACTCCGTCAAGGAGAACGTTCAGTATCGGATTACTCGATCGAGTTCAGGACCCTGGCGGCGGAGTGTGGCTGGAACGAGGAGGCGCAGTGGGACATGTTCCTGCATGGGCTGGCTGACCACGTCCAGAAGGAGATCTATGCCCTGGATCTCCCCACCAATCTCAATGGCTTGATCGACCTTGCCCTGCGGGTGGACGCTCAACTGTCCAGAGTCGAGCGCAGAGCAACTTCCACCCGCCCTCTCGGAGATTTCGACGGCCGGCGATCCAGTGGCACCGAGACTATTTCTTTTTTTATTTTGGACTCACCTGTGGCACCCGTTGTTCTCGGACATCCTTGGCTGATCAAACACAACCCCCGTGTGGACTGGATTCATAAAGCTGTGCTGGAGTGGAATAAGGAATGTCATAAGTCTTGTCTTGTGTCTGCTTGTCCGTCTGTACCTGTTTCTGTGTTGCAGGAGGAAACAGGGGATTTGTCTAACGTGCCTGCGGAGTATCTGGATCTGAAGGAAGTGTTCAGTAAGTCTCGTGCTGCTTCTCTCCCTCCGCATCGTCCCTATGACTGTGCTATAGATTTACTGCCAGGTAAGTCTCCGCCTAAAGGCAAGTTATATTCACTTTCGATTCCTGAAAGAGAGGCTATGGAGAAATATATTTCTGATTCTCTAGTAGCCAAATTCATTCGCCCTTCCTCTTCTCCAGCGGGGGCAGGATTCTTTTTTGTGGGGAAGAAGGATGGATCTTTGCGACCTTGCATTGACTACCGAGGGTTGAATAACATCACGGTAAAGAATACTTATCCTTTGCCGTTAATGTCTTCAGCCTTCGAGAGGTTGCAGGGAGCATCTATCTTCACAAAATTGGACTTACGTAACGCTTATCATTTGGTTCGCATTAGGGAGGGAGATGAATGGAAAACTGCTTTTAACACCCCTAGGGGGCATTTTGAATATTTGGTTATGCCGTTCGGGCTGTCCAACTCCCCAGCAGTTTTCCAGGCACTGGTTAATGACGTGCTGCGAGACATGATCGATCAGTTCATATATGTCTACCTGGATGACATTTAGATTTTTTCTTCGTCTCTCCAGGAGCATGTGCAGCACGTCCGACGAGTGCTTCAGAGGTTGCTAGAGAATGGGCTTTTTGTCAAGGCGGAGAAATGCGATTTTCATGAACAGTCTGTTCCTTTTTTAGGCTACATCGTGTCAAAAACATCGCGTCAAAAGATTGAACTCCAGGCAGGCTCGGTGGGCACTTTTTTTCGGTCGATTTGATTTTACTCTATCTTACCGTCCGGGTTCTAAGAACATCAAGCCGGACTCTTTATCTCGCATATTTGATTTTTCCGAACGCCCGTCTACTCCCGAGTGTATTTTACCCGAGACCATATTTGTTTCAACACTCACATGGGAGATCGAAGCGAAGGTCAAGAGGGCCTTAGAAGGGGTAACGCCTCCGCCCGGTTGTCCACCGAATCGTTTGTTTGTGCCGGAGGGATTACGGTCGGACGTTATTCAGTGGGGTCACAGTTCCAACGTAGCTTGTCATCCAGGAGTTAATCGCACTGGTTTTTCAGTCAAGCAACGGTTTTGGTGGCCACGTATGGCTCGCGACATTAACGATTTTGTTTTGGCTTGCTCAGTTTGTGCCATTGGTAAGTCTTCCAATCGACCTCCAGATGGGTTACTTCAGCCGCTGCCGGTGCCTTCGAGACCCTGGTCCCATATCACTCTAGATTTCATTACCGCCCTCCCACCCTCTCAGGGTAACACAGTGGTTTTAACTGTGGTGGACCGATTCTCGAAGGCAGCACATTTCATCCCCTTACCCAAATTACCTTCAGCTAAGCAGACAGCGGTAACTATCGTAGACCACGTCTTTCGGTTACATGGCCTCCCGATAGACGTGGTTTCCGACAGGGGTCCCCAATTTGTGTCCAAATTTTGGCGAGAATTTTGTAAATTACTGGGGGCGACGGTTTGTTTGTCCTCTGGGTTTCACCCTCAGAGCAATGGTCAAACTGAGAGAGCCAACCAAGATTTGGAAAGAACGTTGCGATGTATGGTTTCCAAGAACCCTTCCTCTTGGAGTCAGCAACTGTCAATGGTGGAGTACGCCCACAATACGTTACCAGTGTCATCTACGGGCCTATCTCCGTTTGAGTGTAGTGTAGGTTACCAGCCACCAATTTTTCCTAGTCTGGAATCCGAAGTCGCGGTCCCCTCCGCTCACGCCTTCATCCAGAGGTGTCAGCGCACTTGGACTAGAGCCCGTGAGACTCTACTCCAAGTGGGAGCTCGCACCAAGGCCAAGGCCGATCGCCACCGGCGGAGGCCTCCCGTATACGTCGTCGGTTCCAAAGTGTGGCTTTCTACCAAGAACATTCCTCTCCGATCCGTCTCGAATAAACTTGCTCCCAAATTTATTGGCCCGTTTGCTGTTACCAAGATTGTTAGTCCGGTGGCAGTCCGCCTCAAACTTCCTCTTGCGTACAAGAGAATTCATCCCGTGTTCCATGTATCCAAAGTCAAGCCCGTGTTTTATGCTCGCATTAATCCGCCAGTCCCGGTTCCCCCACCGCCGCGACTTGTTGATGGGGAACCATCCTATTCGGTCAATCGGATTCTGGACTCTAGACGGAGGGGGCGCGGATTCCAGTACTTGGTGGACTGGGAAGGTTACGGTCCGGAGGAGAGAAAATGGGTTCCTGCTAGAGACATTCTGGATCACTCTCTTATCGATGATTACAATCGACAGGTAAGGGAGTCTGAGAACGCCAGGAGGCGTTCTTAGGAGGAGGGGTACTGTCACGGTAGACGTTTTCTCTGTCCCTTCTTGTCTCGTGTTTATGTTGTTGTATGAACGCACGTGTGTGAGGGGCGTGTCTGTATGGCATTACCTGATCCGCTCCAGCTGTTCATCATCACATCACCAGCTGCAGTCGATCACCACCAAACTATTTATACTCACTGCTGTTCTCTCATCCTTGTCAGATCTTTGTTTGGTGTGTCCCTGTCTGGTTATCCTGTTCCTGATCGTCTCGTGTTCCGTGGAGTGTAATCGTGTTTGGAGTGTGTTCTTCGTTCACCTGGGATTCTTCACACCGTTTGTCTTCACTCATCGGGTTGACCATTGAAGTCCCTGCGTCACCGTGTCTTCTGGCTACTGCTTTGGACTGAGTTACAATAAAGAAATCTTCACTCGCATTTGCTTCCTGTGATCTATAGTACCATGACACAGCCAGTTGCTGCTCCCCTCTGCTGCCTCAGATAAGTTCTTTACTGTGCGACGCAACTCTTGGCCACTGAATCCGACATCTCTGAGGAACCGGGTTGTAGAGTGTGCCACAAAACCTCGACAACCCACTTCCACTGGATAAACCTGGATTCTCCATCCTCGCTGTTCTGCTTCAGTGGCCAGATGAGCATACCGCAGTTTCTTCCTCTCATAAGCCTCATCTACCGCATCCTCCCATGGCACTGTTAACTCTATCAGTTGAACAATGCGTGCTGATCCAGACCACAAACCAATATCTGGTTGTAGGTTAATGGTGGCAATCTCAGGTGGAAAAATAAGCCGTTGATCAAGATCAGCCAACATCTTCCAGTCCCTAGCAGCTTCCAGTTGTCCTGGGCGAGAATTGGTGTTAGCACCTTTTCTTGGTGGTTGCTCGCCTGGGCGGAGGAATATTGTCTTCTGCGTATAATGTTTTGCTAGAACAGGTGGCAACTTATTGGTCATACTATGCTTTGCTTCCAATGCTAAAGCCAAACATCGCCATACTTGGTCATGGCGCCAAGTAAACCGACCTTGGCTAAGAGCCACCTTACATCCTGTCAAAATGTGCCTTAATGTGGCAGGTGATGAACACAAAGGACAAGAGGGATCCTCTCCTACCCAGAGGTTTAGGTTCTGCGGTGATGGGAGAACATCATATGTTGACCTAATAAGGAAACTGATCCTACTCTCTTCCATTGACCAAAGGTCTTGCCAGCCCATTTTGCGTTGTTCCACACTCTCCCATCTCATCCACTCTCCCTGCTTGGCCTGGGAAATGGCCTTTATACATCTCATCCTCTCCTCCTGCTTTCGCACCTCGTTGACTACCAGCTTCCTCTTTTGAGCTGGGCCTGCCTTGTGCCATTTAGGAGGAGCTAAATTGAGCCCAAAACCCCCTCTTCCATGCTGTACCTGTACCACGATATCCCCAATTTGAAGGTCAGCCTTTGCCTCTACTACAGATTTCTTTGCTGACCACTTTCTACCAGTTTTTACCACAGGGCTGCCTCCCTTACACATTTGTCGCGTGACTCTGCTAAAGTCATTTCCAGTCTGACCTTGGCACACTTAAACTCCTCGGTTAAAGCAGAGACAGGCAGCTGCAATACTCCTGTACTATAAAGGCCTACTCTGCTGAGGCAGCATGGAACTCCCAACCATTTCCTGATGTATGAACTTATTAACGCTTCCAGCTTATCCACTGTTGTCAAAGAAACCTCGTACACAGCCAGTGGCCACAGCAACCTTGGCAGTAGACAAAACTGAAAGCACCAGAGTTTTTGTTTGCCTGGTAGAGCACAGCTTGTTATGCTCTTCAACCCTTCCACTGCTTGTCGTCTAACTTCTCCCACTCGAAGTGTGTCCTTTAGATCCTCATCGTACCATCTCCCAAGACTCTTCACTGGCTTCTCAGAAACTGTTGGTATTGCCTCACCATTAATGAAGAATGTTTTATCTACAACCTTTCCTTTAACTATCGAGATGCTCCTTGATTTAGAGGGCTTAAATTGCATTCGTGCCCATTCGATATTATCTGTTAACTTCCCCAATAACCGATTAGTGCAGGCTACTGTTGTAGTCATGGTTGTCATGTCATCCATGTATGCTCTGATTGGTGGTAGTCGCATCCCAGAAGCCAAGCGCTCTCCTCCTACTACCCATCTTGATGCCCTAATGATTACTTCCATTGCCATGGTAAAGGCCAGTGGAGAAATGGTGCATCCTGCCATTATTCCAACCTCTAAGCATTGCCATGCGGTGCTGAATTTTGGAGTAGAGAAACTAAATTGCAAATCTCCAAAATAGGCTTTCACTAAATTTTTTATTGACAATGGTACTCTAAAAAAATCAAATGCTGCCCAAAGAAGCTCATGTGGCACTGAACCATATGAATTAGCCAAATGCAGGAATGTCACATCGAGCTCCTTCCCCTCCTTTTTATCTGTTTGAATTCGTTGCCAGATAACATTGATGTGTTCTAAGCATCCTGAGAACCCTGGAATGCCCGCTTTTTGAACAGAAGTGTCAATGAAGCCATTCCTTAATAGTTAGGTTGACAATCTCTGCGCAATAATGCTGAAGAAAGTCTTACCTTTGACGTTTAATAGTGAAATAGGACGAAACTGACTGATGCTTGTGGCATCTTTACAATACCGGCGTGTGGACACGCCCTGACGCCTGCCGACCACTGTCCCGTACAACCTGCTTTTCCCATGCCACTTTTATCAATTTACACAGAATTCGTAGAACTCCTCAGGCACTCTTGTACACTCTGTACGGAACTCAATTAGGCCCTGGAGATGATGAAGCCTTTGCCTTTCTCACAACCTGCTCTATCTCTTTCCACTTAGGTGCACAGACCTCCATTTGGTATTCTGGTGGATTGATAGGTGGGATATCTGACGGAATTGACATAGGCTCATGCCTTTTTGCATCTGTATGTGTTTCCTCCAAATATCTCTGTAGCTCAACCCTTGATGCTTTTAAAGTGCCATTCTTCTCACTAGTGAATAACTTCTTTACGAATTTGAATGGGTCTTTATAGAAATTAGCCCTCGCACGCTCCTTCTTTTTGTAGCGTTTCCGTAGGCGCTCAGCTCTGCGTAATGTTGCAAGCTTATCCTTTATGATCTCTTTGTAAGAGATTGAGTCCCTCCTTCTGACTTTGTTCTGCTTTTTTCCATTGCTTCCTCAGCTGTCTCCTTTCTCTAACTAACCCTTCAATTTTCTGCTGCCGTCTAGATACAGCAGGAGTAGTTTGTACTTTTTCCTTCCTTTTTCCCACACCAAACCTCTCACTTCCATATGCGTAAATGATGTCCCCAAATTTTCCAGCTTCTTTTCAACTGTACCAGTTAATCTTTCCAATGCAAAACATAGATATGTGTTTACTGTGTCCCATGCAGTTTTCTCACAAGCTCTTGGCCATCTAACTCCAGGCCTATGCCCGTTGAGGTTCTTTTCTCTCTTATGCTGGTTAGTCTGACCGGGTTCAGAAGTATCAATTTGTTCATCACTAACTGTGCAAACCCTCATCTCCTCTATGACAGGGGTACTGATATCCTGCGAACTGTGGTTTGCTTCCTGTCGCTGGATTTCATTCGACTGACTTGACTGACTTTGTAAGAAGTACCGATCAATGCGAGGCCCTTGTCCCTTCTCCCTCAAGCATTTCATTTTCCCTTGATGAATCAACAACCCCCTGACCGTTGTCGCCTTGCTCCAGCCACAGACACAAGCTTGGAAGTCAATGACTTTGCTAACTGCAGAACCTGAACTAGTCTTTTGGGGATCACTTACAGAAAATCACTTACAGAAAAGACATTTCTGTCAGGTCCATTTAAGTCAAGAACACACAAGACAATAGAAATGATTAGGAAATTTGTATTGAATAAATTGCAATTCGGCTGATAATTAAAATTTGCAGTATGGCTCTGTTCAGGGAGTCCTCTGACCTTTCATGAGTACCATGAAATAGCAGAGAGTCAGAGGACAGCAGCACCATTAGGGAATGCTCACAGTTTAGCACTTGGAGAGCAGAACTATTCCCCCATATGAACAGAGCAGCAACGATGACAGAATAGCAAATGCCACGTTATACACGACAAGGAGGAGCTGGGGAGTTGGTGGGTTGCAGAGAGCGAGCAGCAAGCAGTTAGGAGCGAACTGAATCTGTTTAAATAAGGCGCCCTGCTTTGAGCGTAGCCATTAGCAGCGAGGGGAGATGAACAGCTGATGCGCTGATGCAGCTCAGCTGAGCAGATCGCTGATGAGACCGTGTTGTTGGCCAATGGCCTTAGCAGCATCTTTTCTACTTGGCCTGCCAGAACTGACGCTGACGCTCAATTGGTATGCAGATATGATAACAGACTTACAAAGCTGGCTCATGGCCATGCTGAGTAACATTTTTAGTAACAACAAGGCTTTTGCATGTGTGTGAAGGAGAAAAATACAGAGCATTCTCCTGACCCAGGGAAGTCTGGGGTAACCTGGCTCAGAGGCAGCAGACCGTTTGTCTGGCACCTCCTTTAATTGTGTAAATCAAAATTTAGAGAAGCAGGAGGAAACCCAAGTGAGGCTCTCATAGAAACTTATACATCATTATGTAATGCACTTCTGACCTCTCCCCCCAAGAAGATTAAAATTTAAAGCAGCCCTTTGTACACAATAAGCTTAGGAGTCATCAAGCCATTAAGTTAAGCCATTTCTGGATTGTAGAAATACGAAATACGCCCCAAACCAAAACCCCGGAAAACAATCAGCTCCTTAGGCATGTGTCTTATGTGCAATTTTTCTTCATTTTGCACCTTAGGTGATGACACGTCAGAGAATGATGCCAAGAACCTGACGTATATGACCTATTTTCTTTCCCACAGCTTTTGGCATTTCATCATCTGCCACCCTGCCTGCACAATCTGCACCACAAAAATAGCTTTTTCAAGACTCAACACCCTCTGCACTGCATTTTGCGCAGCCTATGTGCAAGAACATTTGTGTTTGAAAGAGCACTCAGCCAAACATGCTACACACACACGGTAGGATGGACTCTGTCCTACCTCTTGCTGATTTGCTGAATCGTATTAAATAGTGAGACACCCTGCTAGATGTGGTATGAGTCTCCACCGTCAGGGGTGGCTGATATCATGGATAAGACATGATTTAAAATGATTTATGAGATTATTTACTATGGCATACATATACATTCTAGGGTTACAGTTTACTGTTGCAACAATAAACAGAAACAGATGAATGCCTGGTATTAAAATATGAACTGATGTGTGGTTTTTGGTTATTTGTAATTAAATGCAGCTTATGGATATTGTGTTTGTGAACATTTTATTTGCAGCAAATTATTAAACAGTTTATCTACACATTACAATAATTTGAAAACGGATTAAAATATTTTTTGATGAATACTATGTGGTCAACAAGTAAATGTTTGATTCATCCGATTTATTTTTTATCCTCTTACTACAGTGACAATCCTGATATACCATTCAAATGAAAGAAATAAAAGAAAGAAATATCCTGTGCTCACCAAGGCTGCATTTATTTAATCAAAGATACCGTAATAAACAGTAACATTGTGAAATAATTGTATAATTTGTAACTCAGTTATAGTTTAATATATTTTTAAAATGAATGAATTCCTGTGATGGCAAAGCTGAATTTTCAACAGCCATACTCATGTCTGTCTTTAGTGTCACGTGATCATTCAGAAATCATTCTAATATGCTGATTTGCTGCCCAAGAACTGTCCATATGAAAAAAGAAAAGTCGCCTATGTGTAAGGTCCATTCTCTCTTACCTGTTGACATCTGCTGTGGTAGTAAATCTGCCGCTCTTTAACTTCTGCCCTGAAGATAACACCTGTAGGATAAAATTGTGTTATCTTTCTACTACGGGCTCATTCCTATCCACTATCAATATATGGTGTGTTTTAAAACCTCTGATTTCAGGGTTAATCTAATTGTTTTTGTTCCATGTTTGTTTGATGTGTGCACAAAGCCCAGTGGACACTGAAAGTCAATTTTGGAGGAAGTGGAAGCGAGAACCAGAGCTGTATTTGTCTAGACAAGAAATGTATTAGCCAATTTCTGATATAGCGAATCAACATGTTGTAGGGCGTAATTGAGTTTTTCCCCCTGCCTGTTACGCGAGCATACAACGGGACATTGGCTAAACAGGTTGCTTAATTGAAATTAAAACGTAAAAGCATAAATCATGCTGGCCCTTGTGTAATTGAAGGGTAACTGAATATTTAATGAAGCCGGTAGACTAGGCTCCATATCAGGATGTGTCAGAGTGATCTATAGCCTATAGGATTCTGTCACAGCACACTCTTTTCTTTTCAAATCTCTCCCTTTTTTTCCTGCAACATTTTTTTTAGCTTATTTGTCTCTACGGGACACAAGCTAATACATGAAATAACCCTCAATTAAAGTTTTTTAATTGTAGTGCACACATCCCCAATGGAAGCTACGCAGGTAGAAATAATACAAGAAAAGTGGGACAGCATTAAGCCAAATGCCATCCCTTAATATAAGCTATTTTGAGATGTGGTCTAACAGTGAAACTAAACATGCACTAAATAATGTGGAGAAATCAAGATGGATTACACAACATGCTCCACAGAAGGAAACATAACAATGAAGCAGGTAACTCATAAACATTCAAATGTGTCAAAAGAAGTTAACATGGCAAGCAACATGTCAGCCAAAGGTGACTTTAGCTCACACTTTGTAAACAGGCCCTGTGGCAACTGATTGTCAGTGCTGTGACATTTAGTTAGTGTGCTTCCTCAAATATTTTCTGTCCTCTGCACTTATTATAAGGTCCAAATGTGGTGTCCTTCCAATAAAGAGTGTTTCTCCTCAATATGTAGATAACACCCAGCTTACATTTTCTCACTCTTCCCCCACCACCCCCAGTAAAGAGCACATGCAAATGACATTTGTTTATTTTTTTGGAGAAATGTAATTGGAGAAAAATCAGAATCAGTTAAGCACAAGGAGGAAATGCAAGACGATTTATCTGGGAAAAGCACCATTAGAGAATGAAGCATTGACATGATTTCAGGATTTTTTTTTGTTTTCAAAATGGAGCAGATGTGGCATTCATGGTTGCATAATTGACCTCAGTAAAAGTTTTAATATTTAATTTGAGAATGGTTTAGAGAGGTTGCCACTTGTTCATTTATCAATATAGAGGCAATTACCCAAAAGCAGAGCACATTTGTTGTTCTGTCACATGGGAGCATTTTCAATGGATTTTGTTGTTGTTGTTTTTTTTTTTTTTGGCTGCTCATGGAGCTCCATTGCTCTGGACTGGTAGAAATCAGCCAAATAAATGAAGACATTTAAAGCAGCTCAATATCCCACCATGCCCTAAAACAATTGCAAAATGACAGGAAATAGAATGTGCACTTTGTTTGGCTACAGGGATGGGTTTTTAGCTTTTTCACTATTTCCTCCTAATTTAATGCCAAATATCACAACCGACTGTCAATTGAGGGGCATTTATAGTCTCATCTATGCTTGTTTTTATGTTTTCACCATCCGCTTCCACACATTTCTTTGGAAGATATACATATAAAGATGTTAATCTTTTGCAAATGCTTTCTCATTTGCATATCTCAATTTCATCTATGTCTTGACAATATCAACAGTGACCTTGACATTTGCTATACAGCCAGACAGATACATATCCAACAGATTACAAAGGCACTATATATAATCTGGGGGTAAAAATAGAGCAATTGAATGTCACATTGGTTGTTTCCACATCTGATCTTTATTCACCAAGCCAATTAAGATACCTGATATATAACTTTATATTGTGTGACAAGATACGCAGCATGTACTTAATTTATCCTTCTCAAATAAAAACTGCTAAAGAAAGGAAAATTTCTCATACATTGTCAACAGGAGTTTTTAACAATTCCTGCTTAAAAGGAGATTTGAAGAAAATCGAAACACACACACACACACGCGCACGCAAGCACGCACGCACGCACACACACACACACACACACACACACACTCACACACACACACACACACGCGCGTTTTTGTGAAAAACTGGCAGGTATGAAAAATACGTCACATTTGGGGACATGCCTTTCTAAAGCTGCTGGAGCCTAGCTGAAAACAGTTTTAGGTTGCCAATGGCCTCGTTATGACAGTCATCTGTTGAGATTTTACTTTAAAGCATATTTTGCACAACCTGATTTTTTACATACATATGAGGACAAATATTAATTTCATCACCTTTCAGGACATATAAACACATACACTGATGTCTAGATCATACCAACATATTGGGACCAAGTTGAAAAGTGAGTCCTGAGCTACACACACATACACTGATGTCTAAATCATACCTACATATTGGCCAAATAGTGAACAGTGAGTGAGTTAAGAACAAAATAATCATACTGATTAAAAAAAAAATGTTTTAACCCTTGCTGTGAAGTAGAGTTTGACGTGAGACAAGTCAATAAAACAAACACCTTTCACAGCGGCCATTGCAAGCTGTCCATTTAATCTGCATTTCTTAGTTCTACCAGAAAGACTCGGAGATAAGATACTGTACAATGATGCATTTTATTAACAGCCCAGCAAGCCATATATACAATAAAGTTCTTTGGCGTAGGTCCCGTCCATAACTCGCGATCCGAGGGTACGGATTCTGCATATCCTGCCTGAAGATGAAGGCAGGGGCGCAGCCGACCCCCCTGGCGTTATGGAAGGGACCGACCTGGTGGTGGTGAAAGGATGGAGCGAAGACCGTCTTGGTGGAGGTGGGGAGGATGGTGGAAAGTGAAGCGTCAGCATCTGCGAACTCAGACGAGTGTAAGTAAGGATATTTTATACTTCACGTATTAGAACGCGATTGGATAGATGAGAAGGTAATACATGACGTAACAATTGAGTCTTCCTGGCGGAACTTACGCTACGCTTTCATTTCTAAACATGCTGAAATAAACCACCCACTAAAAAATTAGTTTTGCAGTAATAGTGCTTCTCCAGACACTCACTAAAACTAAATTTATTTATCATAGAAGCAAAGAGCAACCTGTTACGTAAAGTACAGATCCACTTCTGAATTCACAAGATCGGTTTTATTGCTGTAGCACCAAGCACCATTTATTATAACACAGCATCCCAATTGCAAAAACAAACAAACAAAAAAACATGTGGAAAACATTCCGTGGTAGGCAATGGAATTAGGGTCCCAGAACTGACGCCCCAACAAAATTTAGTTTTTAACAATTATTGTAAAAAACAAAGACGACTTTATAAATAAGCCTTAAACTCAAATCGATTTAAAGGGATAGTTCACCCAAAAATGAAAATGCTGTCATACTCACCCTCATGTTGTTTCAACCCCGTAAGACCTTCGTTCATCTTTGGAAAACGAATTGAGATATTTTTGATTAAATCTGAGAGCTGGATCACTCCTCCATAGGCTTCTAAGTAATCGATATCTGCCATCCCAGAAAGATATTAAAGACATCGTTAAAATCGTCCAAGTGACTACAGTGGCTCAATCTTAAGTTTATCAAGCGACGAGAATACACCATGAACTCACTCAGAGGCCCACACAGAAGCAAAAGAATAGCTGAATAAAGTTGTTTTTTTGGTTTGTTTTTGCACACAAAAAGTATTCTTGTATACACACACACACACACACACACACACACACACACACACAGACACACACACACACACACACACGCACACACACACACACACACACACTGTAGAGGGGAACAACTGATATAATTCACAGAACTAATAGAGGCATGAGTCAAAATCTGACAATGAGGAGAAAGGAAGAGAAATTAAGTGATAATTGGAATGAGCTGCTACACTTCATCTTTCTCACAAAAGTTATCAGTCCGCACCTGGAAGTCTTGATTGAGCGCGATAGAGCTGAGGTGAAGGGACTAGCCGCTGAGGTGATTAGCTTTGCTGAAGAGCATGTGGAATAGAAATCAACTGACTCACACTTTCACACATATATCCTCCTCTGTTCCAATATGGGGAACAGTTATAAAATAAAAACGTTAACTGCTGCCCTTTGAACTGCAAATGATAAAAATATATCCTGTTAAATTATTGTTAATAAATCAGCTGTAGTTGCCAGGAATTCACAGTAAAAAAATTTTGTAAAAATGGTTTCGATCTTATGGTTTCCCTGTGTATTTTACAACTTATAACGTAAGTTGAGATAACGGGAACGAGTACTGCTTTGCTAGACACAATGAAAATCTCCTTTTTTCAGATTACTAAAGATTAGAACCAATGGCTGAGCAGTGGAGCTGCATGAACCTATGGGGTGAAAGCCCACCAGAGCCCGCCGAAATGGGTAGGCTATTCCTCTATATAAGTCGGCATTCTGCCATAGTGAATCAGGTTAATTTGACTGTCGCCGAGTCGTGCAGTGTAATTAGTGGTGCTTGCCAAAGGCAAGGCATCACAATTGTTATTGTGCATACTTATTATTAGTGGTGCTTGCCAAAGGCAAGGCATCACTATTGTTATTGTGCATACTTATTATTCTTCTTATTATTATTCTGGACAAAGTCTGGCGCGTACCTCGTCCCGCAAATTTTGTCACAGACCCCCGAGTGAGGCGTCAAATCATGCGGCTCATTGAGGAGAGGTGTGCTATGACTTTTATAAGCGATCGGGTGTACGATGTTCGCACAGCGGACGAAAAAGCGGCCAAAAAAATCCCATTGACTTAACATTGCGGAATGTTCAGAATTTCAAATCCCAACCGACCTTTTCACACACACAGACACAAAGGGCCTGACACCCCTGCATTTCTCTCCCTCTCTCTCTCCCTCAGAGGATTTATATTATCAAGCAGCCAATAAGTAATGGTCTAAAATCTTCATAGCCTCAATCTAGCAACCAATTACAGCACCCTAGCAACCGTAGGCCATACCAAAGGCACTTTTTAATAAAGATTTTAAGAACTCTATAATAACTCTATAGTAACTATCTTTTACTATGTTATAAAAAATACATGCTGACATCACAGACCCCTGAGAAAGGCGTCAAATCGTGCGGCTTATTGAGGAGAGGTGTGCTACATCTTTTCTAAGAGATCGGGGGTACGGTAATTGCCCCAGGGGCAAAAAAGCGCCCAATAAAATCCCATAGACTTAACATTGCAACAAACTTTGACGAGTCATTGCTCAGAAATCAGATTTCACAGAAACGTGTGATTTGCCACATTTGAAGAGGCTGACAGGCTCTGTAAGAACATTCCTCACAATGGGGTAAAAGTTTTACCCCTGGGGGTCAGGAGCTGCTCAAAGTTGCCCCATTGACTTACTATGGTGTAGGACGGCCCATGAAATGGGCCGTTCTACACATTGCATAGGGATTTTGTATTGAACATAGCTCTGGATCACAGTGTCATAGAGACAAGGGGACATCATTTTACTCAGATGACCAATCAGTCTCTCAGGATCATTGTGAAGCTATCAAGCCACGCCCTAGCAACCATTTAGAGCACGTTAGCAACAAGTCCCATAGACTTCCATTGAAAGAGGTCAAAAGAATATCTCCGGATAGAAGTGTCATAGAAACACAAGGGTGGACTCGTTTGACTCGGGGCAGTAAACAACCAATAATGAATCACCTCAACACTACGTAGCCCCTCCCTAGCAACCATTGTCGAGCACCTTAGCAACCAAAATCCATAGAGGGATATCTTCCATTCTGAATGTCACAGAGGCATGGGAGTTGGTTTATATCATTCACACTGACAATCAGCCTTTTCAGTTTCATGACTGGCAGCTGCCAAGCCACTCCCTAGCAACCAAACAGAGCACCCCAGCAACCATTTTGCAAGACCTATGTGTCTGTATCAGAACATCATATAGAGATGGGGTTAACACAAGTTTGACTCTGGGCAGAAAACAGCCAATCATGAATCATGTCAACACTTCCTTGCCCCTCCCTAGCAACCATTGTTGAGCACCTGAGCAACCAAAATTCAAAGAAGGATATCTTCCATTCTAAATGTCACCGAGGCATGGGAGTTGGTTTATATCATTCACACTGACAATCAGTCTTTGGAGTTTCATGATTGGCAGCTGCCAAGCCACTTCCTAGCAAACCAAACAGAGTACCCTAGCAACCATTTTGCAAGACATATATCTCTGCATCAGAACATTGTATAGAGATGGGGGTTGGTTCTTTTGACTCATGCTAGCAAACAGGACTTCCAACATGCTACACATGCTAGCTGTGAATAGCTACATGCTAATAGGAATTAGGTAAGTGCTAAATCATGCCAAGAAAATGCTAAGAACTCCAATAGTAACCATCTGTGACAACTACCAACCACCTAGTAACATCATAGCAACCACCTAGAATACCTTAGCAACTGCCCAGAACACCCTAGCAACCACCCAAAATACCCTATGAACTGCCTAGCAACACCATAGCAACCACCCAGAATATCCTAGCAACCACCTAGCAACATCATAGCAACCACCCAGAACACCCTAGCAACCGCCTAGCAACCACCCAGATCACCCTAGCAACCACCTAGCAACCTCATACCAACCACCTAGCAACCTCATAGTAACCACCCAGAACACTCTAGCAACACCCTAGCAACCACCCAGAATACCCTAGCAACCGCTTAGCTACACCATAACAACCACTCAAAACACCCTTGCAACCGCCAAGCAACCACCCAGAACACCCAAGCAATGCCCTAGCAACCACCCAGAATACCCTAGCAACCACCCAAAACACCCTAGCAACCGCATAGCAACCACTCAGAACACCCTAGCAACCACCTAGCAACCACCTGAACAACATGAATAAGCCATATCTCAGCACCAGAACATAGTACAGACATGTTTGTTGGCTTGTATGCAATCATGTACCACACCCTAGCAACCGAGTGGCGAGTTTTGCCACTACAAGCACCACTTCACATTTTCTTCTGGAAAAGTACATTCTAGTTGTTCCCTGTTATCTCAGGGCTAACTGCGTCGATGCAATGGGAACCCAGTCCAATCACACCGTGCTTAGAAATTCGAAAACAACAATTGTTCTGGGGCCCTGGCCCAGGGCAAATTAATAAGGGCCCAAGGGTACCTAGGTTGAGATAGGGTGTTATAAAGCTCAACAACAAGGGATTCTGACTACAATATTGGAGTCGCACGGAGGGTTCTAGCGGGTTGAGCTCACATAGAGGTCAATGCCCAGCTTACACAGACAGGACCTGTGTTTGTAGCGCAGGGACATCCAGGTTATTGACTGTCCGGCCACCAAAGCACACAAAGAGCTGCTCTGACTGCCTGAATGGGGAAGAGTGCTTGATATATACTCTTAAGTTTTGAACAGGGCAGATTAAATGAGACACCTGCTCACCCTCAGAAGGGGGAAAAGCAGAGAGAGTGATAACCTGTGCTCTGAAGTCGATAGCCCAAACTCAAGGCAAGAATGGGCAGTAATTCGGCCAGCTGGAGTGGATCAAATGGAGGGCCCTTGAGGGCCCTGGGGACTGTAGACAGGTTCCATGTAGGAACTGTGTGGGGGGAGTGTCGGGTTTAGCCTCCTAGATCCATTCAGGAAACAAACAACCAGGTTGTTATTGCCTACGGACTAAACAGCCAGAGGAGCGCTGAAATCTGCTATGATTGCCACATAGACTTTAAGCGAGGAAGGTGTGCAACCCTTATCCAGCAGCTCCTGAAGGAACGGCAGTACCAGTGAAATGTCACAGGATGTCGGGTCTACACTCCTAACTGCACACCAGCTGGAGAAGACAGACCATTTAAGGGCGTAGAGGCATCTTGTGGACAGGGAGGTCCATCGGCTCCCGTCAAGGGGCCAGAGGTGAAGGGCCCACAACTCTATTTGTGGGTGCCATATTGTTCCTTTTGCTTGGGAAAGGAGGTCCTTCCTCAGGGGAAATGGCCACGGGGCTGTCTCACAAATTTGCACAGAGGCCTCGATCTGAGACCACCTTGGTGGTTTTGTGTAGGACAGTACTGCCATGTTGTACGACTGGACTAAAACATTCTCCCCTTTCAGATCTGGCAGGAAGTTTTTTAGGATTTCCAGGCAGTTGACAGTGATATAAAGCCGTTTTTCCATGTTCGACCAGGAGCCGGAAGTTGGCCTGCCCTCGCACAGAGCTCCCCAACCCGTGTTGGAAGCGTCTGTCGAGACCACCCTCGTTCTGGAGACCATTCCCAGATCCACGCCTGATTGGAACCAACGAGGGTCCTTCCAAGGGGCCATGATGCAGCAGTGATCCAACCTGATCCAGAGGCGTCTGAGAGGCATCTTAAGCAGTCCCAGCTAAAGTACTGTTGCCGCGGAGGCCATGAGGCCCAACATCCTCTGAAACTTCCTGAGGGGTGTGAGAACCCAACCTTGAAAGAAGCTGTGAGCCATTGAATCGTCAAGGCTTGTTCTGGCATGAGCGTGTCCCCCATTTGGGCTAAATTGAGAACTGCTCCCAGGAATGAGATTCGCTGGCTGGAAGACAGTGAGCTCTTGGCTGTATTGATCCTGAGTCCCAGGCTTTCCAAATGGCTTAGGTGCACAATCTGTGAGCGTCTAGCTTTGCCTCCGACTGGGCTAGAATGAGCCAGTCATCAAGATAATTCAGGATGCGTATTCCCTTTCCTCTCAGAGGGGAGAGGGTAGCCTCCATGCACTTTGTGAAAGTGTGTGGAGCTAGAGATAGTCCGTATCAAAGGACCATATACTGATAAGCTACAGCCTTGAAAGCAAATCTCAAGAACGGTCTGTGATGGTGGCTATCTGGATATGAAAGTACTTGTCTTTCAGATCCACTGAGAAATATCAATCGCCTGGGCACACTTGAGAGAGGATTTCGATGTTAACATCTTAAATGACCATTTCATAAGAGTGCAGTTAAGATGTCTAAGGGCGTGGATGGGCCTGAGGCCACCATCCTTCTTTGGATCGAGGAAGTAATGGCTGTAAAAGCTGTATTCGCTGTGAGTAACTGTTTCTACAGCTCTTTTCACTACCAAGTTCATTACTTCGGTAAAGAGGACATGAGCCAAATTCTATGTTCAACACCCAACTTGAAACTCCGGGGATGGCTTCCCAAGTCTTGATCTGGGTGGCTAGGGATTGAAGTGGTTAGAGCGACAGCCCACTGGCTACCACATTCGTGGTAACTGGAAGAGTAAAATAGCTTAATTTTGGAAAATGTTTGTTTTTTATTTTCTTCGCTATGAAAGTGGTCAGTTGCATGGGAGGTTTGGGAAGCAAACTCACTTATTTGTTGGGGGTGGTCCAGCCACAGCGACACACTTAGACCCCTCCTCCTCTTTCCTGTAGGATCAGGACGGATTCTGAGTGCAGGATCCAGTTTTATCTTAGGCCGGGGACCTTGGCACTTCAAAAAGGGGTAGCGTTTGGCAGAGCGGGAATGCTGTCGAGGCTCAGGCTCTTGTTTGGCCTGAGCGGTCAGAAGCGTAGGCTTCACAGGCTGCTGAGTTGGCACATTCTTCTGGCGACTGGAAGCAGCTGCAGAACTGGACCGCTTGGGCATGAAGTGTCGCATAGCCTGCAACGTCTTCTGTGCAGTCGTGAACCGCTCGGCAAAACCATCCACTTCGGGGCCGAAGAGGCCGATGGGAGACACTGGGAAGTCGAAGAAAACACCCTTGTTTGTGTTATTGATCTCCCTCATATTCAGCCACAAGTGACCCTCCAACACCACCAAACTGGCCATTGCTCTGCCGATAGCCTGGGCTATTGCTTTCATGGTGCACAGGGGCTTAAACGCCGCAGGGTCAGGGCCGGACTAGTCCATGGAATGGAAGAGCTTTGCCTGAAAAACTTGTAAGACTGCCATTGTGTAAAAGGTGGAGCCTGCTTGTCCAGCTGAGGTATAGCCATGACCAGCGAGAGCTGAGATGGTCCTACAGGGCTTGGACGGATGGGCAACCTTCACTTTCCATCCGATTGCTGTGGGCGGTCGGAGGTGCGCGGCCATGGCTTCGTCCAACGGAGGTAGCCTCTTGTAGCCATTTTCCTCAGCATCGTCAATTGTGGTAAGGGCGGTGGAGATAGAAGTACGACGGCACGCTGAGTAGGGGGAGCGGCACGACTTGGTGAAATCGACATGGACCTCCAAGCGGCTGCGTGTGGGCTCCTCAGGGGTAAACCACTCTAATCCATGCTCCTCGTCTGCTTTTGAGTGGATGCAGATTAACTCTAAATCCATCCCAGCTCTAGAGTCGCTCGAATCCTTAGACAGCAGGGGGGTGGTGTCATCAAGCGAGCCTGACCAGTCCTCCGTGTCTCAAGCCGCTAATGACTTGTTGTCATCAGGAAGATCCTCTTCAAATCCCCTGAACGAGACCAGGCCTCTTGCACCAGAAGAGGAGCGCTGGTCTGCGTGAAGAAAGAGCATGGGCATGAGAGAGTGAGGCAACCGGGATCTGCGCCGGCGTGAGCCCACTCGTGCCCGACTTCTCAGTTCTTTGGCTCCACTGTTTCTTCATCCGAGGTTCCTGGGAGGAAGAGAACGGGAGAGCGCAAAGGGTGGAGCCGCTCTCTGAAAAGAAAGCAATCTAGGAGCGGAGAGAGGCGAGACTCATGCTTTCGCCATGAGAGCAGTTCATCTCAGTGAGCGCGGCTTCTGCATGGAATTTCCCCAGACAGGTGACGCACTTACTGTGCTCGTCAGAGACGTGTAGGGCTCAGCCACACTCATGGCACGGCATTTGCAACTTGCCGCTGGAAATTTGCTCTGAATTTGCTCTTTTAGACTCGCTGGATAGCCGCAGGGGAGATTTCTAAATCAGTTTCCTTATAGCCCGTCAATCCTCTTGCTTGAAGATCGACGAGCTGTCAGCTGAAAGCAGGTCGGTGGCGTGCTGAGTCAGCATGATCCGCTGCTTGGCTTCTTCAGTCTCGGAGTAGCAGCGAAGAGAAGATGATTGTCACTGAAGGCAAATTAATCTGATTCCCTATGGCAGAATGCCCGCTTATATAGAGGGATATCCCCACCGATTTCGACGGCCTCTGGCGGGCTTTCTCCCCATAGGTTCGTGCAGCTCTGCTGCTCAGCCATTGGTTCATTAATAGGTTCCTTCAGTTTCACTGCGTTATTCTAGAATCTTCAGAATTTGGAGAAAAAGGAGTTTTCCCATTGCGTCTAGCAACGCAGTACAAGTGAACCGTATGGAAAGAGAACAGTATATTCCCTGAATTTTGAGTGTGAGAATTGAGTGTGATATGACAGTCAACTTGAATTGTCAAAATAAGAAATTTAACTGATAATCACTACAATAATAGTGCTGACACAAAAGAAAGCTACATGTTGTATCAGAGTTCATCATAAGTGGCCTGTCCATAAAACATGGCAAGTACTTGTGTATGGTGGACAGCGTCATGTACACAAAGACAAAAACCATCATAGTAACATACCTCACAAAAATAATGCAATAAACAGAAAACTCCCTAATGCACATTAGTAATAAGAAAAATAAGAAACAAAAGTATTTATATAAAAATACAATGACTGTTTTACTGTTTTGCAGCAGAAATCAAAAAGTAATACTTTCAAAACAACACTTGACAGTATTTTACAGTATTTTATGTTAAAACCAATTAAAAATTGTCATTGTATAGGTAATGAACAGTTACCTTTACCATAGCATTTTACAGTATGTTTTTCTGTAAACATTACAAACAATTGTACAGTGTGTAAATAGCTCAAATGCATGTCAAATATAGTATTATTTATATTATATATGTATTATATAAATATATATTTTCTTCTCTACTTATTCTTAATTTCAAACAAATACAGCACACACTTTCACATTATTGTTGTTCATGTAAACGTGTGTAAACAGTATACTGTACAGTATGTATGTGTGCAGACATGTCAGCATGTGCATGTCTAAGTGGACATACATTAATCATTATCAAAATCAAGCAGGAATGTTTTTATTTTTGCTGACAGAAATATATTAGATTACCCTAAATTGACTGATGGTGTTGGCAGGCATTTAATTTGAGCGCTTTGGAATCATTGCTACGATATGTCGAGATTACTTATCGCTTATGGTTTTACTTTATTAAAATGCAATGTGTGATGAATGAACAGATTTCATGAGGTTAAAACAGACATAATGAGATTCCATTTTGTAAGAGACATACTTCATTATTGCAGAGACAGAGATTAATTAGATTTTTTCGGAATGCTAAATTTATGTATGATGTGAAAACGTATATCTTCTTTTAAAATTTTCCATGAAACGTTATTCTAAACAGGTGACTGAGAATATTTGAGGTTCATATATCATCAGCTTTTACTCTTACTGCTCTGTTTTTATTATAATAATTTGTTCAATTCAGTTTCATCTGAAAGAAAGATTTTTTCTTTTTTTCTTCTTGAGACACTAATTTTTTTGCAATTGTTTAATAAGACATAAAAGTGTAAAACTTGTTAGAAGCATTGATGGTAATCAGAAGCAGTGAAATATGAGGGAGTTGAATGTCTTTGAACAAAATGAATAATTGCAGATGCTGGCTTGAACTGGAATTTCCCTTTTGTTTACTTGGTTTACAAGGGAGATTGACAGCTTAATTTCCATACAATGTTTTTCTTAATTTCTTCTATGGCTGGAAAACAAAATAACAAAATTTTAATCAAGCTTATTCTACAAAAAAACTCTTTGACCTTGTTCACACACAGAGAAACACACAGCATGTATGTATAATGAGCTGAGTCACTGTTGAAATGCTTGGACTCCATGGGTAAGTTTGCTCATTATCTCATGCACAAATGAACTATCAACCTTCAAAATCAGCCATCAAGGTTAAATCGCAATAACCATCATCGCAATACAACTCCTCTCCTTGGAAGACACGGCCAATGTATTATTAAGACTGTGTGATTCTTATGGGAAGGATGAAACAAGGTGACTGTGATGTTTAAATGAGATGATTTGAATGAGTATGTGCTCTGCCAGCTTGTTTATTATTGCAAAAGAGTGCAGTCTTTATGTGAGCTATAAAACACTCCTCCATCATGGCTCTGTTCCCTCTCTCGCTGAACGCCGCAGGTCAGACAACATCAAACTTACATGTATGAGGTGTAGACTGACACTCTGGAAATCAGTATCATCTCTCTAGCTTGAAATAATGGAATAAACAAATCTCAAATTGTCTGACTGCAAAATGTGGCTGTCAGCAACACGCTGTAATATCATAGTAGGATGCGTTTATTATCACAGCATAGAGTACTGCAGATATTTCATTGTTTATACTGGACTGTCAATGTCAACGTCAATGTTGTTCTCAAGCATGCAATGTCTGATAGACAGTGGGCAAATATAAACAGTGATGCAAGCTGACACAATGTAACCTGTGTTTTCAAACAATTTATTTATTTATTTATTTATTTGACAAGGGATTTATTTGTCTGTTTATTCAGGTGCAAAATAATACAGCTAACATCCTTTAAAAAGTAAAATGATGTAGAAAGAAAGTTGGTAGCTGTACGGGTTCATGAAGATGATCCTTTAATGGACTTCAGAATGTGCTGATACAGTACAAAGAACCACTTTTACCGCTGACGTACATTGATGTAGCACTTGTTGAAATAACTATCTGCTTTTATAAGACGAAGAAGACATCAAGAGCCATCGCACTTTGTTCCATTAAAGCAAGTTCATGCAGTTGAATAATGGATGTTATTTTATGTCACTTAGTTAATTCTGCTGTGGGGAAAAAAAATGACAAAACAGGCTTAGAAGGTCATGTAATGCTACGTATTCAGAGGCTTCAATGGCTGCTGCTGTGGATTGCCCATCTGTAGCTGGCCAAAGGGACATGATGTGCAGTGTGCATTGATTTGGAGAAGTGGCACTCAGTTTTCACAAATATATCACAAAATAGAAGCAATTCCCAGGTGGATGGAAATATGTGGCCCCTTTTTCATTAAATATTTAATTGCTTTGCGCTTTGTGACAAAAAGCACTGTCAATTTGGATGCCTGTGCCATCAGGTTGCCTGCTCACGCACAAGGATGTGATGGCTTTATCTTACGGTTCCTGGTGCTCTTCAATCGAGGTGAAAGACAAAGTTTTCCAACTATAAAAACTCTTGTGCCCATAAAGTCATCTGTAATAGGAAAAGGAGGACACATGAATATTTTATTAGATGCAGAAAGTTGCCAATAAATTCATTGTGAAAACAAAGTGACTATGTAAACATTATCCATTATGTTCTGAGTAAGACGATATTTATCTCTTTGTCATCTTCAGCAGGAAACAAATCAGTTGCAATCTTTTCTTATTGCAATTGCTTTCTAAACTTCAGAAATTTGCTCTAAAGCTGATGTGGCAAAACCAAAAATAACTTATTTATTAGCCTGAAGTTGTGATTGGGTTAAAAAAAAAATCTGTTAAGAATAGGTATGCACAGCTATTAAAATTCTGGCCAATGCCAACGGCAAAACTCTTGCAATGTTAATTTAACACCGTTTTTTTTGCTGTTATGACCAATAACCAATAAATGGCCAATATTCAAATTCTATACTAATTTGTCTAAATAAATTGAATAAAAATAATTAAAAACAATCTACTTAAACAATCTAAAAAGCTACTTTACCTCATTACAGTACAGTATCATAATTTTGAGATTTAATGAATACATTTTGCAGTGTTTATATTAATAGTTTTAAATAAATAAATACAATTAAAATTATTAATTAAAAAAGAATTTTAATGATTAAACTCAAGTGACTATTTCGTGATGGCAAAGATAATGTAATAGTAAAAAATAGGGGAAATTGATGATGGATGGAAACTATCATGATGAAAGTGAACACCATCTCCCATGTTGTGAACAGACGTAAATAATACATAAGCTCCTCAAATGCTTGTTGTGCAGTTTTGCTTGTACTTGAAATGTATTTTGGGAATAAATAATTTACAAGCTGAGAACAACTAATTAATGTGCCATACATCTTCCAGTAGCCTCTCTCTGAGAGAGATGCTTATTTGGGATGACAAGGTAATGAGCGGAGAGGGCTCGAGTTTTATTTATTGGGCTCCACGCTGATTCTCCATGGCCCTCTCTGTCTCAGGAAGGGCTTTCTGACAATTTTCCACAGGAGCCTGGCAGCTCCATGCAATGATTGTGAGGTTTTTTCTGACAAAATAATTGGCTACTCTGGCATTTCAATTCATTCTCTTTAAATTGCCTTGTGCAAGGGCATTCTTTGACACTGTATCAGAGGCCAGTAAATAGCACATCTGATGGGTTGAACAATACATCTGTTTGAGAATTCAAACAGCTGTTCGAGAACAGCTACGGTGTTGGTAAAGGTATATCATAAACTTCATTTTTTCTTACATTTCTGTTGTATAAAAACATCCATACTGTTCTGCTGGCACAGAAACAAACTATTTAAGAACAAACCATCCTGCCGTTAGGTTACATTCCATTTAGTTGGCTGAAAGGGCAGTTATGAAAGTGCTGATTCAAGCTTCCATTAAAGCCGATCTCACGGCTGTTATCAGGTGGTCTGGATAAGGTTGAATCCCTTGGAAAGTGCTTGTCCATTCAAAGTTGATGAACCCCCACCGCTGGAGGATAAATGGTGCTTTTACAGAGGAGGAAGAGTCCCTGAGTGTAATGGTATGCTCTGGAAGGGTTCCAGCTGAACCCATGCACACCTTCCGCACACCTAAATCCAGATGCTTGTCTAACATGGGATTTGAGAAAACGATTAGAACCTGCTGCTTCAGGTGGGGAAGAAGATGACAATATTAATGTGCTATTAATGCCCTGCAAGCCCCTCTCAATGTCTCTTTCCATGTCTCATCTGCAGTGTTCCACAAGCACTACAATCTTGGCATCAAAACTAACCTCTGTCTTTCAGTCTGTCATTTATATATCAGTCGTTCCTCACACTCTGGTGTCTTTCTCTTAAAAGCCATGTTATCTCCAGAAATGCCTTCGTTCTTTTTGAAGTGGTTAAAGTATCCAGCCTGCCATTGCAGGCTGATACTATTTCGGTTTGTGAAGCAGTTAGTGACCTCTATCAGTGACTCACCTCTTCTTCAGTTATCAGCAGATTTCAGCCTGAGATGAAGAATCATGCTAGTGTGAATCACACTGGAGCTCTGCTTCAAAACAGACATGTTATGGAGGCTAATAATCTAGCTCGAAAAAAATCAATACATGAATACACATTAGAGGGACATTTCATCACCTGATGAAAAATCTCACTTTCTCATAACTTTTGTCTGTCTTGTAAAACAACAGAAAACCGTAGTTGCTTTTTATGAGGTTACAATGAATGGGGGCTTAAGCATTCAAGGTTTAAAACAGAAAGAAAACAGATCAAGCACCACAAACGTATCAGAATAGTGGTATTATGACTTGTGAGTTGCAAGCCTTTTGAAGTCACACAATAGCTTTGGTAGATGAACATCCCACAATTTTATGTTAAACGCTACAAATGAATCGAGTCAGCAGGCTTCCAAGGACCAAATCATTCTGAATCACAGAACATTCACAAAACATCACAGATATCATTACTTCTCTAAGGCCCGGGATAACCCAGTCGACATCAAAGAAGTAGTGGGGACGAATGTTGACTGTTGTTGCCTCTCAACGGCTGCGCCTCGGCAAAAAAGCTGCACTTGAACACAGCAAAAGGACTTAAGGTGACTGTCAACTAGCTGTGCATTCTGTGCCTGCGTGCAAGTAAATATCTGTCTAGATCAGCAGGTATCAATAGTCTATTTTCGTCATTCAAAAAGGTAAACCGAAACTAGGACTAAAGATATTTGAAGAGTATACAAAGCAGCAGTTGCTTACCATTTTGAATATCAATAATCAATAATCAAATTGTTCATTTCAGTCGGCTCATGTTATTATGAAAATATATGTGCATTTAAATGTTCAGGTAAGATGACGTAAAATTACATCAGCCTTCTGTCTGTACCATAACTTTGTTGCTCACTTTCATTACTTTATTACGCTAAGATGAACTGCCGATTCAGCATGTTGACGAAAAAACCTCAACGGTGTCCAACTAGAGCCAACAGTGCAGAACACATTGAAAAAACTAAGCCGACCGATGCTAAAAAGCCACTTTTGAGCCAGAAACAGCGGCAGAAGCGCCTGACCTGGGCTACAGAGAAGCAACACTGGACTTCAGGCATTTTGGCATTTCCTTCTCCCCAGTCTTCCTCCAGACTCTGGCACCTTGATTTCCAAATGACATGCAAAATTTGCTTTCTGAAAATAGTACTTTGGACCACTGAGCAACAGTCCAGTGCTGCTTCTATGTAGCTCAGCTCAGGCGCTTCTGCCGCTGTTTCTGGTTCAAAAGTGGCTTGACCTGGGGAATGCGGCACCTGTAGCCCATTTCCTGCACACGCCTGTGCACGGTGGCTCTGGATGTTTCTACTCCAGACTCAGTCCACTGCTTCCGCAGGTCCCCCAAGGTCTGGAATCGGTCCTTCTCCACAATCTTCCTCAGGGTCCGGTCACCTCTTCTCGTTGTGCAGCGTTTTTTGCCACACTTTTTCCTTCCCACAGACTTCCCACTGAGGTGCCTTGATACAGCACTCTGAGAACAGCCTATTTGTTCAGAAATGTCTTTCTGTGTCTTACCCTCTTGTTTGAGGGTGTCAATGATGGCCTTCTGGACAGCAGTCAGGTCGGCAGTCTTACCCATGATTGCGGTTTTGATTAATGAAACAGGCTGGGAGTTTTTAAAAGCCTCAGGCATCTTTTGCAGGTGTTTAGAGTTAATTAGTTGGTTCAGATGATTAGGTTAATAGCTCGTTTAGAGACCCTTTTCATGATATGCTAATTTTTTGAGATAGGAATTTTGGGTTTTCATGAGCTGTATGCCAAAATCATCAGTATTAAAACAATAAAAGACCTGAAATATTTCAGTTGGTGTGCAATGAATCTAAAATATATGAAAGTTTAATTTTTATCATTACATTATGGAAAATGATGAACTTTATCACGATATGCTAATTTTTTGAGAAGGACCTGTATATATATATTCTTGATTGATCTTAAATTATATCAAATAGACCTGTTTCTTTTAGGCTTTATGTTATTTCCTGTTCTGTGTGATGTTTTGTAGTCTTTTGTAGTTTTTCCTGTTGATTAGTTCCAGATTGTTCCCAGGTGTGTCTTATTTGCCAATCTCCTCTTGTGTGTAGCCTATAACACAGTGCCCCAGTGTTTCTCATGTTCTTGGTCTGGTGTTGTCCTTATTGGATGTATTGTGTGAGTTGTTTTTAGTTCTGTTTAACCCCTTGTTTGGATTTACTCTGGCTTTTGCCTGTCCCCTGTTGCTTGGATGTTTTTGTGTTATTTTGTTAATAAGCTGCTATACTGCACTTTGATCCTCCTTTTCCTTGTTTCTGAAACACTCCATGTTACAATTGACTTGGTGTATACTGGGCTTAATGAACTTTCCAGATATCAGATTTTTCAGATATCAGAACCTAGATTCAGTCTGTTTTTTTTTTTGCCACAAAGTTATTGTGTCATATGGAGCATGTACTGTATTATAACTTGCATTTTTGCTTCCTTGTTATTGCATGGAAAAGAGAACTGAAAACAACATGAGGGTGACTAAATGATGACAGAATCTTTCTTTCCTTTTAAATGAACAAACATGCACATTTAGATAAATAAATGAGAGGTGTAAATGACAACATGCTCTTAACACCAAAGTGAAAATTATACAAAATCATGTTTACCTTCGGTTTAATGAACAATTTAAAATACATGCAAATAGTCATCTGTTGATATTTTCCACCAAATGAAAATAGAAGCAACCTGCTATTTACACAAAGTGTGGGCTGTGTATAGTGACATGAGATGACTATTACTCAGAATGGTACATACGGGGCTTTTTAAACTCCATCTATGTAAACAAATCCTGAATATAAAACCATGATTGGAACCACATTACTTTACTAAATGACTAAATGAACATTTAGACTAACCAGTTGGCCAGCACAGCAGTCACGTTAAGTTCTTTCCTCCAATAACAGTGCCAGGCAAAAAAAGCATAAAGTGGGACAGGGTCCCACAGTACACAGTCCGTGTTTATTGAGCTGGAACCTCTGTGTGCACCAAAAGTCTTGTACTAATCATGCATTTGTTTTTTTTGCATACACTATCGTGCCGAGTTGCATGCTGGCTCCTGAATTATGTACATCCCAAACTGATGATGATTATAAAAGCCCCATCAAGGCCAGCTATACAAAAAGTCTTATTTTAAAATACTGTCGTATGTGCTGGTGTCTACAGAAAGAGAGATTGAACTTCTTGATGGAGATTTTGAAATTACTCCTTATCAAAAACAGCTTTAACATGATTGACCACTAAACAATTAAAACATTTTGCTCTGTAAGCAATTTATATGATATATTTTACTGTTACCTTTCTTAAAAATATGGATTAAGGTAACTTCTTAAAATACATAACCTCCATTCGAGGGGTCAGTAAGATATTTTAAATGTTTTTGAATTAAGTCTCTTATTCTCACCAAGGCTGCATTTATTTGATTAATACAGTAAAAACAATCACATTGTAAAATATAATAATTTAATTTTTTTATCATTTATTCCGTTATTTTAATGATTCTTTGAATAGAAAGCTGACAAGGAAAGCATTTATTTGAAATAAAAAGGAATGTTTAGTGTCAAAATTTGATCATTGTGTCCTTGCGGATTAAGTATTAATTTCTTTAAAAACAAAAAAAAAAACTTAAAGACCTTGAGTTTGATTATTTTGTCAATCATCCAATCCTTAATTCTAATAGAATCTACTGATGTACTGTCTTACATTTTTCCCCTCAAGGACTTATTGACCCTGTTGTCAATAATTTTATCCCAGAGTTCAATCAGGTTAAAACGTATGCATCTTTGATCACCAAAATTATATATTTAAACGTTATCATGCCTTAAAATAGCTTGAATGTAATTACAACCTTGCTTCATTTAGTATACGCGGTCCGCGGACCCATTAATATGCTAATTAGCCCCGTCTCCACTGTCATGCAACCTCAGAGATTCACTAGGCCAACTTATGTAAATGATGCACAATGATGTTGCTCTTTACAACGACGGACACATAACAGAAATTAATATGATTACCTTTTTGCTTGACTATGTTATCAAACAGCTAATAATGAGTTGCTAATACACAAACTATGTTCCCGTTCGCCATTTCAGAGTCAGGCAGCTGCCTTCTAACAATCATCAGAAACACTTTGAACAACTCAGAACGTCAGTGGTGAAAGGCATATAGTTCATCATAACATTATAAAATCATAAACCAGCTATATTGCTAAATCTACCTGATTTTTTTATATCATAACAGAAAAATATACCGGGATAACCTTGCTTCTCTCCAGACTCCCCTGATAGTTCGCTGTTAATAGGGGCTTTCACACCGGATAGTTCTAGGAACTTAGTTCTCGGAACTAGCCACCAGGGTGGTTCCCCGAGAACTAATGGTTCCCCTAGGAACGTTTTCTGGTTGCATTTGCACCGCCAGTAGGAACTCTGAAGTGACGTAAGCCACGCTTATTGTTTCGACTTTTATTTTGATGGCGCAGAGAACGCCAACCAGAGCCTGAGCAAACAAACAGTGCTTGCATTCTCTGTGTTCATTGGTTAACAATCTGTCTAACAGTCCTGTCTAATATGTTATTCAATAGAACATAGAATGTAGACAGTAATGAAAAGTTAGTAGCATATTCCGTGTGGTTGATGTCCAGTGTTGCTAGTTGAGCAGAAATACTTTTTTACTTTTTTTTTCAGATGCTTTTATCCAAAGCGACTTACAAATGAGAACCACTAACAATAGGACAACAATATGCAAGTTCTATGACCCTTCCCAGTTTAAAGGATTCCTCAGCGTAAAGGTTTAGAGGCCCATCTATCACTGTTTTCCAAGTTCGTAGAGTTAGTTTCTGGAGTAAATATATACGCTATAATCTGTGTTTACAGCTTTTTTTTTAAATAGCAGGTGCTGGTTTTGCGTGCGCTCGGTAAATCAGCGTACACTTATGTCACGGATAGTTCCTATAGTGCTGATTTATATCCTACTCTGAAGTAGGAGCTAAGTTCCTCCAAAAGAGTTCCTAGAACTAAAATAATCCTTCCTGCAGTGCGAACGCACCAAAATACGGGTACTTTCGCCAATAGTTCTAGGGATTATGAAAAGCTTTTTCCGGTGCGTAAGCCCCTATTAATATGCTAAAGTCTGCCGGCACATTGACGTGATTGGTTACAAGGTAGTTTGCATTGTCAGGAACAGCAGCAATTTCAGTCGAATATGAATATATCACAGAAGTCTTAATTGTATAGCCTTTGGGGTTTGTTTTACACAAACTAATCAATAATAAACTAAAATTAACTGGTAAGTCAAAAAAGTCCTGCAAAATTTTACATCAAGTTTTGTCTTGCTCAAAACCATGTTTTATCATGAATGACACTGTTTCTAAGCAATATTTAGTGTAGGTTGGGAAGCTGTGATGCCAGGGGCGCATCATAAATAGAAAAATAAAATCAATTTTTTAGAATAAATTTTTTGTTCTACCTCAGGCAAGGTTAAACTCATCCTTCGCACATTTGGAGAGACTGTATGGCAGGATGCTAATCACATAGAAACACACTGTTTATGTCAGACTGTCTTTCAGTACTCAGTAGGTAGTCTGTTGTCATATTTTATATATTTATTTTAATTATTTAATTATACTTGAATGGATATTTATTAACACTTACCTCATCAATTTCAAATGGCATGCATTAGGTGCAAGAATTTGTAGTCTAGTAGAACATACACAAACCATAGCCTATATGTCTCATACCAAAAGGAAAAGGATTATTGCATTTAAGTGCTAAGCTTTTATAGTTCATTAGTCATTTTAGAAGAAGCTGTTTATAACACTCAGTTGGGTATAGTGTGGAGCAGTAACGACTGAACATGGCCTGTCCTTGTGGAATAAAAGATGGCTTCTGTCATCCACGGCTGATGTTGAGACCCAGAGAAGCCCTTATAGGCTCTGTTCTGACAGTGGTCTTTCTTTGGGCACTGAAGGCCCCGTGCGATGCCTGGAGCCCAACACATCAATAACACCATTGTCTCTTTTGTTCTGAAGCCCAGCGCTGAGAACACAGACCTGACATTGAGAGAGGGAAGATAAATAAACTAATAAGGGGGGTCGCTGATGTACTATCTGGCTGTGTGATATATTGGCAGAACATGACTCTGGAGGTATATTTACCAAAAGGGTGTGCAGCCAAGCAGAAAGGTGACAGCAAAGGCGGCAGGGGAAAGGGGTGGCCTGGGACCCATAGCTTTCTCTGTGGGAGTTGACCGCTGATGGACACAGATCCGACTCGAAAAACAAATACTACTGTGTAGTTCAGTCCATGGATGTGACCTCTATATCCTCTCCCCCACTGATATTATATACACTCTATCTAAAGGTAGCGCTAGGTGAGGACAGACAAAAACAAACTCCAGTCAGTGGTATGGTCAAACAATCTTTCTGTGTATTTTCAAAGTTTGCCTGAATGAGTGTGCCCGGAGATGGTCCTCTGGGGTCTTTCTCCGAACATGTGGAGTGGGTGCTGGAACAATGTAGTTCCCCACTCACTGTTTACATCATGAAAGAAGACAACGCCAGGTCCACTCCTGACCCAGAGCCCAGCCCACTTTCAGCCATGTCCACCACGGAAGACAAGTCAGAGCTCACCGCTGACTCAGAGCCCGAGCCCACTATGAAAAAAGAGCCAGAGCGATTGCCAAAGGCCACGTTTGTCCAGGAGCACAATCCCATCACTGAGTCTGTTCAGGTGTGTGAGCCGGCATCAGTGTCCATCACTGAGGGCAGAATAGTTTGTCGGCATGGATTGGAGCCCCGCCCACACTCCTGTCGCTAAGGTGCATAAACAAAGCTGGATCTCAATGGAATTAATATTGGATGAGCAGGAAGAGGAAATGTTTTCTGGTCTAACTTCTCCGCTGGAACATCTTCAGTCCAGTTCCAAGTCATCTTTGTCACTGCTGGTTAAGCCCAGTTCCAATACATCTCAGTCTCTGCTGGTTAGGCCCAGCATAAAATCTTCATCATCATCGCTGGTTTCATCCAGCTCCATGTCTCATTTATCGCCATTGGCTCTTCCTAGCTCCAAGTCTCCTTTATCGCAGATGGTCCCGCCCAGCATCCCCCTCCCTCCTCCTTTGCCAAAGCCATCCTGTGCCTCTGCCTCGTCTAAGCTGTCTCCCTTCAGCCCCTTAGGCTCTTCCAGTGGTTCCGCCCAGCTTCACGGATCCACCTGGGGGTTCCCAGTCATCAGATCCCTCAGCTCCACCCCAAGCCTCCGACCCATCAGCTCCACCCTGGCTCAACGCTTCCTCGGCTCCACTATTGTCTGTCATCCCTCAGGTTCAGCTTGCCTCCCTCGTCCACCTTGGCCAGTCGTTGCTCTGGCCCGAGTCTTCAGCTGTGATTCGAAACTCCACTTCTCTGGATCTGTCAAGCTCCACCTTCCCTCCGGTTCCACCATTGTCCTTAACCATAAAAAATTTAAAAGAAGAGGCTCTCAAAGGAAAAATGTGATATTCTCACGTATTCTAAGCACCATGCCAGAGCTATAAATAGCTTTACCTTTCCATTGATGGGTAAATGCCCACTTGACAATTTAGGCTATCAGAATCAGTTTCTCCTGCTCAAAACTCACTTCTGTGCTTATACTCCACATGCTTATATTTCACATAAGAGAATAAGCTCAAAACTCACTTATACACTTATGTGAACTCTGATCATAGAATGAAGCAGAAATAAATGTAGCTTTCTTAAGAACTTGCTATAACATTTATTTATAAATATGCTTATTCCTATAAAAATACTTATTGAAAAACATAGACAACCACATATTTTCATAATCAAGTATTTATTATTAGTAGGATAAAAATTATTATTTGTGTTGTCTATTTCTGGCTGTTCTCTATATATCTATAAATTGATACATCCAGTTCTGGCAGGATGTTTGCAGCTGGCTAAACATCATTACAGGTATTTCTTCATCTAATTCAGGTTTTGGTTCACGTGGATGGTCTCTCAAAAAAAAAAAAAAGTCACAAACATTAGTAATTGTTGTATAGCTACATAAAAGCAAGTGAAATAACAGTAACCCCTAATTGACTTGTTATAAAAATGAATGTGAACATATTTATCATCCATAAAATATTTATCCAAAGATAAATCAATCCGTCAAAAAATGAAATCATATTAACCCTTTAGGCGCCAGAGGTTTTTTCCTAAAACGTTCGATTTTGACATCTTAATTTCAAAAGGCTATATCTTAAAAGTGATAAAAGATAGAGACTTTCTGTAAATTAGAGAAATATTAACGATGACCCAAATTTTATGTAGGGATTACATTTTCCCATCTAATTTGCATATTATGACGTCATATGGTGGTGGCAATCTTGGATTATAGAATTTTCATGAAAAGTCACATGTTTAAATGATAAAATGCAGCACTTCTTTCCCCCAAAAATGTCCATCACCTTCTGTATGCTATATTGCACAATACTGAATGCTCAGGTATATAGTAAGTAGTAAACAAACTGTGTAAATCATTACTAATAAATGGTAGAAACAAACCGAATGCATGTAGTGGTTGGCCTTTTGCTTTAGAGATTTTCCATTTACTAAATACAGTAGGCACTCTGATTCCATGTATGGGGCACATATATATTATTCATATGACATACCAACACAAGTAGACAAGATCTGTTTAGTTCAAACGCTCACTCGCCACAGATCATGAGTGAGATGATACGAGCAGCGCGGTCAGGTCTGCCTCGCGCGCGCGCTCCGAGTCTGCACAGCTCGGACTACTGTCATTGTCATTGCGACTCCTCACCCTGCCTCCACGTTGTCTCCTAACTGTCCTATGAATACTTCGACCTTGTCTAACATACCCAGTGGTATTAGACTAAGTCTCCACCACAATACTGTCGCCGCGATTGCGGAGAGGATCTGATAAAATGGCTCACTCGCACACTAGCTCCGCTTTTGATCGCACTGATTCAATGCGCTCTAACTCGAACATTTTGTATAGAAACATGACGTTTTTTTTGATTCGGGGATGAAGTATGACATGTCTGCCATCCAGTGGAGGGGAGGTCGAATGAAATTTGATACCCAATTTGACAAAATCGGCCGTTTTATTCAGTGCCGCATCTTGTCGAGTAAACTCGACCGTGGCGCCTAGAGGGTTAAAGCATATGTATGCACACAAATGCTATACTATTAGAGATTTAATATACTATTGGATATTTAATTATATGTATAATTGTAAATCTGTTTTGTTTTCATATGGGTTGCCAACTCTCACGCTTTTGGCATGAGACACGCGCTTTCAGGCTCTGTCTCACGCTCTCACTCTGCCCAAGTAAACATCACGCAAAATTGGAAACCCTGCTTTTGATATTAAGTCTCAGCATTCAAATTGTGTAAGTTTTAATACAAAATTCAAACAATTAATACAGTTTTGGTGCACTTAATTTGGCATAACATATCGCTGTAGCGCCTCAGTTAAAGCCAGCCGTTGAAAAACAGACATGCTCACGCCGAGGTCGCCGCGACACGGTCACGTGGTTCATGGAGCTCTCAATAGTTCCAAACAAACCAGTGCTGTCAATACATGTGACAACAGCTTCACTAATATACAGGTACTTGCAGCAATTTTTTGTAAATACTACAGCATAGTGTGCATTGATTATTGCGTCGACAACATTTACAGTATAATTTTATTCTGTAGAGTGATGGAGAGGCAATATTAGGCTAATGTTAACATTAATGTTAATGTTTTTCTTGTAACCCTCACGTACTCCTTGCTTATTGGTCACACTCATACTTGGTGGTCAAATGTGACCATACACCTTAACTATTTTTCAAATGAAATACATGTTCTATATTTTAGTTCAATAATATGTATTTAATATAATATTCTGAAGAGATCTTTTGGTAGCTACTAAATGTTATTTGTGCAATAATTATGGTCCATTAATGACCACTTAAAATAATATGTTTTTCTAATATTTTTTATTATTTATATTACAATTAGTGTAGTATTTAAGATTAAAATACAGAAAAGGGTTTTGAATTCCAGTGCAAAGAGGCAAGTTAGAGTCATTTTGTGGCTGGAAAAATAATATTTTTTAATTTGTAATGCCACTAGGTGCCTTTATGGCTTTTTAACATTTTCTAGTCTAGTTGCTAAAAAGAGTATTTCAGGTCATAACTGCTCACTTATTTTAGGTTCTGGATTTGAATAAATATTTAGACATGATCAAAGACTAGATTTTTTAAATGTGAAATTTATAAAATGAATAACTTGCATCCTAATATTTTAATGATACTTACATTTAATGATTAAAAAATATAATATTATAAAAATAATAAAAAATAATAATAATAATAAATCTCACTCCAACCTGAACTTTTGGCAAACCTGATATTGTTGCTTACTTGAGTTTGAATATAAATTAAAACGTTAAAATAGATACATCCTGTTATCCATGGCACTGAGGACGGATATGTCAACATGGCTCTCTTCTGAGCTCACAAGCGCTCCCTTGCTTTGCGGAACACACTCATTGTATCGGTATGATTTTATGGGATTTAAGTAAAATCGAAGTTATTTCTAAAAGATGTTATTCTTTCACACACATAAGCAAAATGTTTGAATAGTTAACATCTACATTTTGCATGGTAAATATTATATCCGTAAACAAAGATTTGCAAAATGCATATGTATACCCTCCACCCGAATCCTACTCGCCCCGCTCTGTGCGGGCCTCGAAACCCGGGTCTTCGGCGTGAGAGTCAGGCACTATAACAAGGAGGCTAAAGACTGACGCCTCTAGCATCAGTCGCTAAAGGGCCTATTGAGATCAGAGGAGTGAGGTTTACTCGCACAGCGACTAGGAGCTGGCCTCCGTTACACATACCTAAATGTATTTTATTCTTAATGGAGATTGAGTCATTAAAGAAGAACTTAAAGTTAATCTATAACAAAAAGAATGAAGCGTTTTGGAGATATAATGTAATGTCCCCACTGCTTCACCTAATTCTGTGAATCTTGAATATGTCCCTAGAAAAGAAGAAATATTTGCTTGAGAGAGAGAGTGTGTGAATTGCACGTCTCTCAACAGTGTTCAGCAGCGGCGTCTCTAATAGTGAAACTGTAAGTTTATCCGCTTCAAGAACAGAGCCGTTTTTACCCCTCTAGAGAGAAATGTCACATAGCTTTTAGGCTGCTAACCTATTTTACTGATAAAATCGTCAGAGCAGCCAACAGGTCTCTGTGCGAGTGTGTGTCCGTACTGTATGTGTCTGTTTGAGTTTGAGTGTGTTTGATGTGTGTATTTATTTGCTTGGTCAATGCCATTGTTCTTATGCTGTTGTAGGTTGTAGGCTGTAAAGACCTTTGAAATAACTTAAATCGTTTGGCGTATAGTAATGCGGTCAAGACCTGCCTGGAACTACTTTAGCAGTGCGTTTCCATGAAAATAATTACACACTTTAGAACTTTTGTCAACCAGATTCAAGCATTCAATGGCCCCTTAATATAAAGTTCTATATAAAAGTACTGTTGACTGATAGTGCCATGGTGACATTTGTGCTATTGTTTGGTTATGGTTACTTCTTTTTACTTTTCTGTCTGATCATATATTACATACAAATGTGCTGCTGCTGAGGTTTGAACAATTTGATTCACATTTTAGTTTATATTTGATCCATCTTGTGTCAGCTTGTGTCATGTTGTGGTAAGAATTTCAAATGATCGGTTTGAGAGGTCCCATAAAGAGACTGATTATTATGGAATGATATTCCGGACATTATTCAAAAGGAATTGCAAATTGTATTTGCAATTGCGTTTTCAATTTGTGGACGCATAAAATGTGACATAATCCAAACGCAATTGCAAATCGCGCATTACCGTTTGCATTTTCGTTTAAGCGAACGCACACTGACTGCCAAATTTCAAATGAAAATGCAAAGTCCGTTTGCAACTGTGTTTCCCATGTCTTACGAGGTTTGTCTCCATTCCTATTTAAATAGTAATTTCAATTACCACGTCTGCTTTTTCACTTTCTCAGTGTCGCGAGTGTAACCAGCCAAAACTCAAATGGAATCGCAATTCCCTTAGCGTTTGCATTTCCGATGCCTACACTGAAACCTGTCAATCAGTGTCGAGGGTGGGGTTATATGCTATGGGGCGTGTTTGTGTTGGGAAGTGACGTCACTCACAGTCGACGGTCAAGAGGTGATGCGCTGAACGGACTCCGATTTATTTATTTATTTATTTATTTAATGGAGGTAGTTGGTGAAATTGTGGAGGACCTTATGATGCTCGCGCAGCAAGTTGAAGATAGTACATCCTCTACTGATTTCCTCTTACTCAGAAGCCATTTAGTTTTGGATAAATTAAATGAGTTTGTGGCCTTGACCAACAGCAACATCAGTAATGTTGTCTTCGCCAACCTCAATGAAGTAGCTTACAGGCTTTTTGTGAAGGACAGGACAACTAAAGGACCAGGACGCCCTTTACTGGACATACCACAAGAGATGATCGAGTACTACGTGATATGTGGTTACTCATGTGTCCAGCTTGCGCGCCTGCTTGGAGTATCTGAGCGAACTATACGTAGAAGACTAGAACAGCATGGATTAAGGTACTTAATTTTAATACATTTGTATTAGTGAGAGAGGAAAAAGTGGAATGTACAAATAAATAACGAATATAAATATATTTATATTCCCCCCCATACCATAGGGCTAGAGATTTGTACTCTGATGTCACTGATGATGTATTAGACAACATTGTGGCAGAAATACAAAGACATTACCCAAACGCTGGGTACAGGATTATACATGGTCATCTTCGGGCCCAAGGTCTTCATATTCAGAGTAAGAACAATTTCATAATATTTTGAGTTTACACCTTTTGTCTTCAATACTTGTGTATACGAGCAAGAAGGTTGCTGGTCGCACACTGAATACAGTACAAATTGAAGTCTAGCAAAAAAAACAAAAAAATGTATTATAAGTTGCATCGTGCAAATTGCATGTGAATTAAAAAGCAAGCAAAAGTTTCAGCACACTGCTGTCTTCAGCATTGATTCAGTGTGCAGTCAGCAATTTGGCTGTTTTATATTAAAGGTTCGGGTTTTATCGGTTTAATGCTTAAATACCAGAATGTGGTGAATTTCTAGTAAATTACAGAATTAAAAAAAAAACATTTAATTAGGTTTTAATTGATGTATTGAAATATATTGTGCATTTCTTTTTTTACTTTTAAGCTTCAAGGGTGCGCGAGTCTGTGCGAAGAGTCGATCCACTGGGAACTCAGCTGAGAGCATTAGCAATATGCACACGTCATCGCCGTCAATACTCTGTCTCAGGACCAAATGCAATGTGGCATATAGACGGAAACCACAAGCTAATAAGGTATTGGGAGTCTAAACTTAGGCAAATATACTATCTGTGCAATTATGAAACATTGAACAGGGTTTTTCCTGGGTGACAAATGATTTTGGGTGGTCTTAATCTACCGTAATACAATTTGTGCTTACATCAAAAGCAAATTAAGTAGAACAAGAGGCTCAAAACCTGGATATCTATGATTTACAAACCTTTCAGTCTTCCTCTGTAAAATATTTTCTGTTTTCATCCTCTGGCTGTAGGAAAAATCACCTGGCCTTCTTTGCCTTAATATTTTCAATACAATCATTAAGTAAAACAAGTTGGCCCTCACTTACCCAAGGCAGAGGAAACACATATTTTTTATATAGTCCTAACTGGTACAGTCAAAATATTTTAATATAGTTCAGTTCAGTTTAATCATATTAGATATTCAGTGTTAAGTAAATCATAAATTACTTCCATAAAGGTTGCTTATGCTAAAAAAAAAATTGTTTTAATACTTTTGCTCTGTCATCCAGCAGATAGCACCAGTAAACAGATCCCCACCATGCTATCCAGTACAAACTTTTGTAATGTTTGGTTTTGTAAATGTAAAACATATAATAATACAAATATTGGAAGAAAAATAGCATGGAAGGGGATGTTTTAAAAATGGATGTCTGAATTTGCTCAAGTGATAAGAAATTTCATTTGGATAGCCACCTAATAATTTAAATGCAGGAAAAAACCCTGACATGGGAGGATAGAGGTGGTAAGAGAGGGGATCATAAAACGTAATGTTTCATTTTATGTATCTGATTTCTTATTTAGGTGGAGGTTCGTCATTCATGGAGGCATTGACGGCTTTAGCCGCTTAATCGTTTACCTAAGTGCTGCGACAAACAACCGGGCATCAACTGTTGTTGACAGTTTTATTGGAGCAGTTCAGAAGTTTGGACTCCCCTCTCGAGTGCGCTCAGACAAGGGCTTGGAGAACATTGAAGTGGCACACTTCATGGTGGCACATAGGGGAGAGAACCGCAACTCACACATAACTGGAAGAAGTGTCCACAATCAAAGGTGCTTGGTGTGGGTGGGAAAAAAAAGTTACATAATTTAATTTCAATAAAATTGTTGTACTGTTGTCTCTGTAGGATTGAAAGGTTATGGAGGGATGTCTATGAACAGGTCTTAGACCTGTTTTACTGCCTGTTCTATGGAATGGAGAGTGAGAGTTTGCTGGATCCAGATAATGAGGTGCACCTATATGCACTACACTGGATTTTCCTGCCTCAGTTGCAAAGGCATCTTAATCTGTTCCAGGAGGCTTGGAATAACCACAAATTAAGGACCACGGGTAGCCAATCCCCTCTACAGTTGTGGACAACATTTCAAACTACTGATGATCCAGACCAGGTATATGTAGATATGACAGTTTGGGATGTAATGTTTGTCATTTTTTAAAATGGAATTTTTGCTTTTTTTTGTTGCAAGGCGAGTGATGACTTCGGAATAGACTGGGAGGGACCATGCAGTAATGAAATGGAGGGAGTTGCAGTCCCACAAGCACTACTGCAGAGAGAGTTGACTGTTGCAGAGGTGGATACCTTACCCAGTCCTAATGTTCTTCTTACAGAAGCAGTGGATGCTTACTGTGAAACGGTGCTACAGCTAACTCGTTTATTTGGATAGATCAACTACTCACCCAAATATGCTTGCACAATGTCTTCATTCACAGAAGTGTGTGTCGGTGCTAGGTTTCACCCCTTCATATGAGTGTTCTGAATTTGCGAAATTCAATAAAAATGCTGTCTGTTGCAGTTAAACCTGTGGATGTGTGTGCGGGCAACATGACATCATGACTTTGCGTAAACATACACGCCACTTTCAATTCAAGTGGCGTGTTATCTATACGCATTTTGTGCTATCCGCGTGTATGTCCACGCCGAAATCTTTTGCGTGTATGTCTACGCCATTAAATGTCCGAGTGATTCCGCGTGTATGTGTACGCCGTTAAATGTCCGAGCGAAACGAAGCAAAATCTATATCTACATCTGTGGAGCGATATTTCTTTTCCTAGGATGGTAGGAGAAGACTCATAAAATGGTATTAACCCCAGTGACGGGTAGGTTTAGGGACGGGGTTGGGGTAGGTCATATATTTATATATACATAATACAGTAATATAACGTTAAGTCAAAGGCGTTGATAAACACGCTGAAAAGCGATTATGCGTGTTGATAGCACGCCAAAAATGGAAATACGAATTGGCGTGTCATACATACGCCATTTCATGAGATCAGTCTGGTGCGGGAATGTTTGTTCCACTTTACATTTGTGGTGTAGTCCCAGGCTTTCATTTGTCAATTTGTTTAGATTGATGTGGGATTTATTAATTTTTCAATAAAATGAATAAACCCCACATCAAACAACAGTGGAATAAAAAAATAAAAATGTATACATACAGAACTAAATCAAACCCAGGTTTTTTTGTGTTTAGACAAATAATGTAACAAGTCACTAAATTCCATGAAACTGAGAGAAAGGCAGCAATGTTTTTTTAATGAGGGTTTTAATGACCCCAAAGACAACATGAGGGTTTAAGAAATACATTTTAAACTAAACCAAAACCAAAGCTGTTGCTGGACACAGCTGCATTTAAATCAGCAGTGAATTCATCATAATGACTGTAATGCAGTGGGATTTTAAGTGTCTCCCTGCATGTTGAGGCAGTTGGCATTCTGACGTCAGGTGACACTTCCACATACAGTTCCTGTGGTAGGCTTGTCCAGCCAACCCAAAACTCGACAAGATTTTTCAGCTCTTGTGGTGTACCTGTTTTTTTAATGTAGAATGTGTTAGTTTGTATGCTAATTAGAGATGCACCGATTGATCGGCTGGTGACCGGAATTGGCCGATTTTCACGTGATCGGCCATGACCGGTCTGGTCTGTCCAGCTATCCAGTCTGACATATGCCGATTTTATGCCGGTCAAAATGCACTCGGGCGGCGCATGATTAACATTGCGCAACAAGTGTTGCCCAAAATGCACAGAATTTGCATGTCTAGTGTTTTAACAAGAACTGGAGTAATCTATGTCAGAAATTAAAATGAAGACTTTATAGAAAATATTTATAGAAAATTTACCCATTTAAACTTGTTTATTATTCAGTTTGGGTAAAAGTATATGGTGTTTTATAAATAAATAAAATCGGAATCGACATAGAAAATTGTAATCGGTGCATCTCTAATGCTAATTGAATAAATGTGACTAACACTGACATGACATTTTCATATAAGACATCTTCATGTCTTCTTACAATGAAATAACCACACAAACCCTACCCAGCAAAATTACATCTTAAAAATGCAATATTAAACGTGTACAAATACAGAATCAAAATGTGTACCTTGTTCAATGTATTGCCGGAAATAGGATGTGATTCTGCAGCATGTTTCCAGACTGAAATTCTCCTCATCATCACTGTCAGGGTTTGGCCATATTACTTTTTCCAGGATCATCTAGTATAATATCACAAAATAAAATGATGCAGTAGCTTAGCTATGAAGGTATTTTTGGTGCAAAACTTCTGAACGCCTGTGACAGTGGAATTTGTAGTTGTAGAGAATAGCCACACACGTGTATCAGTAAATTTGAAGTCACAGAGAGAAATGATTTAAGATTTGCAAACTTGTATACTTTTTTTTCTCTTCCACAAACACAACACAACAGTTACACCTTCTCAAATTCTTCATTGCAGGTGCACAAATCCTATTCTACAAATCACAAATTAAGAAACTCATACGCTCACATTTTTGCTACAGTTGCTGCAGTGAATATGGTGCAAAACGCATTTACACACCCGCATCAAAAAATGTGAAGTCACAGAGAAGTTCTGATTTCTTTTGATTATTTTAATTTCTTTATTCTTAACTGTTTTAATTATTCTTATTTCTTTTGATTTTTCTATGTAAAGCACTTTGAATTACCATTGTGTATGAAATGTGCTAAATAAATAAACTTGCCTTGCCTTAAATTATAATAGTATTTCACAATATTAGTTTTTACTGTATTTTTTATCAAATAAATGCAGCTGTGGTGAACAGAAGAGACCAATCGTACTAATCGTAATTATTCCAAAACATTTGACCAGTTGTGTTTAAACCATGCTTTGTTAATAGAAGGAACTGTAGATTATGCATAATCATTACATAGAAGGATGTGTAAGTATATATTAATATCTATTTGGAAATAGTCAATGGCACATGATGGTACATTACCTCTGCATCAATTGTCAGGGAAGATGAGCGTGGGAATAGGACTTCAATGAGAGAAGGTCGTTCTTTGACCATGCGGAAAACTCCAGTATCCTTCAGTCCTTTTTTCAACTGCTGCATCTGTTTCTCTCGCCGGCCAATGACCTGAAGTATTTAATTGTTGCAGTCTTTAATAAATAATTACAAAAATGGTTTAAAATAAAAATATGTTTTAAAAAGGTTAAACTTACAGCATGATGAAGAAGGCTTTGGGCTAGCCACAGTCTGTTTTCCACAGTGACCCGAGGCAGATCCCAACTGACAGCCAGGTCATTCACTTTTGCACGCTCATCATCAGAAAGTGTATTTGGTCTTTGAAGCTGTAATAAAATCAATGTTAGTAAAAAATATAAAAATCTAGTTCAATTATTTTCATTTTCAGTCATTTTTACTTGCACAAAACAATGATCAGAGGTAGGTTTTATGTTGTACATACCAGATGGACAATGTCAATTACATCTGTGTCAGGGCAATCTTCCAGTTCAATTATGATGGTCTCGTTCATTTGTCCAGTTATCATTCCAAACATAGCAGGGCTAAGTCCAGTCAATAAGGGACCACCATTAAGGAATGAATGGCCAATCATGCGTCCAACAATGCGGAACAGGTCACTATCCAGCAGAGTTCGGGAGGTTGATGGCACCAAATGGTCTTCTTGACCGATGAAAAATAAAGTTTTGCCACAGTTGTCTAAAGTGAGAAAAAATAACACTTTTTTTTTAGGCTCAATACAAGTTCCAAGGTAACACATTTTTATAAGTTTTGTCATGTGTAATTCCATTTAAATAGATATTGCATCCAAAAAAATAGCAATTCTTTTAGAAATTACTCCAAACCAATCAATTTTCTCTTATGATAGAAACAGTCATAAATTGAAATCAAAGAGACAGAGTACTGAAAGAATGTGCATTTTGGCTAAACCATCCCTTTAATTACGTAATGTTTTAGATTACAATTACTTACCAAAATCTAGGGCAAACCCAAACTGCACACGTGAAATAACCTGGGATAGAAAGTAGCGTTTCACACCATCTCCAATTGCTGCATCGCCTGAGATAACGTAAAGAATATTAATATCTATGCAGTGTATCCACAATATTAAACATACAGTGATATTGCCATACAGATTGCTTGTATAAAATGTGTTCATATTTAAAGAAAACTATTAATTTTTACCCCTTAGTATGACGAAAAATGGACGAGCCCAGTTGCCAGGTTGAGATTTATAGAAAGTAAACATTTCTCTTTCTCTTTCCTGTGTACTGCTGCATAGGTTCAGTCCTGCAGTTAGACTTTCAGCAGATAAACTTTCAGCCCTTTCCAAAAGTCTCCTTCTGTATTGAAGTGCTGCCCGAAACAAGTTTGGCTCAACTTTCCACTCTGAGAAGAAAGGAAAAAAAAACAAAATTTTAAAACAAAAAAATAAATACAATTTAATAAAAACCTGGTAGGCACTATTCACAAGACCTTTGACATTGTCATATTTTGAGAGTTTTTTTCTAGCTATGCTCTGATATAGAGAAAATAACCTTATTGTTGTACAGATTGCAGGAAACATCAACTAAATCACCTTCATTGTCACTGTCCCTCGCTTCTCTACTTTGATCAATTTCCTGTCTGATGTTGCTGCTGCTGAAGGTTTGCTGTCTGCTGCTGCTAGCTATTTCTTCGTTGCTGCTGCTGAAGGTTTGCTGTCTGCTGCTAGCTATTTCTTCGTTGCTGCTGCTGAAAGTTTGCTGTCTGCTGCTGCTAGCTATTTCTTCATTGCTGCTGCTGAAAGTTTGCTGTCTGCTGCTGCTAGCTATTTCTTCATTGCTGCTGCTGAAGGTTTGCTGTCTGCTGCTGCTAGCTATTTCTTCGTTGCTGCTTCTAGCTAATTCCTCAATGCTGTCTCTAGGTGATTCCTCGCTGCTGCTTTGGGGGATTTGGCATGCCCCTCCCTCCAACCTGATTTGTTAAAAAAGGAAATGCAAAATAAATGTAGAAAAAAGGAAGGTAGAACTCTATAAAATAATAAAAACTCTATTATACTTAGTATTTTTTAACATTCTATTGTTTAGAAAGTTTTCCATGCATCACTTACATTTCACATTGGTCGACATGTTTCTGCATTTCAGCAACATAAATTTTTACTTGGCAGTACAAACAAGGTACTTGTGGCCCTTGTCCTGATTTTCCCTCTGAGTACTTGTCCATGTAAACAAACAAAAAAGTCAGACATGGCAAATCTTAACAGCCATTTTCAATGCTTTATTTATGCAGTTTACATACCTCCAAGCTTAGATCTTTCTGAAGAGGTCTGATGAAAATCATGCTAACTCCTATGCCAAGGGCACTGCTGCTCAAGTACTCTGCCGAGTATCCTTCGTCAGGACAAGGGATTATCTCCAATGACTTTGAGCGGGTAGCACCTCGAGTCTTAAGAAGTTCATAGCCTCCAGCATCTCTGAGCTTCGGAAACTGTTTATAGAGGTAATCTGTAAAATCCTCTGGCTGACAATATTTATCTGAAAGGCAAGCAAAATGTGTACAGCATGTCTTTTAAAAAATAAAATAGACACGTTTAGAAAACGAAAATAGATTACGTAGAAACGTAATTCTACAATGTTACAAGTTACCTGGGAAAACAATTTTTTTCCCCCCCAGATCAGCTTTCTCCAGCTTCAGCTTCTCAGATGGGTTTGGAATCTCACAGTCTCTTCTTTTAGGCAAGCAAAAAAATCTGTGGGTGTATGTTATCGTCTTCAGTTTCTTTGCTGGCAGAGCTGAACTGCATGACCTCTTCCGTATACCCACTCGTGATTGTGCATATGGGGCAAACAACCTGCTCACTTCACTACGTGCACCTTGGAAACATTTTAAAGGAAGAAAATAACTTTAATTTTTGAACACAGTAAATATTTTTGCAAAAATAACAATGTATGTTAAATAACCCAGCTGTCAAACATTCTTATGAGACACGTGTTCGGTTATATTATTATCAATTTTGTTTAACAGAGTTTGGGCATGAATTTAAGTTATTGATGTTTCTGATTACGAGAAGCAAAGCATGTCTGGTGGTCTCATTTACACAGTTCCCTCCATAGAAAGAAGAAAGCAGGATTTGTATTTGTAAATGTATTATAACAGAATAATCAGGTAGGAACACATTAATACATGACAACTGGTGTTCAGTAGCAATTTGAACTACTTTTGCTATTAGCAAATACACAACGTGTAGCCTATATGCACGCCAATTTTGGGACCTTTATAGCCAGCTTCAAAATCCCGACCGGACACATTTTACAGGTCCGAGAAAGATATATGGTTATTGGTCAAGTAGGCTATATATTATGCGCATTAGATCATTAAATATTATATAAATAAAATAACGAATCCTCACCCTGAACGTCAGTTGTGCGTATCATCGCAGGTGAAGGAGCACTCGATGGAGACACTGATGTTGATTGTTCCAGAGCTGCGGCCGCCTCTCGCAGCAGCTGAGAGATTGACTTCTCCATTACAAGTCTAAATGAAAATTGTACATAAAAAAAGGCCCGATCTTCTGATCAAATTTTTTACGTACAACCATTTAACGCATGGCCCGCCAACCCGCCAAACCGCCAAACGCGATCGACTGTGAGTTACGTCACTTCCCGCCAAACGTGGTCGACTGTGAGTGACGTCACTTCCCAACACAAACACGCCCCATAGCATATAACCCCACCCTCGACACTGATTGACAGGTTTCAGTGTAGGCATCGGAAATGCAAACGCTAAGGGAATTGCGATTCCATTTGAGTTTTGGCTGGTTACACTCGCGACACTGAGAAAGTGAAAAAGCAGACGTGGTAATTGAAATTACTATTTAAATAGGAATGGAGACAAACCTCGTAAGACATGGGAAACACAGTTGCAAACGGACTTTGCATTTTCATTTGAAATTTGGCAGTCAGTGTGCGTTCGCTTAAACGAAAATGCAAACGGTAATGCGCGATTTGCAATTGCGTTTGGATTATGTCACATTTTATGCGTCCACAAATTGAAAACGCAATTGCAAATACAATTTGCAATTCCTTTTGAATAATGTCCGGAATATCATTCCATAGATTATGGTTGTTGATACAGTATTGCATCTTTCTGTCATTCAAATCAGTGCAGCTAGTGGTAGCTGGAATTCACTGATAAGCAAGATAATTTTTTGAGGACACCAATCATTATCTGCGATGGCAGCAATGACAAGGAAAGACAAACCTGTATATGCAAAACACCTAAGATGGTAAATGTTTCTGTAATAAAGCCTCGTGCCATAAAGTGCTGTCGACATAAGCTCCTGTGAAGTGCTCATTAGTAATAGCTAAGGTGCTCTCATTCCACACTACATCTTAAATGTCACTAACAATGTGTGTACCAATGTAGTCGTCAATTAACAAAACCCTTTAAAACCAAATTAATTGGTCTTTCAACTTCTGTCCTGGGGATATGATTTGAAAGCTACTAAATAAAAGGTTCTGTTTTTAGAGGGCAACCTCCTCTGCTTCATAGGGACTATAGTGTTTTTATTGCACTTCGAAAGACACCCACACTTTTCCCACATATGAGATTTCTTATGTGGAAAGGTTTCACTTGTCGTAGCTGTTTTGCAGTGGTCATCTGATCTCTGCAAAGCTTTGGAGAGGTCTGTGGAGGTTTTGATCGAGTGGCTGATTCTCCCCATCGCAGCTGGGTACGGTGGCAGAGGCTTTGATGCTGGGATGAACACAAGCCAGCTTTAGTAGAGTGAAATCAGAGGTGAACAAACCAGCGGAGATTAAGTATTATGGGTGGGATGACCCTCAGCGCACAGGAATTTTGGGTTTAGCTAAGAGATGGGTGTTTAACAAAGAAATACACCCATCTCTTAGGTAATTCTTTGGGAAACTTTGCAGTTTACCAAAGCCAAATAATTACCAAATGTAAGCAAACAACCCCATTTAAAATTTTAGAAAAGTAAAACACAAACAGTCTCTTGTAGCCTATCTTGTGATGTTTTTTTTTCCCTGTTAATATTATAAGTAGTTTAGTTGAGTGCTTTTACATGAATTCCTTGTTTCAGGCTGTGGTTCATTATAATATCTGCCAAATATAATGTGCACTATGAAAGTAACTTGTATGTTAATTGATTTTGGGGTCTTTCTGAATGTAATCAAATTTTTAGTTATATTATTTTTCATAACACATCTGCTTTTATAATTAGCATAGTTTGATTAATTATAATATTCAGCAATTAATGATGTGACACATGATTTAGACTCAGTGATTAGTATTCAAGTCATTATGTATAACCTCTGGTGTTTCACTTATTTGAATACTTAATAAATAGGAGTTTCCATGCTGATGAAAGCTTATAATGTATTCAGAATTACTGAAGCACATATCAGAGAACCAAAGTCCTGTGTCTATTAGTTCTACCATATTATAATAACTTATAATTGGAAACTCTCATCAATCAGAAAATAGTACTTTGGATCTGTGATTTTTTTAGTGTTATTTAGTATTTATTAATATTTTGAATTAGTTATTTTTATATTTTCAGCTATCATTTATTTTATTTATGTGCTTGTCATAACATTTTTTATTTGTTTTTTAATGCTTCTATTTAGCTTTATTTCTTTTTTAGTGCAGTCATTTTTGTACTGCAGATTGCAGTATCTAATATTTATGTTTTATTTTATTTCAGCTGTATATAAATGACTGAAAATTATTATTTTTAATGGTTTTAGATTTAGTTGACGATAACAGCACTGCTTTGACTGTAGCTTGATATTATATTCTGCAGATAGAGCAAATCGTCTAATGTCATACACTGTGCATGAGTTCTGATTCATTATTAAGTTCATCTTATGGAAGCTTTAGCTGACTCATGAAAAACAGGTTTGAGTAATAAAATAATTTGTTTTGGACTGATCATCATCTCACATTCCGTTTGTTTGTTTGTTTGTGTCTCTGAAATAACAGAGAAGTCTAGTAAGATTGACGTTTGATCAGAGTCAAAGTCGTCTTTTGTTGTCTTGCCTCAGTTTCCTTGCCAGAAAAGTGATATACAGTATATATACAGTATATACATATCTATATATCTATATCTATATCTATATCTATATATATATATATATATATATATACACAGTATTTATATATATATATATATATATATATATATACAGACAGTATTTATATATATATATATATATATATATATATATACAGACAGTATTTATATATATATATATATATATATATATAGCCCATGTGTAAAATGACAAGAGTCACTCATCATTGTTTAAATTATAATTTTTATTACTATTTCTTTCTTTCTACTTTCCACTTTCCAAATGCAGGGAAATCTCATCATCCAGATACATAGGCCTCATGAACTGTATCTGTTTCAGTTTGGGTATGTCATTTCTGGGGATTTTTCAAAAGTGGGCTTGCAGCTTAACAGGTTAGATTACTTTGTTCCGTTGTTTGACTGCAGCCCCAGCAAATTTAACACACCATTAGAGAGAATAAGGGAGTAGTTTAATGCATTTCTGCCTAGTAAAGCAAATGTTGCCATATATACAATTTCAAGTGCAAAATATTAAAAGTACAAAACACTAATCATAATAGGAACCATATTTCTTCTGAGGGTATCTCACATTTGAAAGGTTACTCCGACTTGACTAAACAGCGGTGGCTTCAGCATATGAACAACAATAAAAATATAATTTTATTATAACTTTATTTGAAATGTATTGTGCCTAAATTGCTATAGAACATAAAATGATTTATTTATGGATACTGTTTTAATCTGTCCGTAAAGTAATAGTGGCTTCTATTGTGGATTTTTTTTTTTCCCTGCACAGCCCGTTGCTGCTTTACAGCGGATATGTTGGTTAATCAGCCATTCAATAAATACAGGTGAAAGAGCTGTGCTAGGCTTGGCTTCAGTCCACGCTCTGGCGAGGCTCTTGAGCACCCAAAGAGTCGAGTTTTATCTGTAGGAGGGTCAAGCATTTTAAGAGCCCCATTTCTTCTTGCAGCTGAGTGACACAAATAACGCTGCTTACTGGAGCATTCGGGCTCACAACAGCTCCCATAACAATACACTGGGCCATATGCTGGTCTGTACTCATCAAATCCCAACACACCCCTATTGCTTGATGTTTCTTATGAGACTGAGATCCCAATGTATCACCAGGCATGTAAATGGAGAATCTGTGTCTTTACAGTTAGATAATATAATTATATAATGAATTATGTAATATACAACATATGATTTCTCATTAGACTGGATTTATTTATTTAAATGCCAATTTATTGTTGATTTTCTTGTACACTGAAGAAGTTCATGATAGTGTACCTTGTGCTGTTCCTGGCTGATTCATCTGGTTTATCCTTCTGGAAGATTTCATGGATAGAAATGAGTGGCTGAAGGTCTACAATAATTTCTATCTGACCTTTACAGTTTTAGGAACATGTCTGAGAGCGGGTTGTTATGTGAACCTGTCACAATGTAATTCAGGCTTTGCAAAGAGGCTGTTATTGAAGGACGGTGTTGTTAGAAACTACATTGGACCTCAAGGCAGCTTGACAATAATAAAACAGTAAAATATTGTGTAAATGCTTTCTTCTGTCTTGATTCATACTAGTCTAATTTTTGTGAAGTCAGACTGACAGACTTGGATAACGCAAGTGTAGCAAGACTTCCAGCATGTAGGCCTAATCGGACTACAATTAGACTCACCATTGTGCGTTTTCCTTCAAAAGACACATGCTATCCATTTAAACCTTCACATATTAAATTACATATTTTTACATGTATACATGGACATAAAGATGCAGACTATAGTAAAACAAACCCTTAGCTTGATTTTGCATGATCAATACTCCACAGAAACAAATGAGGCCAGTCGCCTGCACAAGCTCTGACATCTAGGCTACCTGATGATGACCGAAATTAGCTATAAGCATTAAACTCTGGAAACTTTGACCGAAACCTTTCATGTTTATTCCAACACCTTCAATTCCTGTAACTCTTCAATTGCCAATCCATGTTTTTCTCACAGTTTATCAGTATGATCTCTTTTTATAGACTTATATTGTGTCATTTTCATCAAAACAAAATAGAACCTGAAGAAAAATGCTGACCCCAATATATTAGTATTCAAATAATCTAGGCTATTTTAGATGTTCTTCTTGCACACGCATGCAACATAACATATTCAAATGCATTGTGTGTTTCTGCTTATAACATGTACATTTCAAATTTGTGTTTACCTTGCAAATTGTACATCTACTGTGGTCTCAATACTGACTTCTAATTATATAATAGAAAATGATACCATTTATATGCGTGCATTTAATTTCAGATTACCTCCTTTGATTATTCTGCAGTGATGTAATTCATAATTATTTTGCTCTCATGCAAGCATGGCGCAGGGTACTATATTAGTTTCCTCTAGTAGTTCATAAGGCATCTGCAAGTTTTTGTGCTGGTTGTGTTCATCTAACGGCTTTGCTAAAGAACCCATGGACAACCTTTTGTGCTTATCTTAGTGATGGAAGAATAAACAGGATACATGTAAGGCTTGCTACGGTAGTCGGTGTTACCGGTGTTACACGGTGTTCAGTCGCAACACGGTTTCATCACTTGCCCACCGCGACACCGCGGTGAAAAACAAAAAAAAAATTTTAAGGCGTTAAAATATTTAACGCAATTACGCAGTATCCGGTTTTTTCTGTCACCCATTGACTAGCGTTGTATGATCACGCTCTTATTAATGAGAATGGTTTTAAACGCTACAAGACTAAAGAGACTGCGCTATAAGTCCTGCCTATTACACACACACACGCACGCGACCCACAGAAAAAACGCATGTCAGTATCGAGTTCTCTTTTGGGCTTGAACAAACCATAAAACACACAAATTATGCCAAAATGTCCGTTTTGTCGAGTGTCCTCATAAGAGCAGTTTTAAATTATTTAAATAAAGTCTTAAATTAACATAGAGATTTGTAGAAAATGGGACGCGTGTCAGATCGCGTCTCTGTCAGCAGCGGCTGGTCTTAAAGTCTCACTAATGTTAATCAAAGAACAAAGATAAGAGAGTAAATTACTCACTCAGACACGGAGCCAGGATGCTTATTATAGCCTACCGGTAGCCTAATAATCATGAATGCACTCCACTATCTTTTCACACATCTCCGGCGAGCAGCTTCTTCACGCAAAAGAAAAACTCTTCATGAAGTGCAGTGAAATTCAGCGATCTATGCCGCTTCCTGATGGATCATGTTTATTTGTTTACATCATTTTATACGTGCAACTCACGTAGCCTACAAGGAAACTGACAACACGCTGACAGACAGGACCGACCAGGTAATATTTAATATGAAACAAAGTCTCAACTTTCAAATTTGGTCAGTCAAAGAAAATGAAACAATAAATAGGCCTACTGTTTTGTGGCTCTAATGTGTCGTGACGTGAGAGACTGCCTCAGTTAAAGCCAAGTTCAAATCCACCGACGTTAATCTAACTCTCCTGACTGCTTTGTCGGACAAAATATGGTGGATTTTGATTTGTCAGTTCGCATCAAACTCCATGCGAAGGATGAATTGACGCTAATTTAAAAGTGAAGTGCACACTCCTGCACCAGCTTTTTATAAGCGATGTAAAAAAAAAAAATTGTTTTCAAATTAGCGCACAATAACAAAACAGTGTTGCTCCGCACGACCACCAAGTATGCCCATGCAAACGCGCGCATTTTATGTTTGCCTTTAAATTAGTGATTTAAAAGCCCCCGCCGGTGATACCGGTATTACCGGTGTTGTCACACGTCGATTAACCGGTGGGAAAATATCCTCACCGTCACATCCCTACATGTATTGTAATTATTTAGTCAAAAGTCTGGCCATGTAACTCAGAGCTCAGAAAGACATAGACAAAATAACATGGACTAACCTTAAATCATTCAAGCAATATCTTACATCTTGGCCAATTAGCTGGTGATGGGAAGAAAACTACAAACAAGGATGTTTATAACCAATCTGAAGCCCTGATTATGGCATCAGATAGATGAAAACAGCACATAGATCATTAAACAACTTGCTAGTACAGAAAATGCCCTGTTTCCCCGTGTTAATTTACAGCCGGTTCGCTGATGGGACAGGGAGAGAAAAATATCCTTGGTGATGTACAGTAATAGGCAAGCAGATTGCTTCATTCGAGGGAGTGTTTGCTGATAGCAGGTTAGGCTTCTGGTGTGAGAGTGGGTGAGTGGACAAGGGAGAGTGATAGAGAGAGAGCCCAGACTCTTTGCCTACCATGCAGATCATTAGAGGCAGGATGGCCTGGCCAGCGTCCTAGCTCACTAGCCTCAGATGGCACAGAGCAGACCGAGCTGTTCAGCTGGCAGAGAGACAGCCGGGACCAGGTGAGTTTGGCTCCCTCTCCCTTTCCTCTCTTGTTATGCTCTGCTTCAACCACTCCTCCCTTTCTCGCAGCATGATTTGCCCACTGAGTCTGGTTACCCCTGACTGAGCAGTGAGTTGGGCGTGTTGCTTGGCATGGCTAGCTGCGCTTGCTCTGGATTTGCATGAGTAAGTAGTTCCCTATCTATCAGACACCATTGACCTTAGCTTTGTTCAAGCGGAGAAGGTGGACACTGCAGTCACCGCTAGCTTTCTTAACCGTTCTAGAAGTAGCACCTGGGTCAATGACGGGACACTTATTTGTTTTATCCTGTCGAGAAATAATACATTTCTTCAAAATGAATATTAAAATCGCATTTAATGCTTAGAATGACTTAAATATGCATCTTCTATGAAGAACATATTCTTAATTTATGTAATAATATTCCTTTAGATATTCAGTTTTTGGGGGGTTTATAATATTTTAGCATTTTTTTAAAATATTTTTGTCCACAAATTTATATGGTCCAACCAACATGTAGAAAAACATAAAACGATAAGATTAGATCATAGAAAGGATCCCTGCAGACTGTCATGATCAACATCTGATAATTTGACCTTTAAAGGGGTCCTATTATGCTTTTCCATTTTTTTCCAACTTTAGTTAGTGTGTAATGTTGCTGTTTGAGCATAAAAAAAGATCGGCAAGGTTACAAAACATCAAAGTCCACTCCAAAGTGAGATGTTTTACTTAACATATTCTACTTTTCAAAAACTACAATGAATGGCTCATTTGTACTGCAACATGATTTTTCTGCATCTTATGAAGTCACAATGCTAATCATTTAAATAATCCCCGCCCAAGTAATGGCCTGGCTGAGCTGCATTAGCGAAGACAGTGTTGTCGCTATGTCAGAGAGACATTGTTTTTTTTAACAACATTTTCAAAACTCATTTGTTTAACCTTCCTAAGGCTGACCAACTTAGAGTGGTTAACAATTTTAAACACTGTTCCAGAAAATTATAACCCAAACGTTTATCTGTGCACTGTACATTTTATGGAGAACAGCTTGTTTTCTGTTGCTTTTGTAAGCTCTCGCTTTTGTAAAACGGTTTACCGCTCCTTAGGAAGATCAACCATTTATTTTGTGATCGATTTCTGTATTACTTTAATTTTCCGACAAATATCACAATTAAATGGTGGATAACATCGTATCTATCATGTATAAGGAAATTACAAAACACATACCACTCTGAAACGTCCTGTGAAATCCTGCTGTAATAATATAAAATATTTGAAAATAAATGTGTTTTATGAACAATATTACATGAAAACATATTCTAGTATACCCCAAAAACAAAATCAAGACTTCGTAAAAGGGCATAATAGGATATTTATGTGGTGTGATTCCCTGATAACCTAGATATATGTATGAGTGATTATTTAATGGTATTTGTAAAAAAATATATGTAAACTTATTTTTTAAATATATATAATGATTAAGATCTGTTTACTCATATGAATTAAATGTGTAAAGATATTACAAGTTTATGAAAACTCAAATATAGTTATCAAAACTCTGACGTGTTCTAAAGTAGATTTTTAAGATTTGTTTTCTTTTGAAAACACTCCCATACATCATTGACCCATCTATATCAGAGCTCTCACACCATAACTCCATTGTTCCTCCCTTTTATTGTCTTTTCAGTTTGACGAAGCGAGCTAGAAGAATATCAATATGCTCAGTACGTGTTATACATTTAGACTGGGTGACTTAACACAATCCAGGGGCATTTCATCCACCTACTCTTTTTTACTCCCATCAGTTGTCACAGTCTTTGATGCTGAGAGAGCAAACACGTTTGGGTAATGCAGGATATATGTGAAGTCGGGGCTTTGAGATACCTGTCTCGCAGCAGCATGCTGTTTCATGTGGTTTGTTGTGAGAATATCTGCAGAGTTAAGGGGAGTTAAAACACAGAAGCTGTCAAATTACTTGTCATACCTGCTTGTTTGTGCCGTTGTGCACTCTGCAGACTGCCAGTACACATTCTCATCAATTAGCCTCTATCTTTCGCATTGCCACTTGCTCCCAGAGCAGTTTAAAAACATATCTGTAAAAGTCGAAGCAGACTTAACAAGCAGTCCTGCTGTGGTGTGTGAGCAAGCGCGCTGAGAATGTGTACTCCAAGCAGGGAAGCCTGTGTGGAGACGAAAGCATATCAATAGCATCATGCACACATTACTATGCCTGTACGACTGACCCTCTTCACTCTTGAACTCATTATGGAGTCTACCTTGATAAATAGCACATGTTATTTTAGTTTTATTTCGTTTGAAAATGGACCACGCACAACACAGTCGTTATGCCAGAGTTAGCTATAAAGCTAATTTGTAGTCCCTGGGTAGGAATGATGTTATTTGAAAAGGACAGCAATACACTACCAGTAAAAAAAAAAAACACAAAAAAATAGGCTAATCCATAAACGTACAGATCAGCGATCACATTATTGATTTTTCTTAAGCCACTTGGCATGTTTGGTTCGATTAAACTTTAGTACAATTAATTTGAATAAGTGTGAATTCTGCCCTCCGAACCCTAGTGCGCACCGACCAACTTGTAAAGGTAGGGTCTTGATCCGCTTACAAACGGACATTGACCAAAGACATCTAAACAAACATCTAAGCAGGATGTGATGACATAAGATGCGACCCTAAAAAGGACCGAATGTTCAAGCACTTGGCTTCATTCTCTTCTTGAGCACTTTCTTCAAACCTGTATTTTTCTCGCCATAGGAGCTACGTCGCCCATGCAGTTCGGTACAGGAGTTAGATCTGCTGTCTCCTTGCAGCAAATCTTCTTCTGTGTGTAAAACAGATGAATTTTTGGTGTTGTTTTGACTCCTTTACATATTTTATAGGCTCTTGAATTCTCAGCTGGTAAAAATACCATCATATGTACGGAGAACAAACGCATTTAGCCGCGCATACAGCATTATTTTGGATGAATGGTAATTTCTGTTGTAAATTGTATGTCATAAAAGCCTTTTTTTGTATCTTTAGGTTCAGTGTTAAAAATGACATTGTAAAAGCTAAGCAATCCAGGATTCAATGTATAGTTGCCTTTTTTGGACCAAGATAACTGAACTACAAGTGTAAACACATCTTAAGTGTATGGTTCTAAAAAGGCTGAATGATCACCAAAATCCATTTTTCCTGCTTCCCTGACCTAACAAAATGGGGGGGAAATCATTGTCCAAGCATTTATCTTTAACTGATGCCCTCGTTTCCCAAATGTTATCCATACAGAAAGTCATACATTGTTTAAGAGGTGGTGCTGAAAGATCATGGATTTATGTATACATCAATCATATATCAAAAAACTAAAACAAATCAAAAAATTATACTTTTTAATAACACTGCAATGATGGTAACTCCTTGGAGTTTTTTTTCACAGCTTGTTTGTAGAATGTAATGAAGTTGTTTTAATGTGTGAGCTAAAATAATTTGTAGATGCATTTGATAGGGGTGTTAAAGAAAAGGAGTGAGGGTTGGATCATCTACTCCTGGCTTTCCTTGCATGCTTCTTCCTCTTTCATCGGCTGTCTATTGGCTTGACTTGCATGTCACCCCTGACAAACCCAATGAGTGCCATGTAATATCTGCAAGAGACATTGATGATGTTCAAGGCACATGCCTGGTGATTCGACACAGCTGGCCATGTGGGTAATCCAGAAAAAAAAGTGAAAGGAAGATTAAGGGTGCTTTCTCATCTGTAGTTCGGTTCCTTTGGTCCGGACTAAGGGCGAAAAATTATACTTTGTATCATTTTCAGGCGTTTTGGTTCCTTTTCACACCACACTGATTGCTCTGGTCCCCATCAGATGATGAGTTGATGAAACGAATCAAAATGCAGTCACGTGACAACATCCAGATCACTCATTGACCAGAGGTAACTGCACTTCGATTGGTCAGAATTAACGTGCGGGAAAATTCCAGAGCTCCCGGAAGTTAACAAAGAGGAGGAAAATCCATCAGACAGCTTTTTACTATGGAGAGATGACTGCGTGGGCTGATTGTATCCCTGGTCATAGTGTGTTATATAGTTTGTCTACACCACTTTATGCAAACAATAACATTTGAGAATGAAGCGAGGATGCGGCTTGAAAATAATGTTAATATTTGAAATAACTCCACGTTTGTCCGCGAGCTGCCATGCTAGTGCAAACTGTCAACAAACATTAGTCCTCATCCCATAATGCACAGCGCACCTAACTACGGCAGCTGGTTTAGTCCAAAAATGCGCAGTTCTTTGGCAGTTGGGTCTGTTCGAGGTCGGATCACGTTCTCACCACAAACGAACCGCTCCAGAGTTCGTTTGAAGGCGTACCGAGACCACTTCTTCGAGGAGGTCCAGGTACGCTTGTTTGGTCCGCTTTTGGTGCGCACCTGAGTGTGATTGCTGCTTTCACACCAGCCCAAACGAACCGCACCAAGGGGGAAAACGAACTGTAGTGCGATTCAACCGAACTAAATGAGGCAGGTGTGAAAGCACCCTAAAGAACATGCAATGACATGACGGGACGAAAGAAGAGATCTCTTTTTAGTGCTGCCCCACAGGAGAAACTGGGATATATTTTATTATAAATAAAACCCCTTTTAATGCTGTGTTCTGGCTGCTGCAGATAAACAATCGGGGAAGTGTTTTGCTTCTGGTCATATTGTTCGGAGATAAACACACAAAAAAAAAAAAAGAAAACAGACCCAAACATTTATTATAAATGTCTGGGAATGGTGAAGCCAAACAGTTTAGTTGGTCAGTGAGGTAAAATATAGACAGATGGATCATTTGCATCATAATGACAATGGGATAACCAAGGTGTTGTATCAAGTAATTGGATAAACAAGCAAACAAAAAATGAACCCACACTGATCATCTCCATTTTTCCGACTGATTAGAAGCAATCAACAAGATTAGGTTGTAAATGCTGTTTCCCAGCAAAGCTCCCTTGAGTCCTGTTTACACCTAGTGTTAACATCTCTCACAGATGATCTGATCTCAAGTGGTCAGCTGAGACAGATTGACATTACACCTGGAATTAATGCATCTCCGGTGATCTTTGTGATGATCATTTCTTTCTTATTTCATGAGTACATATGTCACAAAAATAAACATAATTTGAACAATAAAAGACTGCAAAAATAGTACAGTAAAAATTTTTAAATTTGGTTAAGTTCTGTAAATGACGAAAATACATTCTATAATTCCCAGAATAAATGTTTATTGTATTATTGCAGTATTGTGTGTTAGCATGATGGTGTTCTGTATTTGTGTGACTGACAATGTGCACCTTCGATATTTACCTGCTTGTAGAAAAGATACTTGTGATGAACGTTGATTCATCATGTGGTTTTCTCTTTACCACCTGTGTTTTTAAAGTCAGTGTATACAGTGCCTAGCATAAGTGAACACACCCATGCTAAAGTTGACTAAAAATAGGAATAAAAAAAAATCTTTTGGAAATTGATCTTAATGCTTTAATTAAAATAAAAAAAAAAATAGGAAAAATCCAACCTTTAAGGACAAAAATTTTCTTTGTGAATGAATAATGTATCAGAAATAAATACATGTTCTTCCTAAAATCCAGGGTGCTTACACCCCTATGTTAAATTCACATAGAGGCAGGCAGATTTGTATTTTTAAAGGCCAGTTATTTCATGGATCCAGGATACTATGCATCCTGATAAAGTTCCCTTGGCCTTTGGAATTAAAATAGCCCATCCTCATCACATACCCTTCACCATACCTAGAGATTGGCATGGGGTACTTTCCATAAGATCATCTCTCAATGCAAATCAAACCAGCTATTAGGCTAACTGAAATACAACCATGCCAATCTCTAGTTAAGGTGAAGGGTATGTGATGATGATGTGGGGCTATTTCAATTCCAAAGGCCAAGGAAACTTTATCAGGATGCATAGTATCCTGGATCCATGAAATAACTGGCCTTTTTAATCCTGTAAGACCCGTGGTTGTAAAATGGCAACATCACTTTTAGCTCTTCCAAAAACACATCTGCAAATTTTAATTTTTTTAAAGACTACATTTACATAGCTATTGTTTAGCCTCACAATGCCATTGCATAGTAGGTCTTGCCATAAGGTCATGAACTCATACAACCTGCAGACTTTCCTGGAAGCGCATCTCCTTGTTTCATTGGACTGGATATCTTAACATTGAATTAAGTAAAACCCCAGAAATATATATATATATATATATATATATATATATATATATATATATATATATATATATATATTTTTTTTTTTTTTTTTGTGATTGTTAGAATGTCTAGTTCATGTAAATACTTGGTTATTGTGGAATGCATGCATCAACTTAGATGTTTAGGTAATGTCTTTGTTGTAATTTTACAACATTGGGAGAGAATGGTAATCAAAATTGCACATTACATGGAGGTATTTCACTTCTCAAATGTTCACATATAGGAGAAATACTTATGGAAATATAATGTATTTGATGATTCACAATTTCTAAATGTGTTATTTGTTATAATTTTCAGTTTATATCAGATTTGAATCATTCTAAATGAATAAATGATTTCTGGTTGCAGTGTTTTAATTCCTTTAATTCCATATTTTAAATTGTTCCTGTATGTTAGCAGTAAATATATATATATATATATATATATATATATATTTTTTTTTTTTTTTTTATCTGGGCTTTGTTTATTTGACCAAATATCTGCTTGTTTCAAGGCAGACATTGTTTGTGGAATGCTTTGGATGATGGTTATTCAAGGACAGGTGTAAATGTTCAGACATATAGGGGGTTGCATGGTCTATTGTTTAGGGACAAGTGTTAATGTTCTGGAATGTGGGGATGTAAGAGGTCTGGGGGTTTGAATATTCCTTTTAGAATTGTGTGACTTCAGTGGAATGTATCACATAAATAGGATTCATTTACAATTAAATGATTTATACTTGAACATACTCTAACTCTTACAACTATTGTTTTCATTTCAGAATGAGAGGGCACTGCAGACACTGCAAAAAATTATATTTGAATACTCTCTGCAGGAAGTGCAATCTCCGTCTTTGCTTTTCAGAGGAAATGAACTGCTTTTGGGACTACCATTGCAAGTGAACACTGGACACTGTTTCTTTGATAGTTTTCAATCTGTTTTGTATTTAATATTTATATTTTATGTTTATTTTTAATAAATTCTAATTCATAAAGGTATGACTGTTGGGTGAGTATTATTAGTACTATTCATGATATTTACTGTTATGGTACTATGTAAGCAATCCACACTTTAAATGAGCCCTTAGTTGTTCTGTATATTTGTTCTGACAGTGTGAGTGCAAATGCTGAAATTCTACTCCCAAATAGGCCCAATGTTGCAATATTACAAATTTTCCTTAACTTACTAAAACATAATAAATAACAAAAAAATAACAAAAAATATTATTTGCATCAGAAGCCTCCTACAACAACATCTGACAGGTGAAACATTTTTTTGTCTTTCTTTTTTTGGGGGGTCTTGCAGGGTTCAAAATAAAATCTGCCTGCCTCTATGGGAATTTAACATAGGAGTGTTCTGACTTATGCACCCTGTATTTTAAGGAAGAAAATGTATTTATTTATGATACATTATTCATTCACAAATAAAATTGGTGACCTTAAAGGTTGGATTTTTCCTAATTGTTTTAATTAAAGCATTAAGATCAATTTCCAAAAGATGATTTTTTTTTATTCCTCTTTTCAGTCAACTTTAGCATGGGTGTGTTCACTTATGCTAAGCACTGTATATATGTCACAAACTGCTCCGAGACACGAAGGTTGAGGATCCAAATGCAGTTTTATTGAAAAGGTAATCCACAATCGTAGTCGAAAACCGGCAAAGGTCATAAACTCCGGGTATTCAGTCCAAACAATAACAAACACAAGGCAGGTTGACATTACACCTGGAATTAATAAATCTCTGGTGATCTTTGTGATGATAATTTTTTTCTTATTTCATGAGTACATATGTCACAAAAATAAACATAATTTAACAATAACATACTGTAAAATGCTACAGTAAAAACCTGTAAATTGGTTAAGGTCTGTATACGACAAAAAGACATTCTATAAAATTAATTAATTAATTAAATTATGTTGACTATAAGTAATGTTGCACCTACATGTCTACTAACTCTCATTAGAGCGTCAGTAGAGTATTAGACTGGTAGGGTTAGGGTTAGAATAAGTTGACACGTAGTTGCAAAGTTACTTATAATCAGTAGAGTGTCTGTTTAGGAGCATCACAATAGAGTTAGCAGATATTAAGCAAAGAGTCTACTAATACTCTAATGAGAGTTAGTTAACATAGTTACTAATGGTCAACAGAACGTTCAAAGGGGACAAAATAAAGTGTTATCAAAAAATATATATTTTTAAAACATAAATTTAAGTTCAGTTTGGCTCTAACTCAAAGGTGCAGTATGCTATTTCTAAAAGTCATTGATATTTGAAATCAACCCAAACAAACACACCCCTCTCTTCATTTCTCCTATTCCAAAGCTCACCCTCCAATCCTAACATCTCTCTCTTGCTCGTTCTCTCTCCTCCACCGTCTAATGCCCCCTAAAGCTGATTGGCTTTGTTGTTGTGTCTGGTTGTGTCGGTCCGATCAACTTTCAAACAGCGGTTTTCAAATATCGCTTACCCAACCTATAAGATCAGATGATTAACTTTTACAGCTGACAGGGTTTAAAACATTTGATTTGATGCAATTATTTCACAAATTTTGTCTTTAGCATTAACCCAACAAATTTAATGTGGTCATACGAGTCAGAATTTCTAATTTTTATACTATTAATGCTTGAAGTCAGATACATGTTTGTGAATGTAGGGAATAGGAATGTTGTTTGTTTTGTAGTTGTGATGTTCAGTAGCCTATGCATTTTATGTTGTTAGCTTTGGCCACAACCCTAAAATAAAATGGTAATGGTAAATGGACTGCATTTATATCAGACGCTTTCAACAGACCCATGGCCACCAAAGAGCTTTACATATTGCCTCACATTCACCCATTCTTTCACTCATTCATACACTGATGGCGGTGTCAGCCATGCAAGGCATGTAGACAACCAACATGAATCACAGAGCCACTGCCGCCCAGTGTCCTAAATCCTAAAAACATTTTAGGATTTGAATATATTGTAATGTTTCAACTTCTTCTCATACTTATTTGTTTGTTTGTAGGACATTTTTAGTTATTATTTGTTTTGTAACCTCTTAAATTAAAATATATGAACTGAACCAAGAAATGTTTGTTCAGGGCTGATTAAAATTCACAAGGGCCACATCTTAGATCAGTGAAAAGATTTTTAAGTTAATTTATGTAGTACCACACAGAATTTCTGAAATAATGAGTTTCTGAACTGAGCCAACAGAGACCAATTTGTCAATGTTTCTAATTTGTTTTTGTGGCAAGCAGGGCAGGGCTGAGAGCTGCAGTAACGGAGCGAGGCCAGTGACGCGAAGGTTAATGAGCGTCACCTGCATGCCACACCAGTCTCGAGTCCCATGTAGGAGCTCCGGAAGGATAAGAGGAGGAGTGACGACAGTGGAAGACGAGAGAGGACTAGCCCTAGATGCTCCGTACCATGCCCGGGCTTAATTTGAAGAGGTGGGTGCGGTTCAATTGGGCTCGGGCGGGGAACGCATGTAGAGTGATTGCAAAACGCGGCGGAGCACGCAAGTTACTACTCTTGTGTGTGCTACTGTCATCATTACGACAGCAAACTTCTTCTATTACTACTTGTATTGTACACTTTTCAATAATTCAATCAATTTGTTATGTATTAATTAATTTAGGTTTATAACTGGTATGGTTCTAACCTTTTTGATGAACAGGAATTGTGGCTGCAAATTCCTCCGTCAAAGTCAGTTGACTCTGTAATAATATTCTGATACGTGCAGGACAATCAAGTGAAAATTGCTCTGCGGCATAAATGATAAATCTGTTAGGCTATTAGCGAAAGCACTTTTCTTCCTGTTTTCTTCAAAACAAAAAGTTGCATCGCAAATGACGTAAGCATGCTCTGGCCCATGACGTTAAGTGCAATGTGAGTGCAGGGCAGCAGGGGAGGGGGGACCATTGCGCCAGGGGATGGTACCAGGCAAACAAAGTGTGAGTACACCCTTAGTTTATGCGGCAGTCATCAGTGAGTGGCTGCCGCTTTACTTTCGTTTTGTCGTTTGTTTTCTTTTGTACTAAAGTTTGTATAATGTTCTCCGGTTCCCACCTCCTCCTTCCCTGAGCCTTTAACCTCGTTACAGTTTTTATGAGATTTCTGTTCCAAATTTCAGTTTCAACATTTCAAGCTATAATGTTATTTTGTATTTTACACACACACACACACACACACGCACACACACACACACACACACACACACACACACACACACACACACACACACACACACACACACACACACACACACACACACACACACACACACACACACACACACACACACACACACACACACACACACACACACAGGGGGTCTCGCTCTCTCTCTCTCACACAATCACACACACACACACACACACACACACACACACACACACACACACACACACACACACACACACACACACACACACACAATCACACACACACACACACACATGCACGCACGCACGCATGTATCAGATGTCATACGCTTTGCATTGCTTGTCAAAGATTACTTCACTTTCAACACATCATTAATATGTAATGCCCATTTTTCAGTGAGTCGACCAATGAAAGTGCTGAAATGCTAATGTCACACCTCTCAATACCCACGGAGAGTTTCAGGATGGATTGAAGCTTGAAGGAGAATGAAAGGCCTGTGGTTTGGGAGGGAATCAATTTTTTTCACCATACCTGGTGATTTGGAATGGAATGGAATTCCTAAAAGCAATAAAAGAGCGTAGAGTATTAGATCTGGATTGAGTGCCAAATGTACTTTTTAGCCCATTACTGAAACAAGTGTATAAACCCTTGAGGTCTCTCCTTTACATGTGTAAATTTCACTGACTTCAGTTCCCCTTTTGACGATGAGACAGAGGTCATGTAAGACTCGGAGGCATTTGTCCCACTCCAGCCTTTAACCCACATCTCACAGTATCTAGTTCAGTTGTCTGAAGCAACTACAGTCGACCGCACTACATGATTTTTTTCTGACAACTCCAAACATTCATGTGTAAATTGCTTGTGAATATAAATGTCATGTAATATATTTTACATGCTGCAGTAGTTACAGTAGGTAAAACATTGGCATTCAAGATTGCATGCTGACTAACTGTGATTCAGACCAAAGGAATTGTTGGTGTGCATAATGAATACCGTATAAATTATGAGCTGCAGAAACAAAAGGTTCTGAGCCTGGCGTCCACAGCAAAATCACACAGCCTTGGTTGTATGTCATCTACCATTAGCTGAGATTATTTTTCTACCACCTTCTTTTATTGAGACCCCATTGAGAATAATATTTGTGCTTGTGAGAAGTTCCACTGAGGTTTTTGATTTAAATTGGACCTGTCATGATGTAGTCTGTGCTGAGCCGTGATGACATAAGTACATGAGATCAGTCAGATTGGTGTGTTTGATGCAGAGCAATGTTCTCGCCTCCCCGTTCATTACTCCTCTTGCATGCAAATAAGTTCCTGTTGTTGCAGTTCTAGTGAGACCTTTTAACAATTAATATAAAATATGCTAAAGGGGAATAAATGAAAAGGCTTACGTGAATCGATATGGACTGCATAATGCAAATCTTCTCTCTTTTCTAAAGGTCATATATGTTGATTTGTGATGGAAGGGAAGCACAAGGCCCTTTTCATAGCTTGTAGAAATGGGGACTTTTTGGCTGATTTTATTGGGATCGCTCTGTTCTTGTTTTGCATCAGTCTAGGCAGACTAAATTGTTATTTTTGTTCTGAAAACTTTACACGGTCAGGATATTATTCTGTCCTCTCCAACTTCTGATATTATAACGCATTCTCATCCTTTGGCGTCATGTAGGTGACGCCATATGACATTTCGTCGAAATCTTACGCACATGGCATCCTTTAGCGTCAATATAACACGCACTGTAATGGGTAGGTTTAGGTCTGGGGTAGGGTACGGTTATGACGCCTTGGGATCTGCGTCTCATATTCACGCTAAACGATGCCATGTGCGTTGGATTTAGACGAGCGTCACCTGTATTACGCCTTGGGTTCTGCGTCTCATATTGATGCTAAATGATGCCATGTGGGTAAGATTTCAACGAAATGTGCAAAGCGTCACATGTATGACGCCAAAGGATGAGAACGGGTTGGATATTATTAGTCCCTGGTTTGACATCAGGAACAAACTTGCTGCACACTTTGCAGTTCTGTGGAGAGTGTTTGACATTTTTAATTTATTCATTACTTTTTCTAATTAATTAGAATACCAGCATGACATCATATCCTGTTGCCTGTATTCGTTGCTAGCCTGAAATAATTTAGCATATTTACAAACCCCATACTGTTGATGAATCTGGTAAAAATAGTAGAGTTAAAATAAAGTTCAAAACTTTGGGGTCAGTAAGATGTTTTTAAAATGTTTTTGAAATAAGTCTCTTATGCTCACCAAGGCTGCATATATTTGATTAAAAAACACAGTAATATGGTTAAATTATTGCAGAGAAAAATAACAAAATATTAACTAATGATCACTTTTGATCAATTTAACACACACTTGCTAAAAAAAAAACCAAATCATTTCTTAAAAAAAAAAAAAAAACAAGACCAAACTTTTGAACAATACTCTATATTCCTTTATCGGATACCTCATGCCATTAGTGACTCGGTACGTCATTCACTACCATCCTCCTCATTCATTTTTTTTTAAAAGTTAGACATCTGTCACAGTCTTCATCTGCACCTGTCTGTCTTAGGCTGCGTCCCAATTCGCCCACTTATACTACGACCTAAAAGTATGTACTCTTTTTGTGAAGAAAAAGTACATACTTTTGAGTGTGTAGCAAAAGAGTAGGCAAGCTTTGGGACATACTACTTCGTCATCTTTAACGGACAGCTCTGTCGCGTGCGTCCAGCCACCGTAAACTGCCCTGTCAATCATCTTGTCACAGTTAAAATCCTCCATTCAATCTAATTTAATTTCCTACCGTTTCGGAGAGAAATGTTGTGGCACCTTGGTCTGCAGCCGTTGGTCTTTCATGCGGTGACTCTCCTCATGTGTTTGCAATTTGAATGTAATGATGCATTTAGAAGTTAATGGCTAAACGTATCTTTACAAAAGTTCACAATGCTGCTGCAGATGCAATATAATGTAGACAACATTGAATAAATAATTTTTCGTCTTGTTAGATACTGATAATTACCCACTCAAACCCCTTTATAATTGTGACAAGCAGAATTCCTTCCGTGTTAGATATAGATCCGGGTCGCTAAAGACCTGAATATGTAATAATCATTGGTGAGACATTCATGCATCCATTTAAGGGATATCATATATAGACATTTACATCCTCAGAATATTCCCTTATGTAATACACCTTGTTTTGAATAATTTGCAATTTCTTTCAAAACTGTTTCTTCTCTTATGTGGTTGTATTTTGAACATTGTTAAGTCAAGACATTTTCTGTCGTCTGCATCAATTCATGTTGTTAAACTGAAAATGAACAGTTATTAGTAGTGAAGTCAAGAATTTTTTTTTTTTTTTTTTTTTAATACAGATCTAGAGATTTCAATGATGGATTTCAAAGTTATTTTTGAAGTACAGTGATGACGTGCAGGTGGGAACTGGGACACTGGTGATGGGTACTTGAGCACCTCTGAGATTAGAAAATGCCAGCGACTGTAATGCTCATGTTTAACACATAGGGAATGTGGAAATGAGTATGCATCCATGTAGATAGGCTTTTGATGGATGGGGATATCAGGCTGCTTTTGGAACAAGATTAACATGTGATAAGATTTGCTGTGTGCTCTCTATCATGTGTACAGTGTGGAATTATTTAGATTCCAGAATACATGGATGTGATGGGCGTATCGCCCTCCGCATGTTTAATGAATAGACTTTACACAGCATTAAATAGTAAAAACTCTGTTTTATATGCATGACTGGTTGCAGCCACTATCTGCTCTTATTTTCATTATGCCAAACATGAACTGGCCAGGACCGACCACTGTAGGTCATCACCATTCACACTGGCAATCTAAAATCTCTGCTAAAATCTCTGCAATCTCTGCTAATGCTTCTTCGGATCAACTGAAAATGCAGCTATTTTTATTCTCAACTGCAGTCTGTTAATTACTACTCAGGAGGCTGGTTTGTATAAGAAGCACACATTTTGTAATGCATTTTTCACAGGAAGAACCAAATAATAATAATAATAATAAAATATATATATATGGGCCGCGGGAGTCAGTGGTTGAGTCACATCATGAAAAATGATAGTTTACGCCCGGGCTATTCAATTGGCGGCCCCAGGGCCGGGCGTAATTTGCGGGTGGGACATTTTTTACTAAGATTGATATTGTCCTCACCACTTTTGAAACATCTCGCAGCACGAATGTACCAATACAAATAAATTAAAAAATCTCCAGTTAACTAGCCGAGCATTCACTTCGTTCGTTTGTTAAATAAGAGGCGATCTAGCGCTGAAATGTGTTGTTTTGGATCAAAGTGCTCGTTGCCGCTGCGATCAGTGGCGCGGATACTGTGTTCTCTTGTGGCTTGCGCACAGTCTTCACTCGGATGTGCGCTTCAATCCGTTGTGGAGACTCTCTATATTCCAGGGCTCTCAAATGTCACGCATTGAGCGTGACAATCACGCATTTCGGTCTTTTGTCACGCACTCCAGCCACACATTGTTTGTCTCACACGGAAAAACTATTTATAATATATTTAATATGCCGGAGCGCCCAAAATTTCTTTGGTCGCGCCGCTCTCACTATGGAACCGGCAGGAATCAAGCGCGTCTCCCCAGGAGTTCTTAGTCGAGCCCGCCACTTATCAGCCAATCAAGAAAACTAAATGTCGTTCATCCACAGAGGAAACCAAACCACTGGAGCTCCAAGCATCACTTTGAGCCCAGAGTAAGTCACGATCTCCTGTTTTAATGTTACAACAACGTCACAACTTGTTTGACACAAAAACAAGGGGGGGAGTTCTCCGGCCCCTTATTTTGCCTCAGTTTCATGAACTGGCCCCAATTCCAAATTAATTGAATAGCCCATGTTTTACGCTTTGCTTTGCAGATGCAAAATAATGCTCAGTACTGCAGTGCAATGAACCCGCTGTATTTCATTTGTTTGATGAATGTAAATTTCGGAAGCCATGTTTTAATTTGGCACTGACTGCCATGAATGAGTCTAAATGAGTCTAAATGAGTTACAAATCACAAGTAGGCCTATACGATATGACTGAAGTGACATGAGAGATAAGAGTAGTCTGTTCTCAAAGAAATACCCAATGGAAGGACATTCTGACAAGCACTTTTGTCTGAGCAGCAGCATTTGCATGCAAGGCAGGCTGGTTTGTTTGTAACCGAAAGTCTTGTTTATGTTCTCTGACGCATAACTCCCTTTTTTCTGTTTTTCCCTCAGACAGTGATTATGTTAAAGAAGTTTACACATCTAAGAGATAAAAAACATAAACGATAATGCGTAATTTATATTTTAGATGACCATGTCAGTGATATACATGGTACATTTTAGAGTGCATGACTGATCATATATTTTTTTTTTTTTCTCAGTTTGTGGGCCTGTCTCTATAGCGTTAAATATGCTTTAGTCATTTTCCTCCCACTGACGTTTGGATGTGTGCTTTATGTCAGCCATAAGCCATTGAGCGAGCACTATAGAGAGTGAAAGATGAGTAATAAACTAGTACCACCCTTTAGAATCTTGAAGAAGAGAAGTGATGAGAGATTGGTAATTGGGTCAATAATTATTGTCCACGATAAAAAGGAGAACATCTAGTTTAAACAAATGTGCCACATATGCCTTATATAGCCTACTTTTTGTATTCATGTTGGCTTTGAAAAACTTGTACCAATTTTTTTTTTAAAGCTTACATTTATTAACTTCAAAAATTGTATGTGATGGCACAATCAAGTAAAATGCATAATTTCCTTAAACCATGAACCACGAGTTTATATGCATATTGGTATATATGTCTCGCTAATTAACATTAACACTATACATTTCTTTGTTTGAAGTGTACCATAAAGCTCACATGATAAAATGTTGGCAATATGTATGTAATGGTCTGTCATTTATTTGTTTGCCAAACGAGGGTAATTGTCTTCAAATCTGCCACTCACTGATAGTTCCGGATAAGCGGATACACAGCAGCTTTGCCGCTTACGCTCTGTTGTTATGTGTCGTCATCACTGTCCCGCGCTCTCATTGGTTTGCTGGCTTATGGGAGATTTATTGTACAGGGTAAGCTGTCCGCTAATCGCTCGCTCAAGCGGAAAAATGTGCAGTTGCTGCCAGATCTTAATCGACGAAAATCATATTGTATTTGATGCAAAACTAAATAGACTTAGTCAAGTGACGAAACTTGATGAAAACGATAAACTGTTAAAGACTAGTCTTTGCATTTGTTAAAGTCCTCTGTTTGCATTATTTCAACATATTTTAAAGAATACTTATATTTGTATTATACTTACATTTATTCTAATTATATTTTACTTTTATTTCTAGTAGCCTGCTAATAGGCCTATTGATTATTTTATACAAATTTTAGTAACATAAAAAAAAAAAAAAAAAGAACTTCAGATGAGTGTCCTCAGCAAATGCGCCTTACGTTTAAAGATGAAGCATGTAGTTTCTGCTACATTATTGCCACCTATAGCGGAATTACAAAAATACAGCATATTTTCTCAATTTCGCGCAATTTCCTTGCTGATTTCCTTCCCTGACTCGACTCAAACACAACTCAACAGCTTTTACGGGTTGTTGTAAACCTTGTTCTTCTTAAGTGTAGGAGAGTTAGAAGCGAAAAACCAGGAGATGTTGGGATTGTATCTTTTAAGCAGGATTGTTTATTTGCTGTAGTCTGCTTCGTCCAAAATCTTACCCAGGTCTGACTAAAGGAAACATTCCCTTGCAATTTATAAATATTTTAGGGGCAGGGCTTAACATTGTGATGAACAAAGTATGTAAATGATGTATACCGGTTTAGGAACCGGCCCTATACATGGAGTGTTAACAATTCCAATTCCAATCAGCATAACTATTCAAACAGTGAGACTACCAAAGTTTCAGTAATCTGCTTACAATAGAGAGAAAACAGGAATAACCGGTTAGATAGAGAGCAGAATTCTGCCAGATACAGAAAACAAGATTTGCCGGACTCTCTTGCTGGAAAACTGTTTCACAGCAAATATCATCATAACCTTAAATGCTGAATGCAGTATACGAAACTGTCTCAGTTTATATACTATTGTATTGGAACCTAAATGAAAACATTTTAATAAATTTGTAACACTACATTTCCCCATTTGAGAGTTCTAATAACTCTCTCATTATATACAAATTTAAACACTTAAAAGTTCATTCGTGTAACTTGTGATTGTTACAGGCACATAACGCATGTTTTTTGTTTGCTTTTCTGCAATTGCATGCTGACACAGAAACAAACATGCAATTTTAGGGTCCGTGGCGACCCTGCGGGTAATAGTCTTTTCTGTTAGGAACTGTGATTTTCTCATGAGAGGCGTGACTCATATGTTGTATGACACACTTGATACTGTGGACGCATAGATAGTACGCCAGTAGAACAAACAACAACATAATTGCTATTTCCTTTATCCACAGCCAGGGTTTACCAATCAAGTTTCCGAACCATGAAGAATTATCTTCGGTCATCTGGTTTAATTTTGCTGAAAGATCAAGAATGTTTTGTTGGATTTTGTTCAAGTTCTCTGTTGGATCCATTAACCCGATGCAGCACTCAGGTCCGATGATGGTGCAGGCTCCTCCTTGCGTTGCTAGAATGTAATCCAAGGCCACTCTGTTCTGTAAGATCATTATCTTGTGCGAAGCAAGAGTGTCCGTTATGTTACCAAGGGCCAAAGCCGTATCATTGGCCAATTTCTGTACAGAATTCGATAAGCTTCTGACTTGAGCAAGGACTTTCATGACACCATAAGGTGGTATTAATGCACCAAGAGTTCTTGACCACCATGTTTGTGCACAAATGAGTCCTGGAATGCAGCCATCTGCTTCGTTAGTGGTAGGAGCTGAATTTTGTAGCTGTGGGGAGTTTGGGGTGGAGTGTGTATTTTCTCTGATAGCTGGTAGAACATAAACCAGGGTGCACTTTCCGTTGAATTGGCTGGGGAGGATGCTGTAGACAGAAGTTCCACATAACCAAAAAGTGTCAGTTGGTGGAGAGATCATACACAACTGATTAATTGCAAAAAAAATGGGTAGGGATGAGTTTCTGGAGAAACACTCTAAGTAATTTTCCTCTTTCTTATCTGTTGTAGTAACGTACACATGGGATTCTGTTCCTCTTTCAATCACAAAGCTGCAACGTTCACAAGGAATTTCACCCAGTGGAGTCGATGCTGGAGCATAATTTTCCATGCACCAATAGAACATCATTGGCAGGAGTAGATATGTCATGATGGGAGTAGCTGAAGTTAGGTTGCAGGATGGTAATCCTGGAATGCAACACGGAGAAGCGGGAGGAATTGTTGTGTTGTGACATGTATCCTTGTTGTATAATCCACTGGTATGATGATTGAATAAGGTACACGTGTCACATTTGGAGATAGGGTGGGCCACCCATGGGATTCCTGCTCCTACTGAAGGTGCGTGTGGCATGCAAACTTTCTTCCCAGCAAACAAGGCATTTCTTGACATATTCATCAGCTCTAAGAATATGTTGTTTCTGGAGTCCACACTTTGTGTGATATCCATGATGCTTAGTAGTACGACAATCTTGATCATGTTGATGGATGACTGAAGGTTTTCGTATGTGAGTCTCTGCGTTGTGTATTTTTTTCTTTCGTGATGGTTGGTTCGGCAGTGGGTCTAGTCGTTTTCTTGAGGTTTTCTTGTGGCTTCATACGCAGATGACGAGGTCGGTGCGTATGGGTCCCGGAACAGTCATCAAGTGGTGTCTGCACAGAATAAGAAAGAAAACAAAAGACAGGAGAGCAGTTTTTGTTCAAACACTAGGATTGTGAACTTTTTCGAGTCTGCTAGACAGTAGAGCAGTATTTGTTCAAACACTATGGTTGTAAACTTTTTCTGAGTCTGCTATTGTTGTTCCCTCTTTCCCTATTTCTTAAACCCTTTGACACCTAAGGAACTGTGAGGTAATGATGGGAGTCTTCACCCCAGGTTTAACCCCCGACGCATGTTGCATTCGGTTCTTCCCGGGGCTCCTCACTGGTTCCGTGTCCTAACCTATCCCTGAAGATGGGGGAACAACTTTACAGTGTGATACGTGAGTCCAGGTTTTCCTTCCCTGTCACAATACTGCAGCTGCTGTAATCAACATCACTTGATGTGGTCCATGCCACTTAGGTTCTAATGGCTTTATCATGACCCATTGACCTGGGATGATTGTGTGTCCACCTTCTGGTGGAGTCTGCCAACATGACTAAACTCTCTCTCTGGCACTCTGTACCGCCTTTGTTAGGTTTTCACAGTAAGCAATCAGGGCATCTGAGGCAATGTGTACATCAGCATTTCTAAGATCAATCACACCTGGCATCTGCATGGGGCGTCCAGTAATAATCTCATGAGGGCTCAGTCCTACTGTTCTGTTAGGTGATGCTCTCATACTACACAGTACTGCTGGCAGTGCTTCGACCCATGGTACCCCTTCCTGATGCATTTTGCTTAGTGTGGTTTTGATTGTTCTGTTCGATCGTTCAACCTGTCCTGATGCTTGTGGCCTGTATGGGCAGTGAAGATTCCACTTAATCTTCAAAATTCTAGACACTTCCTTGACTACCTGTCCTGTGGCTGCTGGTACATCATTATTTTTCTGACATGTAATACACCTCTTGGCTGTTTCTGTGGCTACATTTCTGAATTTTGGATTCCACCACTGATTTGAGAACCTGTGATTCATCGTTGCTGGACCACTGAGACCCAAATTGTGTTTTTGTTGAGCCATATATAGCAACAGTGATTCGGGAGCGACATACTTTCCCCCTTTGGTCCAGCAACCGGATGATCCACTGTGGCTCCTTTGTCTAACCATGTCGATGCTTCATACAGAGGAACGTCTTTGTACAGATCAATTTTTGATTCAGGAGGCGTAATTGTCTTCTGTGCTGCACTACCAGAACACACTTGTACAGTTGCATAGAAACAAGCCTGTTTAGCTGCTATATCAGCAAGAGCATTACCTTTATCTTCCGTAGTATTAGTTGTGAGATGTGCTTTCACTTTGATCACTGCTAATTTCTTTGGAAGTTTCATGGAAAACATTAGATCTTTCACTAATTCAGCATGCTTAATGGGGGATCCAGCAGAAGTTAGAAACTGTCTGGTTTGCCACCAAAATCATGAATTACCCCAAATCCATATCTGGAATCTGTGTAGATATTAGCAACTGATCCTGAAGCTAGCGTGCATGCTCTTTTTAGGGCTACTAGTTCTGCAGCTTGAGCTGAAAAATTATCTGGAGGACATCCTGAAGCGAACACTTCCGTGGTGGACGTTACTGCATAACCTGCTCGTCTGTTACCTCCAATTACTTGAGCTGAACCGTCAACAAACAACTCAAATTCTGAATTCTCTATGGGAGTTTCTTTTACTTCACTCGTAGGTGTATATGTAAGCGTAACACAATCGTGTGTCATTTCTCCTTCATCCTCTAACAAATTCTCAGTCATTGCAGACATCATACATGAGGATGGGTTTGTGACTGGTGCACACTGTAAAACAATGTTCGGAGCTGTGAGAGTTTCTAACCAATTTTCCCAACAGGAGGAGGTTACAGAAGTGACTTTTGCTTGATTCATTAATGCGGACACTGCATGAGGGCATTTTACATTTACAGTCTGACCTAACACCATTGCTGATGAAGCCTGAAGAGCTAGATGAACTGCCTGCACTGCTCTAAGGCATGGGCCCATACCTTGAGCGACATTGTCAAGTTTACCAGAATAGTGTTCATGGACATAAAGCACAAAGGGTCTATCAGATTGGGCAATTCCTAATGCTGGTGCTTGACATAGTGCTCTCTTCAAATCATTGAATGCTTTGAGGTGAAGTTCTTCCATACAAACAGTATCTGAATCTTTACCATGGCCTTTCAACAAGTCATAGAGAGGCTGAGCAATCGAGGCATATTCTTCTATCCACGGTCTACAGTAACCTTCTGTTCCTAAAAATAGGCGGAGTGTTTTAATGGTAGTAGGCGGAGGTATGGTTTTGACTGAAGCTGCTCGATCCTGTGTAATGGATCTTTTTCCTGCACCAATTGTTTGACCCAGAAATGTGACTTGCTTTTTAGCAATTTGAGCTTTGTGAAAGCTGCATTTGTGTCCTTGTTTATGCAAATAGTCCAACAATGATGCCAATTCAGTTTGATGTACCTCTTACATCTGTTAAGGCAATCAAAATATCATCGGCATATTGGATCATAGTGGACTGTTTTACCGGACATTCTGGGTCACACAAATCACGTCTGACAGCCTGATGGTATATGGTTGGTGAGTTTTGAAATCCCTGTGGCAAACGTGTCCACTGGTATTGCTCATAGTCAACTGTGAAAGCTAACCATGGCTGGCTGTCAGAGTGCAATGCACAGAAAATAATCCATCAGACATATCAATTACGGAAAAAATCTTACACTCTAATGGTAGGCCATTACAAATTGTGGAAGGATCTGCCACTAGGGGGGTGATTTTATCAATATGTTTATTGGCTACTCTGTAGTCTATGGTGAGTCTCCATGTCCCATTGGATTTCTTGATGGGCCATATGGGTGAATTACATGGACTGTTGGTTTTAACTAGCACTCCTTGCGTCAGCAATTTTTCTACAATAGGCTTGATACCCTGTATAGCTTACTTATTGATTGGATATTGTTTAGTGACCGGAGGTGGAGTCACCATCAATTTTATTGGTTCTACACCTGTCAACAAACCACAATCATCCTTGTCTTGAGCCCAAATTGGATGATTCTGTAAGAAAGCATACTCTTGAGGGATTACATTATTGGTAGAAACTTGTGCTGAGGAAATTTTAATGCTAGCAAATTCTTAGGACATGTCTAACGTTAGATGTACTTGTCTCAGGAGATCCATGCCTAAAATTGCACCTGTATTTAAAGGAGCACATAGCAGTTTTGTAGTCAGAGTTTTCGGGCCAAATTGTACCTCTATGGGCGGGGTTTCATACAAAACGGAATCTTCACCTACTACGCCAGTTAAAGAAAGTTTAGTTTTCTTGTACGGAATGTCTGTTGTACGGAATTATTGTAATTTCTGCACCTGTATTAAGCAAAAAATAAATTTATTTCTCTTGTATGCTACCTTTCAAAAAAATTATTTTGTCATTATGATGGATTACAGGTGAAAGGTAGCTACTCACAGCCCCAACAATTAGTTTTTGTTTCCTGGTCTTTTTGTGCTCTTAGAAGAGCCTGAACTAGCTGTCCTAAAGTCTCAGTGGACACTTGCGGAACTGCTTCAGGGTTGTAAGCAGGCTGAGAAGGAGCAGAATTATGCATAGCATTTCTTTTTGTGTCTTGCAACTTCTTCCTACACTCTTTCTCCCAATGTCCTAATTTTCCACAGTAGTGGCATGTGGTTGCTTTTTTAGACCACCTGCTTTCTTGTTTTGCTATCCTAAATGTGACTGCTGCAGCTACTCACACTTTGGTTTTAACATCGGCATCTCTTTCCCATGCTGCCAAACTGTCTAAGTTACTTCTGAGAGTTCTGTTAGACCAAGCTATATCTAGGAATGGCAAAGCTCTTCTGTATTCGGCTACAAGGCCATCTGACCAGATATGAATCAGTGGTCCTTTGTCATCGAGCACACTTTCAGAGTCATCCACTATTCCACTGTACGTTACGGCTGACTGACAAAACCTCTCAGTATATTCACTTACATTTTCTTCTTTCTTTGGTACAAAACTAGTAATTCTAGACTAATCTATTTTGGGCCCTAAGATATTCTTTAGGATTTTCAAAACACCTTCTCTCATATCACTTCTACTGGCATGTTTTATTTAAGAAGTCACGGTAGATTCAAAACCTCTCAGGTTACGACTGTAACCTATGTTCCCTGAGAACAGGGAACGAGACAATACGTCATCGACGCTATGGGGAATGCCTCAGGCGTGACAGGTGTCTGAAATCACTATCAAATCACGTCAATCACATTGACCGGCGACAGCCAGTGAATAATTAGAGTAATGATTAACGTGCGACCTAGAAGTATATAATGGAGCCTTGCAACTTGACAAATCACCTTATCGTCTCAAGGGACTGTACGGTAGGCAAGCCCCGAGGCATGGAAGGGAGACGTATTGTCTCGTTCCCTGTTCTCAGGGAACATAGGTTACAGTCGTAACCTGAGACGTTCCCTTTTGAAGGGATCTCAACAATACATCATCGACGCTATGGGGAACGAAATACCCACTCCGCCATGCTGAGGGGAGTGCATGCCCAAGGGCAGTGACAACTGTCAGAACCAGCAACTTCAAATGAAACGCTAGAACCACTCACCCTCAGGTCACACTGGGCTGTCAGTGACAGCATTCCCTACGGTCATTGCCCAAGCTACAGCCTCACAGAAAAACCTTCATAAACATGGTTAAATGAAAGGTCTACCTGGGCCGGCTCCTGGCTTGGAACCACAATTTCCAATTAGAAGGGGTCCCTTCTAGGGAATGTGGCTAGGGAACCCGAAGGAACCCCAGCCAGTCACTATTCAGGGGAACGTACTCACCCCGAAATACCACCAGGACGGCCTGACCTGGCGTCAGTACATAGACACTTAGTCTGGCCAAATCCTGTCTGTCTGAAGACAGAGCCTCTGGACAAAAGCCTTAAGTAAGGCATCCAGCCCGAGGGACTGCGAAGCTGGCAGTGAACCACTCGGCCCGGATCTCAGAGACGGATATCCCGGAGAGCATGACTCCGCATTAGGGGTGTCACGATTCTCCAAATCCTCTATTCGATTAAGTTTTCGATTCTAAGGTCACGATTCGATTCGATTCTCGATTAAAAAAAAATAATAATTAAAGCGCAGATTGCTATGCAATTTTTAGACTACACGTTTATGCATTATGCAATATAAATTTCTTCACAATGTACACTACACCATTGCCAAATTTAAAATATAACAAAAACAAGTAACATCATAAATGTAACAATAACTTTATTAAGTCAATTGGAAACTTAAGAGAAACTAAATGGCAGGTTACTTTGCTTTTGTAACTGCAGTCTTCTCAGAAGATGACATTTATGTTCACAATCACATCAAAACAAACAAAAGCAATAAAACAGCAATGTCCATAGACTCCATACTAGTCTTCTCTTCTCTGAACAATTAAGCATCTTAAACTATTTCCGAACAGTTATATTCTGTTATAAAAAAACATATACCACACAAATAACTACTTTTTATCCCCTGAGAATGATGACTGTATTTTTCATTCTTTTATGTTCTTCCTAAAGAGGGATGTGTTGTTTTGTTTAGAGCTGCTCTTTAAGTTATCAAACAAAAACATTATTATTTTTTTTATTATAGAACAACTAACAATTTAGCAGTTTCAAGAGAGCTGCTTAAAAATTACTATAATACTGTCAAAACATTAACTATTTACATTTTTATGGGCAGAGACAACAAATGTGATTTTTATATTTTCATGTTCTTCTTTAAGAAAATGAGAATGTCCACATTCTCTGGAGAGAGGGCTGCTCTTTGAGCCGTAGAAAACTCTCTCACTCGCCACACTTGTTGCTTGTACAGCAATATAACGTTTGGCAAGCTTGGACAAATTTGGGTACTGGTGTTCATTATCTTTCCACCATTTCAGTGGATTTGAATCCACAGAAATTACTTTAACCATTTTGTATAGCTGAATCTCATCTTTCACAACATCAGGCCATGGTTTTGTTGCTGCTGATGATGCTGCTGCAGTGGAGGCTGTGGTGCTGAATAAATCACCAAACAGTTCACTGAGTGGTGTTCTCTTTGCTGGGGGGCTGCCTCTGCCGGTTGCTACATTTTCTGGATCCTCTGCAGGGTTTTGGCTGGACCCTTCTCCTGAGGCATGAGACTGAAATATACAAAATACAAATACAAATATACAAAATTAAATATACATATACCAAAAAACAGTTGTTTAAGGGAGAAATTATATTTAAGTGTGACAACAACAAGAAATATTTGAAATATTGAAATATTTTTTTAAATTAATATATTGTTATTAAATTTACAGAATTCTACTTTACAGAATAACATGGTTATTTCATCAGAATCATCACATTAGCCTAAATGCATCACATACCTTTGTGGGGTCCATTTGCAAGATTTTATCCTCTAGACAATTGAAGATCTTATTCCGAGATATGTCATCCAGGTGGGGTAAAGTCTTAAACCTTGGATCCAAGGCAGTGCTCTCATTCAGGAACTGTTGAAGTATTGGGTCTGAAAACCTCTCTTCAAAGTTTGCCACTATAGCAGATTTAACATCCTTTACAATTGTTGAATCTGTGTCTCTGTGTGCTTCATAGATGTCAGGATGGTGTGTTGTAGAGGCATGACCATGGACACAGTAGGCTGCTGTTCGGAACTCATCAAGGTTATGACTGTTTTCAGGGGCTTCAGTACCTGACATACATCTTCCAGAACAGTCACATCTTGATCAGAGAGGGTGATAAGGTCTTTGGCATTTTTTTATGTCCTTTTCTCAAGTGCAGAATAGACAGCAGCTTGTTGCTCTAAATAGCGTGTGATCATGTCATAGCTGGAGTTCCACCGTGTAATGACATCTTGAACCAGCTTGTGAGGAGGAAGCTGAAGTATGTCTTGTTTTGACTTTAAAACAGCTGCTGCAGTGGTGCTTCTGTGGAAAAAAGTGACCACCCTCCTGACTCTGCCCAAAAGACGGGAAAACTGGTTTACTCCCAACCCCTTCTGGGAGGCCAGATTCATAGTGTGAGCAAAACATCCGATGTGTGGAGACAATCCAGCTGCATGTGAGGCATTGACAATTTTCTTTGCATTATCAGTTGTCACAGGGATGGTTACATTTTGTCTGTCCAACTTCCATTCCACTACCACTTCCCTCAGCACTTCTGCTAAATGTTCACTTGTGTGAGTTTCATATATGGGGCGAGTTTGAAGGACTGGATTTTGAATTTCCCAGTCATCATTAATATAATGTGCTGTGACAGTCATGAAGCTCTGTGTTGCTCTGGAGGTCCAGCAATCTGTAGTCAAGGCCACTAAATGTGCACTTCTCAGACCTTCAATAACTTTCTCCTTTACATTGTTGTACAATGAGGGTATCACCGTAGTTGTGAAATGCGTTCTACTTGGGATTTCGTAGCGCGGTTCTAGCACGCTAATTAAATGCCTAAATCCGGAGTTTTCCACCACCGAATAAGGTCGCATATCTGCAGCGATGAATACTCCTAAGGCGCTTGTAATTGCATTTGCACGAGTTGAGTTACTTGGAAATTTAATTCCAAATGAAGACGGGAGAGTAGTTTGTACAGTTGTTGGTTTGACCGACAAATCTATATTTTGTGCTGTCTGCGGAGATGCGCAGCCATGTTAGTCGTGTTGCCAGTGGACGAATATGGTACACGCACATAGCAGAGCTTGCAAACTGTGGCTTTTTTGTCGACAACGCGAACGTTGTCAACATACCGCACTGCAAATCCAAAATACCTCCACACCGGCGACTTCAGAGAAGCAGGAGGGTGTTCAAGTTCCGTTGATGGGTCTTCGATATCTGCAGTTGCCATGATGTGTCAGTTAGAGGACTCGCAGCCTTTCAACAGGTGTTTTGTTTTCCGCACCGTGATGAGTCGTTCATCATTAAAGATCTGTTCATTGCCTCTGTCACGCGACAAATGAACAAAAGACTCGGAATGTAAAGTAATTATTTGTTCCCTGTAGTGTAAATTATTTTTCACTGCATTCATTATGTACATCTTCTTAATGTTCAGGGAATTTGCATGTTAATAATAACATTTAAAGCCCCTGAAATGACTAGAAAAAAAGTTAATTTTGATGAACGAGATTGAACAATAGAGTCTGTAAAACGATCCGAACTTTCCATCACGGACGCGACATGGGGCGTGGCAGTATCGACGATACCATTTTTTATTTCGATTTCGATACCATTGAATTCATTTCGATCAATTTCGATTTAATATCGAAATCATGACACCCTTACTCCGCATAGTGCTTTCCAACCCTTGCTAGTGAGGGGAGTTTCTCTACTCGATCCACGGATCAACCCAGTGTCTGTGTTTCAAAACACTGAGGAGGCCTGTGAAGGCCTAATGGCTGATCTAACTGGGAGGCCTCACGAGATGTCTACGACCGTCTGACCAGACTCAGGAAGCCGCATGCTCATAGAGACCCTCGGTGAGGGGAGCACAAGGTCTGCCTGGTAGGCAAACCAGGCTGTAGGCAGGAAAGGTTCCGAGGGAACCAATAGCAGAGAATGAACACTTTAGCGAGCCAGGGCGCAAGCTCGCCTTCAGCAGCTGCCTATTAAGGCTAGCTGAAACAGATAGCAAGAGGCCACTAGCTTCATAAACCCAGCACCATAGGGAACCATTCACAGGGAGGCCTGGAGAGGCCTAGAGAGGCCTACAACCTGAAATCCACAGTATGTGGGGAACTCATCCTCAGGGAGGCCTGGTGAAGCCTACTACCTGATCACCACAATCTGTGGGAACTCACCTTCAAGGAGGCCTGGTGAGGCCTACTACCTGACCGTTCCCATTCAGGGAGACCCAGTAGGGCCTAAACCCTGATCACCACAGCATGTGGGAAACTCACCCTCAGGGCGGCCTGGTGAGGCCTACTACCTGACCGTTCCCATTCAGGGAGACCCAGTAGGGCCTAAACCCTGATCACCACAGCATGTGGGAACTCGCCTTCAGGGAGGCCTGGTGAAGCCTACTACCTGACAGCTACAACTTTTGGGAGCTCACATCCAGGGAGGCCCAGAGAGGCCAACTACCTGACAGCCAGAACTTTTGGGAGCTCACATTCAGGGAGGCCCAGAGAGGCCTACTACCTGATAGCCAACGTAAGTGGAAATTCACCTTCAAGGTGGCCGGGTGAGGCCCACAACCTGATAACCACAGTATGTGGAGAACTCACCTTCAGGGAGGCCTGGTGAGGCCTACTACCTGGAAACCACAGTACGTGGGGAGCTCACCTCCAGGGAGGCCTGGTGAGGTCTACTACCTGGAAACCACAGTACGTGGGGAGCTCACCTTCAGGGAGGCCTGGTGAGGCCTACTACCTGGTAACCACAGTATGTGGGGAGCTCACCTTCAGGGAGGCCTGAGTGGCCTACTACCTGATAACCACTGGTAGCTATGAGCCCTGAGTCCGGGTGATAGTGCAAGGTGGTCTGCTAAGACCAGCCAGCTGGGGACTCACCTAGCAGGGAGGCCTGGTCGGGCCTACTAGCTGATAACAAGTCATATTCTGCTAACATACACTGTTGGGAACCATACTACACAAGCATCATTTACTATTGGGCTTCCAGTAGCGCTATAGGTATGTCCCACAATGTTGGGACTCACCTCCGAGGAGGCCTGTTTAAGGCGTACTACCCATCAGTGAGTCAACTGCCCGAACCAACAGGGCCAACCACGTAAAGTGAGCTGGCCTACAGCGCCCTCTTGGGGGCTGCCCAATCAAGGAGGCCTGCTGAGGCCTACTACTCAATGGCGCAGCCTTCATTGGCAGATAAGCTGTTCACACAGCGCCTACAGCATTCAGGTGCCTAACCACATCGCCCATGGCAGTGTACTCTGCAAGAAAGCTAGCACCCTTAAAACAAGGGGGGTACAAGCATACGCCACTCTCCCTAAACGGAGGCCCCAGTTAGTCAGGGGCCTACCATCTATGCATGGGCGTTGCTCAGGGCAATGCTCTGGCTTCAGGGGAGCGTACTTCGACAAAAGAAGAAGTGAAGGCTTACTTCATACTCGACCCGAGCCATAGTGGTGCGAGGTAGGAAAATACAGAACTGGGAGTGAAGTGCTCAGACCTACCCTGTATCACAGGGGAATACTCACACTTCACCCTGAGGTTACCATGGTGCGGGCCTGCCAGCGGCTCTAGGGGTGACAGAAATGTATCTGTGCCCAACCTAGGGGAGTGGGGCTTGACCTAAAAGCCACCACCTACAACCCAGCACTCGAGCAGTAGCTCGGCGAGGTAAGTAAAGCCTATACTGGCGGATAATCCGTATACCAGTTCTGCACGGCAGGGTCGGGCAGACAAACCCCGTCTTCTTAGTGAAGCGAAAGACGACCTAACCCTGCACAAAAAAGACAGAAATACCACGGAGGCCTGATTGAGGCCTACCTCGTCCTTATAAACCAACCTCAAGGGACGAAACACTCAGACAAGTCAAAACGGCCCCGTGGGCCAGACATAAGATCTAGCTGAAGCACTAGCGTCAGTCAACACTCTAAGTAAAAACTTCTAAAAGAGAGAGACCAACTACTCTACCCTAAGGTGGCCTAGCAACTCGAAGGCTAACACAGTTCCGTTCTGGCCACCTAACAGGGAACTTCAGGGCCCTAATAATCCAATAAAGTTATCTTACCTTAGTACTTTGACATGACCCCATAACTCTATACAGGGAACGCGGTCTGTAAAGAGAAACATTTTATTTTTTAATCACAAAAAATACTCTTCAAAAGACCGGTCAGCTCACCTGCGGCGTGCGAAGACCCGGCAGATAGTTATTTTAAGAACTTGGGATCCGCCACTTCACAAGCCTGAAAGGGGCGTTTCCACAAACCAAGCCTAGGTGGGCCGTCAGAACATAGTTCTCATCATAGGCCCATCCCCAGGCCTGATGTAATGAACGCCTGGGGGTCAGGAGAGAGGAGAGGGCAGATGTCATGACCCTCCTGGGAGGTTATCCATCACCGACGCTGTGTGCGTTTGCGCTGGTTAACCTCCCTCAGATCTCTCCTGTTGCGGGAGTCACGCCTTCTCTGCGACCTGCTCTTTGAGAGAGGGGGTGCACGAGAGGCGACACTGGCTCATTGGCCCTGCCTACGGTCCTCAGACCGTGAAGGGCCAGGCCCTCCCGCTTGCCGGGGTACGGACACGGATCTCAGCGGTATACAAGTTTTGAATGCTGCTGAGCTCGCCTTCACCTCCCTGAACTTCCCAACCACCGCCTCTACGGAGGTGCCGAAGAGTTCGGAAGGCGAAACCGGCGAATCGAGGAGAAGGCTTTTTCTTTCTCCCCGATGTTGGCTAGATTTAACCACAGATGCCTCTCCGTGACCACCATCGCCGCCATCGACCGTCCGATCGCGGCAGCGGTCTGCTTGGTAGCCCGGAGAGCCAGATCTGTGGTGTGGCGCAGCTCAGCCACCGCCTCAGGGGACATCCCTGCCCCCTGGTCGAGATCCCCCAGCAGGTCGGCCCGGTACGCCTGTAACACTGCCATGGTGTGCAGTGCAGCATCGGCCTGACCTGCTGCCGTGTATGCTCTGCCATTCAAACGAGCCGTTGTTTTGAGCGGTTTGGATGGCAGAGTTGGAGCTTTCAGTGTCGCTAACCGCCCAGACACGAGATAGTTCGCGAACGTCTCGTCAATGGGCGGCATTGACACGTACCCATGCTCTCCGATCCCCTCAACATCAGCGAAACTGGCCCACTGATGTCGGTGGATACGGGCAGAGTATGGGTTCTTCCATGCCCTCTCGATCTCCATATGAAGATCGGGAAGGAATGGAAGGCTCACCTGAGCTGGTGGTGTATGGCCGGGGAGAAACCGATCGTCGAGCCTACCGCGAGTGGTCTCTCCTCTAGCGTGCTGCCAAGGCAGCTGCAGCCTGTCGGCGGCGCGCTCCATCACATCCACCAGCTCTGCATACACGGGGCAGGATGGCTGAGGAGGTTCAGGATCTACCTGATCATAAACCTCCTCAGCCATGTCCTGCTCATCCTGAAGAGCATCAACTGCAGGTACAGTCGGTGAGTAATCTTCCCCATCGACCTGCAGCTCGCCCTCGTCAGCCGTCGAATCATCTGAGAGGTTTACAGCCCTCTCGAGGCGATCGACGAGCTCCATCTGGGAGCCCCAAGATGTAAGTCGCCGCTCAGCCTCGGCACGAGCGGGACCCGCACCATGACGTCCAGACACTGAACCCCCTTCACTCGAGAAGAGGGCCAGACGAGAGCGGAGCGTTTTAAGAGAAAAACGCTCGCAGTTCGCACAGAGGGCTCCCACTTACGAAAACAATCTGCCTTAGCAGTGTGAGATGATTTGTCATGTTGCAAGGCTCCATTATATACTTCCAGGTCGCACGTTAATCATTACTCTAATGATTCACGGGCTGTTGCCGGTCAATGTGATTGACGTGATTTGATAGTGATTTCAGACACATGCACGCCTGAGGCGTTCCCCATTGCGTCGATGACGTATTGTTGAGTTCCCTTCGAAAGGGAACTGTTGAATTCAGTTTCAGTTAAAATTTGTGACATTAACTGTGTGACCCCTGTTAACGACATGTCATATAGACGCATTTTGCTGATTAATGTTCTTCTAAATTCAGAAAACTGTGTACGTGCTGATGGCAAGCTCTGGGATAATATCTCTATATCTCTAGGTCTGAGTGCTTTTTCAACAGTTTGGATTTGGACAACAGAAGAGTTGGGAGGAACACTTTCAGTTCCCTCAATTCCCTGCGATCTCTTTCTAGCACCACACACATTTACTGAATTTACAGGGACATCAGTTACTGGGAAGAGAGCCGCATCTGATTCAAAGAACGCTTGTAAGTCAGGGTAAATGTTATCCGGCTGACTAACTTCTTCTACATCATTTTTTTTATAGGTTTGTTGCGGTTCAATTTCTATGTCAAAGAATAAATTCTAGCACGTAGCTCTTTGATCTCTTTCTCTAGTTCTGAGTTATGCTGAGACTGTTGTGTAGCTAGTGCTAAACCAAATTCTCTATGGCAGCATAATACCCCTTCACATTTTTTTTTTGTGGATACTTGCTCCAAGCACCTTTTTACACTCATCTACCGACCAAATCTTGTCTGGATGAATCTCATATTTCTGTGTTAGTTTTTGTCAAACTTTTCCTGTGACTATTAGGTTAATTTGTTCTCCTAACAGTGTTTTGAATTCACTATCTGACCACAAAGGAGTAGCAAGACCGCCTTTTTCAGTTGTTGGAATCAACCTAGCATTCCTTCTAACCATTTTTGTGATTTTCTTTGTTACCACACAAACAAACACTAAAACTTCTATGATCAAACAGAAGGTACACTCAAAACTGATAAACTATTGTCAACCCTCTGAGGTTGGCTATCGCGCGGGCGCGATAGTCTCGCTTTTTTTCTTATCAGTGCAAAATAAACTCAAAATAATCTGTTGATTTTGATCTTACATATTAAGTGTTGTACATCATTAGAATCCTGATAAGTGTCTATTTTTTTTGTGGATACTCATAATAAAAATAGAGTGTTCTGCTTGTCGCCAAATGAAGAAAAACAAACATGATGCACGTTCTGCATTCTCTCTGTCAGTTAAGTCCATTCTGAAATGCGTCCGAAAATTAACTGTAATTCCGCGAATACTTGTCATACAGGCACGAGTGTTTTTCCATAATGAAGCTTGAACTCTCTTCTTTTAAATGAATTAATTTATATATAAAAAAAACAAATATTCTCAGTTTATGTAATCTGTATGAAAAGAGAGAGATGTCAGTCTTTTTCTTACGTGTTCTTACGTGTTAATGTGCCACGCCCACGGAGAGCGGGCGGTATTCAAACGCAAATGATCTAAGGCAAGCCATTCAAACATGCCAACGCCCACCAGCTGGATTATAAAACGCATCGTGTTCAGTAAGTATCTTACTAGAGCTGTGTACACAGTGTATCCCTACGCTGTGAGGAATAATACTATCTAAGAAGTGCTGGTAATTTCATTTCGCGGAGCAACAGATCCAGCTGATGTAGTAAGTAATTTATTCTTAAGTGCTTTGTTCTAATCGCGATATTGAATAGTGTCTGACTGTAAACCGCAAAAAGACTGTTTAAATATGAATTGCGTGTCTGTGTGTAGGCTAAAAGATGAATGAATGGCACAGGCGCGCTTTCTTTACTACAGTTATACAGCGCGTGTCTGTGCCGTTCATTCACTCTCGCACCTACATTAGTAAACGTTATGTTTACATGAACACTTCCAAACTATATTGCTATAGCCTACTAAGATGAGTAAAAATAGACTGAAATATGTTGAAATAAAATGTCTGTATAAGCAACAAACTGCAAATTTACATGTATATGCTAATATATCATACACAATATGTTACAAATATTGTAACAAAGACTAAATATGAATGTTTAGACACTATTTTGTGATTAGTTTTGGATAGATTATAAAGTTTTGACTGTAAAAAAAGACTACTGTCACATTAAATAGGTACGCTTTTGTTCACCAATTTCTGCTCATAGTTAAATATACTAGTTTAGTAGTATACTAGTTTAGTATCTAAACATAGTATGATGTTTTGTCAAAAATAAAGTAGGTATATTGAATTATTAACTAAGATGTTATTATAGTGTTTGTTCCAATATTCAAACTAATGAATCCTTACCTTTTTTAATACGTATGATAAAATGTATACTTTTTAAAAAGAAATACACTTGAAATATTGTTAAAATTGTAATTGTTGTTGTAATTGTAACCTATTTGTAATTGGTTACAATTTCTAATTGTAAAATATGTATATATAGATAACTTCTTTTGTCCTTGCATTCTTTGGGACCCAGTGACACACCTGTGTGAAAGGGCTAATTAATATGCAGCTCATTATGTATGTGGCACATTATCTGGCCTTTGTCTTCTCAGGTGTGAACACGTCTCCACGCATATAGTCTTTCCAAACAAAAGATGTCTTATAGAATTTAAATCAATGTATTTTTTTGTGTAAATGATTAGGCAGGATGATTTTCAGATCATTTTGAAGCAAAAATTCTAGGCAACAACACCCATTTGTCAAAAGTCTTGTGGACAGATATTTAGTATGTGATTTGTGGCCTTATTTCAGGCACTTTAAGTTTTAGTTTTTTCAATAACCACGCATAAACATTATTCTCTAAACAATACAAACATGTACATACATGTTGCTCACATATCACGGTAGCCCCGTTTGTGCTATATCGAGTGAATTTACACCTTTGCCATTAACATGTTTATAAATAACTGAAAAAAGCACAAATGTCAGAGCATGTCAGAACACCTCCAGGACCCAGAAAGTCCCTCAGACCCCAGAGGGTTAACCTTCCTTCAAATTACTAGCACTTTTACGCTAATCTTTCCTGCTTACAAGAACAGAAGATAAACAATTCTTCTGTTTGAAAAACAGACCAACTTCCCTAACTTCCCTGGCAAAGCAGAGGATAAAACAAAATATTAGCACGTAATGCTAACCTTCTCTGTGAACAGAGGATGAACAACAAAAAAAAAAAAAAAAAAAAAAAACAACAACAAATAACTAGCACGTAATGCTAAACTTCCCTGCCTGAAACAGATGATCACCAAAAAATAAAACAAAAATAACTAGCACAAAATGCTAATCCTTCTCTGTGAACAGAGGATCACCAAATATTAACACGTAATGCTAAATTCTTCCCTGCCTGACAACAGAGGATCACTTTCATCTCTAACAGAAAACTTTAGAAGATAACGTAGTTAACCAAACTCTACAGCTGTTTGTTAACTCTTCTTCTGACGGCGCAGAGGAATAACAGATTTGTACTGGTCTTCAGCGGTTCTTTGAATAGACCGAAACTCACCAAATCGTTCGTTGTACGGAAAGGTTCCGTCTGGAAACTCAGTTAGCTTTGAGATCTTTGTTGAGCTTCAAGTTTTAAGATTCAGTTTGGAACTGGAAATGTTGAGCTTGAGGTTTTCAAGATTCCATCTGGAACTCAGTCAGAAAGTTCATTCTTTGTTGAGATCTTTGTTGAGCTTGAGGTTTTCAAGATTCCGTCTGGAACCCAGTCAGAAAGTTCATTCTTCGTTGAGATCTTTTGTTGATTCAATCTGGATTCTGGTGAGTAGCTCTATCCGGGTCATGGCACCATCTGTTGTAAACCTTGTTCTTCTTAAGTGTAGGAGACTTAGAAGCGAAAAACCAGGAGACGTAGTGATTGTATCTTTTAAGCAGGATTGTTTATTTGCTGTAGTCTGCTTCGTCCAAAATCTTACCCAAATCTGACTAAATGAAACGTTCCCTTGCAATTTATAAACATTTTAGGGGCAGGGCTTAACATTGTGGTGAACAAAGCATGTAAATGATGTATACCGGTTTAGGAACCGGGCAATACATGGAGTGTTACCAATTCCAATCCAATCAGCATAACTATTCAAACAGTGAGACTACCAAAGTTTCAGTAATCTGCTTACTATAGAGAGAAAACAGGAATAGCCGGTTAGATAGAGAGAGCAGAATTCTGCCAGATACAGAAAACAAGATTTGCCGGACTCTCTTGCTGGAAAACTGCTTCACAGCAAATATCATCATCATCATAACCTTAAATGCTGTATTCAGTATACGAAACTGTAATTGTAACACTACAAGGTGTTTGTGAAGGCATCAACAGGCAAATGTAGGCTACTTTCAGTAAAATGTCAGACATAATATTAAGAAAACTTTAGCTGTGTTGCTATGTGTCATGAGAGTAAGCGACTTAACAGCTAACACTCTGAATAGAGCAAAACCTATCCGAAACCCACAAACACTAAACCCATCCAACGTATCTGCACCAGCTGCATTTTTGACATAACGCCCACCCAGCATAAACAGTTAAAAAAGTCACCCCTTGCCACTAATATATATATATATATATATATATATATATATATAGCCTAATATGATTTTTTTCTGGAACGACATGTCGACATAATCAATTACTTCGATTCATGTCATTGACAAAAATAACTGACTTTTCAGGTGTTTAGGAGTTAAATGAGTTAAATAGGTAAATTGCTGATGACTGTTACAGGTCTGTAGTGGCCATTGGAGACCTAGATACAATCCTTTGGGCACCTGCCGACAGTAATGGATACTGACAGACATTTCCGCTCTAACCTTGGCTTTATCCCAGCTTTATCATAGCTGGCTGGAGTAGGTTGGGATGAGATTGACAGCTCTCCTTCTCTCCTACCCTTAACTCCTTTACTTTTCAAATGCCATTGTCACTGATTCCTGCTAGCTAGGTGAGTTCTTCTCCTCGCTGCTCTTCAGCTCTCTTGGAAAAACACTTTCCAGGCCTCCCTGAGAAGTATCACTCTTAAATGCCTCAGCTGAATGCATTTCCTCCTCACATGTCAGCATGTATTAAAATGTGGTGTTGGTATAATTGATCCTCTCCAATCGGGAGACCATTATATTCACTGTGTCCACTTGTAACAGTGACAGCCACTATATGATCTGTAAACGGACAAACACACACATACATTTAGCCACAAAAAAGTGTTTATGCACATCCATCATTGTCTGGTTTGGTTCAGGTACCAAATCAGACATCAGGAGACTACAACGGACAGTCCGGACTGCGGAGAGGATCATTGGTGCCCCCCTGCCATCCCTCCAGGACCTGTACTCTTCCAGAGTGAGGAAGAGAGCAGGTAAAATCATCACAGACTCCACTCACCCTGGAAACCACCTGTTTGAACTGTTACCGTCAAGACGGCGACTCAGATCACTGGCCACAAGAACATCTCTGCACAGGAACAGTTTCTTCCCACAGGCAGTTTCCCTCCTGAACAGTTAACACTCCTCCCAAGGCATATGCCTTTAAGTGCAATACTCCCACTGTTTAGTGCAATATCCTACTACGCTTGATACTTATATGTAGATTTATTTATATTTTTATTCTTATAATTTGTAGTATTATGTTTCTTGTAGTATTTGTATATGTCCACTGGAAGCCTCAGTACCAAAACAAATTCCTTGTGTGTGCAAGTACACTTGGCAATAAAGCTCTTTCTGATTCTGAAAAACACACCCACATGCTCTCACATCTCACATGCCCACAGACTCACACACGCTGGTATTTTTCTGCATTCGTTTCTGTCGTTGAGAAACAAGCATTGTCACTGCAGAATGAATGTATTCACAGTTTTTTTCCTGGCATTGCAACCATCCCAAGTAACACTAAAAAAAGAATCTACCCTGGAGTAACATGTAGTATAAATGGAAATCAGGCCTGGATCAGGGGGCTTCTCCCGGAGGGGATGCAGACAATAGAAGGATGGTTATTTACCTTGCATTAGCCCTAGCATAATGTAAAACACAGTGGCTGGAAGCTAGTGCATGTTCTGTTGATAAAGAAGTGAGTGAGTTATAGAAGAGGGAATAGCAAATATTTTGGATCAGTAGGTTACAGGAATAATTTAACATAAGCAAATGGGTCTACAAATAATGAAGACATATGCTGCTGGAGAGCGCTTTAAAACAAACAGGCAGTGTATCTTTTATGCATGGCTACATGTGTTAAACACATTTCAGTCCCTGTCATTTTCTCCAAAACAAATATTAAATCCTACAAGAATGTGAACAATACGGACAATTATTATAAACAAATAACATCTAATGGATTGCTGTCATGCATGCTCCACCTTTTGGTAAAGATCTAAGATGTTGTAGCTTCATTCCCCGTCAGCATGCTCAGCACCTTGAACACTGAGGAGCGGACAGCCCCACTTTGATCTGAAGCCACTGAACTGATACTTTATCAATAACTGGCATTTTGTAAACCTGTTGTGAAGAGTAAAGACAAGCTGAACTTTGACAAATGTCCGATTTGATTTAAGAAATGTAACTATTTGAGGCATGCATTTTTAAGCCTCAAAACAGGAATATTATTATTTTTTATTATATTTCTATTTTATTATACTTCCTGCTTTTATTATTATTTGCATGGTATCTACTTATATATATAGGCCTAGTTTGGAGTCAGTATATATTTTTAAATAAATGAACTTATTCAGCAAAGATTCTAAAGATATTGACCGAAAGTGACAGTAAATACATAAATTCTTCTATTTCAAATTCATAAACATATCACTGTTTCCACATAATATTAAGCACCACAACTCTTTTCAGCATTGATAATAAGAAATATTTATAGAGCAGTAAGTCAAAATATTATGATTTGACAGATCATGAAAATTAAGCTTTGCAAGAATAAATTGGATTTAAAAAATATAACAGTAATTTTAGATTTTAATAATATTTCACGATATTTATAAAAGATGGTAGATCAAGAGATATTAAGTTGTTACTTGTTCCCGTTTCATGTATGTGTGGCGAGGTGGAGATCTGGCAAAAGTTACACTTATGGGAAAGGAATAGCAAAAGAGTAAAACAAGAAAACAAAGCAGACTACGCCACCCAGTTTCACTGAACGGGGAAATTTCACAAGGACACGTTCGCTACCACAGAGGACAAGAGACGTGAATCTGAACACACAAAACACTTTATTTTTCACAATCCTATTTATTCTGAATACATCTAAACTATTGATTCGAGGAGTAAAAGTCTTACACTTCTTCAGTATGCGTCAAACAAAAAACACAAACATAAAACCACACTTTCAGGCTGAGGCTTACCCGTAAGGAGCTAGCTGGACAGCGAGTACCCAACGGCCACACCACTCACCACACTCCACACAAACACTTACACTAGTTAAGCAAAAGACAAGCAGGTGCCAGAAAGACAAAACACTCAGTGAAGGAAACACCACCACCAGAAGGGGCACCAACAGCTAACTTCCCTACACCGGGGGCCTTCAGCTTCTGAAAGAAACACAAAACTATCAGACACAATACAATTTCACAAGTTTCTGCAGACACCTGTATCAACACTTTATAGTAGAACAAATTCTAACTATAGAAGAAACCAACACTTGGCAGATTTCTGGTCACAGAAGTTAAACCAGCTAGTACCTCCCAAGAGGTTCACATCAGACTGTCAGTTCAGCATAAACATTTAAGCAGCCAAATATTATATAAAACAAAAAAAAAAAAAAAAAAAAAAAACACATACGAAATGAGATCAAAGTAGTAAATCACAGAAAACAAATGTAGCTCATTTCTTCGCAGTCTTTAAGAAAAACACTGGTCAAAGACCAAAATAACCAAACTGCTGGTGGCAATATTACAAAAGGTAGGAGTTAAATGATACAACTGATGGCACATCTCATGTTGAATGACGGCTCTGAAACAAGCCACTCCCTTAAACCAACAGCATTGGCTTGAAGCAAACAACAAAAGAAAAATAAACTAGAGAAACAAACAAATCATACATCAAAATAATAAACGATCGCATAGTAAGATTAATGGCAGCAGAACAAGACCGTGCAGTCTTAACGACGTTGTTTATGGAGCATTTTGCCCCGCAGTCCACCAAGATGAACCGCTCAAACAGCTTGACGCACTAAAGAAAGCAAACAATTAATAAATACATTTAAAATAACCCACCCGTAAAATCGAGTGATTAAATTTACCTTTCCAATGGTAGATCGCTAGACCCCCAGAATACTCAGCTACTCACAGCCTTGTTCATAGGATGCAAACCACAATTGTACCCGTGTTCCATTCTGACCAAGCACATAAGCTGTACTGTGATGAAAACATAGGTTACCGGAGATCAAACAAAAACTAACAGTAATCCGTTAGCAGTAACATACCTGTGATGAGGACAGCCTGCACCCAACAGCGACGTCGCACAAATCCAGACCCTAGTCTGGCTAACACATATACATTTCCACTTAAACAGTGCATGTGGACTAGCGACAACATTAGCCAAACAACTAGGTACATACCTCCAGCAGAGATGCGTGCGCACACAAACAAAGATGACAATGACACATACCCAGGTGGGTTGAACTCCGCCTTAAATATACCAGGGATGGCTGCCGATAGGCTGTCACACCCATCACTCAACAATTAATAGGGCGGGATCTGATCCGCCCTGCCACATATGTCATGTGATCCTTCCATATGTCTTGTCATTTGTTAATCGTCTGATCATTGTTCACATGTGTTCCTTGTCTTGTAATTAGTCTGTGTATTTAAGCCCTCATGTTTGCTTTGTGCTTTTGTCTAGTATTGAATGTTTCTTGTCCAGGTTTCTTGTCGTTGTTCTTGTTTCTGTTTCATGTCTTTGTTTTATGTTTGATTATGTTTTGAAGTAAAGTTGCATTTTGGTAGTGATGGCGAGATTAAGCTTCATAAAGCATTCATGGAACAGCGTTCCATCCAATTGGTTCACTCATGTACCGAAGCTTCATGGTGCTTCATTTGCTCTATTGTGCCATCAAGTGGACAATAAATGTAAAACATGCAGTGTGATTATAATGACATCGCATGGTTCCATCGCAAAAAAAGAAGCTTGAATAGATCGCTAACAAACTCGCAAAGTCCCAAGTCCACAAAATGTGAGGGGGAATCCATTGCATTTTGCTGGCCCTTATATTTGAAATAGACACTTCCTGAAGCAGTCACGTGGTACAGGCGGCTCGCGAGGCTTCAAACGTCACCACATACGTCACCGACACAAGCCTCGATACGCGCTTCACAGAAATCATCCCGGATTACTCGACACGCTTCGAAGCCTCGATACGGGAGGACACATCACTACATTTTGGTTCTCAACCAGCTTGCCTCCAGTGGATTCATTCCTGACAGGCATATTAAAAGAACTGTTATATTATGGGATAGATAATATATAAAGTAATGCACTGAATGGTCAAAAATAGCTTTCAATGGTATGCGTTTTGAGGGATCCTTGCAGCAGAGGGTTACTTTAAATACAGATCACTCTCTCTTTCAGGAGTAAAAAGCACAACATCACTCCTTTTGCTTCTATCTTATAAAACATTGACGACTTGTTGCTTTAGTACTTCTATAGCTGCTTCTATCTTGGAAAACCCACTGAAATTGAGCCTTTTACACAAAGTTAAATTGATTTCTTCTGGGTGAAGACAGGATAAAGACTGACCTTCTTTTGGCAGAAAAACCTAGATGCATGTTTGTGGAATGGCATAATTCAATAAGTCAAACTGTGTTATCTCTGCCTGGAGATGTGAAAATTCTATTCAGGGTGCCGTCATAACTTGAGTAAATTGTTTGAATAAGGTATAATGCTGCACAGACATTCCATATTCCCATCGTGGAGGGCCAGAATAAATGGAAAAGGCGGCCAGTGACAGTTGTAATCTGTTAAATCCTCTGGTCAGCAACTCCCTGGCTCATTTACTGTGAAAGGGTTCCACTGATCCCTCACAGTGGCAGAAGGCTGTATTATCACTGTGGACATATGCCCACACAAATGCAGAGTCAAATTAAACACAACGTTCCCCTTATACTGTTTGTCCTTTATTGCTTTTCAGCCTGGACATGTAAACTTGACAATTTAAACACATCTAGATGTAAGGACTTATGTAGGGGCTTTTAAATTGGTCTTTTTAGTTAAAACCAAAGAGAATACTCGAGCTCTGCACTGCAGGATTATGTGTCAAGCATTGTTCAATCATTTTTTGTAGATGATAGTAGATTCTGTTTATTTTGTTTTTTCTTTGACAAACTAGTTTTAGTCTAAATTACACACACACACTTACACACACACACTTACACACTTACACACACACACACACACACACACACACACACACACACACACACACACACACACACACACACACACACACACACACACGTTGGGTTTCCATGTTTTATGGGGACATTCCTTAGACACAATGATTTTCATACTGTACAAACTGTATATTCATCCCTTTACACTAACCCTACCCCTAAACCCATGGAAGTGGCTATTTGCACTAAGTGCAATAGCAATAGATTATATTTACATGTCAAAATAGTATTTTTTTTCTTTGCAATGACTGTAAATAGTAGTTGGATACTATTTATACTTATGAATTGTGACAAATACTATTTGCACCTCAGTGTTGTTGTACATTAAACGGTATGCAATAATGGCATAGAGTGTAAATTATTATTTTATTAACATTATTTAATGGATGCCACCTTATTAGGACAATAAAGCCCTCCCTACACCTACTCCAAACCCAAACTGATAAACACTTTATTATTAAATACGTTAGATACTTTATTTCCACTTTTTGAATATCTTCTAAAACCTTTATTGAAACCTTTATTGATTCTGATATGTGATGGGGGAAGGGAGTAGAGCGAGTTTGGAAAAAGGTGGATTTGAACTTGGATCAATTTGGGTCAAAACATTGGTCATGCACCGTTACCCCCTAAACAATTGCTATTGGTGACAATCTAGAGTCTTCCGTTATTTTGTGTACATGTCCTAACCAGATGCCAGTGGGTCGAGACAGTGTAAATAGCCTCTGCCAACAAGGCGGGCTATTTGCACTTAGTCTAAATAGACACTTTGTAAACCCTACCCATCACAGAAAACTTTCTGCTATTTTATATGTTCAAAAAAGATCATTATGTATGATTTATAAACTTGTTTCCTCATGGGGACCAAAATAAATGTTCCCACAAGGTCAACATTTACTGGTATTACTATACTTGTGGGGACATTTAATCCCCATAATGTAGGTAATACCAGGACCAGACACACACAAAAGAACTGTGCATTTTTTCAATGAATTTCTGGAAGTTGTGTACTGTAAAATAAGCAATGTGTACTGTAGAAGATCACTTTAATGTAAAAAGAAAAGAAAACAACTGTCATCATTCACCCACCCTCATTCCAAACCTATATGACTTCCTTCTGTGAAAAACAAAAGAAGATAGATTGAAGAACTTTTCAACTGTTTTCAACCATATAGTGAAAGATAGTGGGGTTCAAAACAACACTGGACCCCAGTCACAAGAATCACTGTGACATTATTTAAAAAAATATCTTCTTTTGTGTTCTGCTGAATCAAGAAAAATCACAAGGATTTGAAATGACATGAGGAGAGTAAATGGTGACAGAATTTTCATTTTTGGTTGAATCGAAAACCTAATGACATTCTGAGCTTTGCAGAATGGTTTTCAGTATTACTGTAGTTACATAACCCTACACTCAATTATGTTTTTGGGAATCACCTAGAGAGTTGACTCACTGTCTTCGTGCCTATACCAGCCTAACATTACTGGGGTTCTTCGGACCAAATGGTCCCGAAGAATTTAAATAAAAAAATGTGTAAAATCATAGCTTCATCGGAATGGTCCGAAATTTGGTGACTTTGTTGGTACTTGGTATATGAACACCCCAAAAAATTGGGGACAGGATTTGAATAGTCTAAGTGGTTGTAAAAAAAATGGTCACACTCAGGGCCTTCGGGACCAAATGGTCCCGCCATAGGAAATGAATGGGAAATTGGCAAAAATGTGACAATACAGACTTTTTTTGTGCGTACAATCTACAAATCAGCCACGATCCAGAAAAAAAGCACACAACAGTGAAGGGGTGAATCTATAAAACATCAAGAGTGCAAAACAGACACATCCACACACACACACACACACACACACACACACACACACACACACACACACACACACACACACACACACACACACACACACACACACACACACACACACACACACACACACACACACAAACACACTTTTATACATAAACAAACGAATAAATTCAGATTACATATGGGTTTTGCATTTTTAAAATGCTCAGTTTGTCCACCAGATGGCATCCATCTAATTTCAAAAATTGCTTTTATGAGGTCTAGGCTTGACTCTAAAATGAAATACAGCTTTAAAAAAAATAAAAAAAAATATATTTTTTATTTTTTTATTTTCTATTATATTCAATGGGGGGAAAATGGGTCATATTTATTGCATAAATATTAATTATAAATCTTAAATTATCTCAAAACACCAAAAAAGAAAAGAAAAATATTATAAAAAACAAGTAAAAAAGAATATATATGATTTTCTTTTAATAAATATGAATCAAACCCTTCCGGACCATTTGGTCCCGAAGACCCTGAGTGTGACCCTGAAATGAAGGACCCCAGAGGGCTAGAAGTCTGTGTGAGGGCAAGTTCACATTGTTACTCTGGACCCACTTATGTGGGTTGTCGTATGTTAGAACCTTGTAGGCTACAATAGCATTGTCACTTAGAAATTTCCTGTGGCAACTGGATCCCAATATACAATTTTATTTTTAAAAAAGGTTCCAAAATGAGGTTTCCCAAAGAACCTTTTGAACCTTTGAAGAATCTAAAGAACCTTTTGTGCATTAGAAAGGTTCCATGGATGTGAAAGGTTCTTCATGGAGCAATAGATGTAGTGTCTTCTCACTTTATTTTATATTAAAGTTCTTGTAAAGTCAAAATTAAGTATGTGTTCTGAGTTTGTCACACCAGAACGCATAGCTAGCTAGCAAACTGTAGGCTTTAGTAACTAATAATACTGACAGTAACTCACGATTGAGCGGCAAACTGATGTGAATGTGCTCTATTTATATTGTATGGGGAGCGACCAGCCTCAGTGGCTCCAGTGCGTCATCAAGTAGGGGCGTGTCCAGGAGCTCAGGGGCTCCAGTGCGTCATCAAGCCCCCGTTTTAGCCCCGCCCAAAAAATCCGGAACACAGCAATGATGAAAAACTGTTTCTACATTTCTAACATGTATAATGTGTTTAGAATTTCTTTTTAGAATTGCCTTTACAGGGACTTTAAGCTACCTATGAACTCATGTCACATTTTTACCGAAAAACAGCACATTACCATATGTCTACACAAATAAATTCATTGTCTTGATTGAAACTGCTGCTTATACATTCTCATTGCCAGTAAGTAGTCTGTTATTTAAGCGGAAATGTCTTATCACTCTCTTGCCTCACTCTCTTTTTAGGTCTTTCTGATATTAATCTGAATCGCCAAATTCTTGGTAGTGGCATCTCTTTTAATGAACATCAGAGAAAGCAGGAGCAAGCTGTAAATTGACAGCCATGGGAATCACAGTGCCCTTTACAAAAAAAAAGTCTTTCATGATGACATTAAATACTAGATATTCCACCAAGTGAGTTATTAGCACTACATTTATTTAAAGAATTTGACAAAAAAAAAAATATTATCAATGATGCATTCTTTCATCTGATACTTTTCCCTGTGGAAGATGCTCAAATGAACAAGTCCACTAGGCTGGACAATTATATATAAAGGTGTGTGTGTGTGTGTGTGTGTGTGTGTGTGTGTGTGTGTGTGTGTGTGTGTGTGCGTGCGTGCGTGCGTGCGTGCGTGCGTGCGTGCGTGCGTGCGTGCGTGCGTGCGTGCGTGCGTGTGTGTGTGTGAGAGAGAGAGAGAGTTTGGGCAGAATTCACAAGAGGCCGATTGACACTTATTTGATTGCCTTTCAATAGCTGATGGGTTTCTGCACAGCTGACCGACTCACCAGCCCATGCTCCAATGAGCAGGTCAGACTCAAAATGCATGAAATCTATATTTCTTCACTGAAAACAACTCTTGAAAAACACTTTTCACATCAACAGGCTCTAGAAGGACATGTCATACACACTCACACTTAGATAGAAATTGCACATATTTCTCGAGCCACTTCAAAAACGAAGAATCAATCAGCATGGAGTGATTGTGACTCTTGAAAGAGACATATGAAGGCCATAACATGTGGAGGCATTAATACATGACATTCATTACATAAGACTTCCTTGTGCAAAATCTCTTGTGATAATTAGTTATTAATTTCGCTTTACAGATGCAGCCTTGTCATATACAAGTTTTTCAGATATCCTCTATCATAAGCCCGGCACACACTGTATGATGTTTTTGGATTGTTTTGTGAAGATTGTTGCTTGTCAGACTTTAAGTTTTGATCCCATAAGATATTGGGTAAAAGCCATGCGCACTTTGTGACATCAACAGCCTTTTATCAGATTGATAAAAACATCGTTGCCAAGTCTTTGGTCCTAATAGTCTTGTCAACAGCTCGTTGGAAGAGTGTCAGTGCACGACTGTGACTTAGTACTTCAACACTATCCATCATTTATTACAAATGGCGATTAGTATGGGAGCTACGTGGAGTTATAACCATAACATGCACACTTTTCAGGATCTGTTTGAGCTTCAGTTGGGTTGAAATAGTTGAACTTTTCTGGCTAAACTGTGTGGAACTGTCATACTGCCATTCATTTGCCCAAGCCAACTATGGTGGTAAGTTCCCTTGTTATCGGTACAATTCGATTGAAGTCACATCCGTAGTTGGCTCACAATGCATTTGGGAAACGCACCCTGAATGTTAAATATCTTAATCAAAACGATGCACCTCATATTATGAGAATTACAAATATAGCCATAAAATGTTATTCTTTAAAACTATTTCTGTAAAATGGCTTGTTATAAATAATAAATTCTTTTATAATTATTACATACCATAATTACTCATATTATTTAGCCCTAAAACATTTTACAATACTGAATAAGGCTGCATTCTACTTCGCTTTTGTATGCCCTTAGCTTGCTAAATTCCTTCTTTCTCCTTGACTGCAGAAATTCATTGCATATGTTCCACGAGTGCCTACTGGGGGAACCCTTGCAATGGGTTGAATTGGAACGTCCCAAGCCCTAAATCACTTGGAATCCACTATGGAGCTGATTTATAAAAATAAAAAAAAATAATGCACCATTTTATATGACTATATAGGTAAGCCTGTTGGAGAAAATTTATTAAATCACACAAACGAAAAACAAACAAACTGTGTAACAAACGGTCAACTTAAGGTAACAACGAGTATTATGCGGTTAAATCTTAAATAATTAATGTATCATACACTCAAGTTGTGTGGGGTGGGGGTAAATTAAGAGAGATTTGCTGTGACGTCACAATTGTGTTGCTTTGTGGTATATGGAGCTGCCTAAAGTGTACATGAGTAGACTCGCTTCCTCTGTCAAAATCAAGGGGTCAAGGGTATATTCATATAAACTTCCATTGTCTACTTGACGAAGTGGAAGACGCTTCAAAATGGCAGCTGGGATTCCCTGAATTGAAGTGATAAGGGAAGTTAACGATTGTGTGTTTAAAAGTGAAGTGGAGGGTTACGTCAGCTTCACAACCTATTTGAAGGTTCCATGCAACTGCCACTAGGTGCAAAATGTGAAAATCGTATGCTAATGTCAGGGATAGTGGAAAGTTGGCTTAAGATTAATTGGAAATGGATAAGCCATCTGCAACATGACACAATAAGCGATCAAAGACTCCTTATCATTGCAGTGAGTGAAATTTGTGTTAACACATTTCGAACAAATTAATGACTAAGTTTTACAGTAAGTTGTATGTGGGAAACTTGGAATGGGTATGTGTTTATGTAAAACATTAGGGCTTTCGGACCGGATGAACCTTTTCATAGTTCCTAGAACTATTGGCGGAAGTTCCCGGATTTTGGAAACTAGGAACGATTTTAGTTCTAGGAACTCCTTTTGCAGGAACTAATTAAGCTCCTAATAATAATAATAATAATAATAATAATAATAATAATAAATATACGTTTGTTTTATATAGGTTGTGAAGCTGACGTAACCCTCCACTTCACTTCCCACTATGTAAAACAACCTTGGGTTTGAGAAAGGTATCAAACCCAAGGTCGTTTTACATAGTGGGAAGGCAAGTATACACAACAGCAACAACCAAAACAAAACAACAAAGACAAGTTATCTGTATGAAGCTATGAGTTTGCTGTGGAGAAATGATCATTAAATAAAAAGGTCTTGAGATGTGTTTTAAAGAGAGGAAGTGAAGGACAGTCACGAAGAGGTTGTGGGAGGCTGTTCCAGAGTTTGGGGGCCAAGGCACTGAAGGACCTGCCATCCAGGGTGGAAAGTCTGGAGAGGGGGATAGCCAAAAGATTTTGGTCAGAGGATCTGAGTGAGCGGGATGCAGTGTACGGGATCAGGAGGTCACGGATGTAGGGGGGAGCAAGATAGTGGAGCGCTTTGAAGGTGAGCAGTAGTACTTTGTATTTGATCCGGGACGGAACTGGTAGCCAGTGGAGTTGGAAGAGAATGGGGTTGATGTGTGCTGATTGTCTGGTATAGGTGAGGAGCCTGGCTGCCGAGTTTTGAATATATTGTAACCTATGAAGAGATTTAACAGGGAGACCAAAGAAAAGTGAGTTGAAGTAGTCTAAACGGGACATAATGAAGCAGTTAATCAAAGTGTTAATCACTAACAGAGAGGAAGGGTTTGAGGCGAGCAATGTTGCAGAGGTGAAAGAATGCAGTCTTAGTGAGTGATTTGATATGAGGATCAAAGCTAAGGGTGGAGTCAAGCAAAATGCCAAGGTTTTTAACAACAGGGGTAGGGTGGACAGATGAACCATCATTATTAAGAGTGAGACTGGGAGATTTAGAGAGGATGCTTTTAGGGCCAATCAGCAGAATTTCAGTTTTATATGTATTGAGTTTAAGAAAATTGTTTTGCATCCATAATTTTAATTCAGAGAGGCAGTCAGCGAGGGAGCACATGGTGGGCCAGCGGGAGAGTGAGTGGTCAAATAGAGTTGGATATCATCTGCATAACAGTGGAATTTAAGGCCGTGGCTGCGTATAATCGGGCCATTAGGGAGGATGTATACGAGAAAGAGGAGGAGCCCAAGTACAGAACCCTGGGGGACACCACGGGTGACAGGGGACTTGGAAGACTGATCAGGACCAAGCGTCACAAACCGCTTTATGTTGGAGAGGTATGACTGGATCCAATTGAGAGCTGTACCAGAAACACCAATAGCAGACAGACGGGTGATTAGAACATTGTGGTTGATGGTATCGAAAGCAGCACTAAGGTCAAGGAGGATGAGATTGTTAAGTGAACCAGAGTCAGTAGACAGTAGAAGGTCGTTAACTATGCGTGGAAGGGCAGTCTCTGTACTGTGACATGAACGGAAGCCAGATTGAAAAGGCTCTTACAGGTCATGGTGATTAAGAAAGGTGTGTATTTGTGAGGCCACCACTCTTTCCAGTACCTTGGCCAGGAAGGGGAGGTTGGAGATAGTGTGGGGTCACAGTCCGGTTTTTTGAGAATGGGTGTGACTGCAGCAGTCTTGAGGGCAGCAGGCACAACACCAGTTGAGGCAGGTGTTTACAATCAATTCAATGGGTTCAGATAAGGATGTGATGCAAGCTTTAAGCATAGGGGTGGGGGCAGGGTCAAGCTGACACAATGAGGAGTTAGACTTATTTAGAATGTCAGTAATAGTGAGGGAGTCTATAGCAGAGAAATGGGAAAGCTGAGGGCCTAGAGAGGGAGTAGAAGAAGAGAGAGAGATAGCATTTGGGTTGAAGCAGTGGTAGATTTGGCTAATTTTGTCATCAAATAAGTGTAAGAAGGCCTGGCACTACTCAGGGGTCTTAGGACAGGCAGTGACATGATGTTTGAGGAGTTTGTTCAAGATCCTGAACAAGGTTTTAGGCCTGGACATAGAGGAGGTTATGAGTGATGAGTAATAGTTTAACCGGGCAGCCTTGAGGGCATCCCTATACGTCTGAGTATGTTCGGTGTAAAGCATGGAGTGAATTGTAAGGCCAGTTTTCTTATATAGCCGCTCGAGACGGCGGCCAAGTTGCCTGAGCTCAGAGGTGAACCAGGGGCATGTACGATTTGCTGGTACAAGTCTAGTCCTAACTGGGGCTAAGCTATCAAGCATGCTGGTGAGGGTGCCATTGTACATAGCAACCAAGTCATCCGCGGAATAGAGCTTGTCAAGGTCAAACAGTGGCGAGGCCTGTATAGAGGCAACATGCTGTGTTCTATAGCCCAATGTTACGAATTGAAATAGCTGTTTTCTCTGAGGAGGGAGGAGGATTGATCATATGAAAGAGGCATTCAATGAGCCTATGGTCAGAGACACCAGAGATGGAACCAGAGACCGAGATTTCATTCAGCCCAGAAGAGCAGAGCAGATCCAAAGTGTGGCCATGAGTGTGAGTTGGAAAGTCAACATGCTGTGTCAAACTAAAACAGTCCAATACAGAGTTAAACTCCGAGGTGTAAGAACAATTTGTATCCACATATCAAAATCCTCTAACATAATCATAGCCGAATAAAGAGATGTAATAACAGTGAGAATTTCATTCAATTCAGACAGAAAATGTATAGATGGTTTAGGGGGGCGGTAGATCAGCAATAGTATAATGGGTGGGGTAGAACCAACCTTCACAGCAATATATTCAAAGGATGTCACTTCAAATGGCCTAAGTTCTTTAACAGTCAGATCTGAGCGGTGCACTACAGCCAACCCACCCCCTCTCCCCACAGATCTGGGTTTGGATAAGTAGCAGTAGCCAGGGGGGGTCAGCATGTTTAAATTAATCCAGTCACTGGGTTGTTGCCAGGTCTCTGAGAGACAAAACATGTCACATTTTTTGTCCATGATGATATCGTTTATTAGGGCCGTTTTGTTTGTGATTGAACGCGCATTTAGGTGGCCAATGTTAAAGTTCTGACATGATGACGAGGCAGGAGGAGGCAGCCTAGGAGGGCGACGAAGGTTGTCAAAGTTAATTTGGGTGTTCTTTGGGTGGTATCGTCGACAATAATCAGGCGTGTAAATAGTTGGGATTTGAGCATCATGTCCATAGATAAGAGTCGGTTATCTTTTGAAGCGATGAACATAACGTGGACGCCGAATAATTCCAAGCGAGCAACAGAGTTTATACAGCGTCGGGTCTAGGGGGGCGTGGCACCGATAAAGTTTGAGAGCAGCAGAGGTGTAAACTGGCTCCATTTCCAAGTTACAAAAACACACAAGCACAGCATAAGGCGAGCTGTGAGGACATTAATCCAGCTGCCAGCAGGAAACATGACATCGACACAGTAAAGTTACCACAAGTGACACAGCAACACCGCGCTAATGCTACATGTTAGCCAACCAGAATCACAACACAACCCAGTCTGCAATGTAATCAGCGCAGTTTAGTATGCCAACCACTGAACAGACTGAGGACAACAACGAGGCAAGCGGGTACAGACATACTCACCTCTGTAGCAGTCACTGTGAGGGGAAATAGGCAGAGAGCTCATGCAGGGGAAGAGTAGGCAAGGCAGTGGCAAACAGAACTGGAGGAGCAAGTTTATAGCAAAGTTTGTAGCATTAATCCACGGATTGATACAGCAGCGGCAAAGCAACAATGTTCCAGTGACGGTGCAGGAAGGTTTCGGCAGACACCAGGAGGAGATGCGGTAATCCACTGCCACCTACGTAGAAGGTACAGTGGGGTAGCGCGGAGATCAGCAAACAGCAACAGAGCAGTGTGAGTTGGATGAGTGCCAGTGATGAGTTGGAAAGTCGTCAGTATCCGCGTTATATCTACAGTAAAATCCACAGGGAAATGACAATAATACAGTCCAGCTGGAAGCTGGAAGCTCTCTGGCAGTGTGGTTGTGGAAGCAGGAAGGAGGAACTCTCCTACTTCAGAGTAGGATCTAAACCTGCACTATAGAAACCAGTGACGTTAGTGTACATTGATTGGCCGAACTCATGCGAAACACCAGCACCCGCCATTTAAAAAAAAAAGCTGTGTAAACACTATATTATAGCCTGTATATTTACTCCACAAACTAACTCTACGAACATGGAAAACAGTGATGGAAGAGCCTCTTAACCTTTACGCTACAGAGAAAATCCAATGCAACTTCGAGGGGACCAAGCGAAACATGATTATTTCTGCTCAGCTAGCAACACTGGACATCAACCACACGGCATACACTAATAACTTTTCATAACTGTCTCCTTTGTGTGAATAACAGTTCTATCTTATAATATAACATATTAGACAGGACTGTTACAGATTATAAACTAATGAATGCGGAGAATGCAAACACTATGTGATTAGCCTCTAAAGTTCTCAGCACCATCAAAATAAAGGTCCGCCGCGCCATCAAAATAAAAGTCACAACAACAAGCATGGCTTACGTCACATAAAGGGAGGTGCGAATGCAACCAGGAAAACGTTCCTATGGAAACAATTACTGTAGTTCCCCGGGAACCACCCTTGTGGCTAGTTCCTAGAACTACCCAGTGTGAAACCCCCTGTAGTGGCTAATATGAAGGCGCTTTGTTCGAAAGAGCTTACGGAGAACAAATGTAAAGTTAATCACTCATTTTCCATGGTTTGCTTTATGCAAAATATTTTTGTTAAATAATATGTAAAATAATGTAATTTAATGTAAAAATTATATAATAAATGCAAAATATAATAAAAAAAATAGAAAGTGTAATAATAAATGCCCACTTGAGCAAAGCATTTGACCTATGAAAAAAAAAAAAAAAGTGTTTCCATTCCTTGAAATTTGTCTCAGATGATGAAATTGTGGCCAAAATTGTGCAGTGTGAACTCAGCTTTACATGAATCTATCTTAGAGCACCATTTGCTCATCTTGTATCCCGCAAGCTCATTTCATTGTGAATTGTGTCTTCTATTCTGGCTTGTTGACAATAACAGCTAATGAGGGATCTAATGTAATTAACTGTCATGGCTAACCTTGTGTTAAAGTGTGCTCATCAATCCCCACTCGATGGATGTCTATGTTGGATACATTCCTGCCTGGTCTTTATGAGACAACGTTGTCAATTAATCACAGTGAGGAACGTATTCGCAAATCCTTCACCTGTTCATTTCTGAAGGCTTAGTCAATAATGAGCTGTGAATCACTGTGTTAAGAATTTGATCGCTCTTCAAATGACCTTTGCCCAATGGGAATCTGCTTACTGTGCCACAGGACATGGTGAAATCCACAGAACTGGAGTGTTTTGATGATCAATACATTGATTAGTTAGGTCAGACAAGGTAATTACCAGCCATTCCAGTCAATACGTAACTCTGTTCTCTTCCCCTTTTTGTCAGACCACAACAGAAATCAGAGCAGTAAACATGCTAAAGCTAAGGCTAAATAGAAATGTGTCTAATTGTTTGACGTTTGATGCTGTTGTGTTGTATACATCACTACAAGATTATAATAATAATAATAATAATAATAATAATAATAATATATTTTATTTATAACGCACTTTCCATTCCGAAGAATCTCAAAGTGCTACACAGGAGAACGACAGCAACTACAAAATAATAAAAATAATCAGCACATAAAAGCCTTTCTGAAGAAAACAGTCTTCAGTTCTGCTTTGAAAGTGTCCAGGCTCTTTACTGCTCTCAGCTCACTCGGGAGGTGGTTCCAAAGCCGTGGTGCAGCTGAACAAAAAGCTCGGTCCCCCATGGTACGAAGCCTGGTGGTGGGGAGCTGAAGAAGCAAGTGTCCTGTTGATCTGAGGGTGCGGGGGGAGGGTTTCAAGGTGATGAGTTCTTGTAGATATGGTGGTGCATGTCCGGTGATACATTTTGTGTAAGCATGAGGATTTTGTAGTCGATCCGGAATGAAACAGGGAGCCAGTGCAGTGAGTGTAGAATGGGAGTTATTTGATCATATTTCAGACTCTCATTAGGACTCTGGCAGCGCTATTCTGGATGTATTGAAGCTTCTGGATATTTCTGCCAGACATCCCAATGAAGAGTCCGTTACAGTAGTCCAGCCTGGTGGAAATAAAGCCATGAACAAGTTTCTCTGCATCTGGAAGAGTTAGAAGGGGACGGAGCTTGGAGATGTTTGGAAGATGGTGGAAGGAGGTTTTGCAAACGTGTCTAATGTGATCATTGAAGGTCAGCTGCGGGTCAAACCGAACCCCTAGGTTTATGACTGAGGAGGAGATAGTGATGACCTGATCGTCGAAGATGAAGTGAGAAATGGGAGTTGAGTGAATCAGATGAGGGGTGCCAACAAGTAATGCCTCAGTTTTACTAGGGTTCAGCTGGAGGAAGTTGCTTTTCATCCATGCCTTTATCTCCTCAAGACATGTGGTGAGTCGTGACATGGCTATGGAGGGGCTTGAGGCAGTCTTGATATAAAGTTGCAAGTCATCAGCATAACAATGGAAGGATAGTCCATGTCTGCTGATGACAGAACCGAGTGGTAGCATGTATAGTATGAATAAGATAGGACCGAGAACCGACCCCTGCGGGACACCACATGTAACAGGGAGCATCCTGGACTCACATTCTCCCAATATAACACGCTCTGTCCTGCCAGAGAGGTAGGACTCAAACCACTGCAGTACCGTTCCCGACAGTCCAACTGTGTTGTGGAGGCGGTCCCAGAGGATGGTATGGTCTATTGTGTCAAATGCTGCTGTTAGGTCGAGGAGAATGAGCAGTGATGATGATCCTGAATCAGCTGCCATAAGAAGGTCATTTGTCACCCTGAGCAGAGCTGTTTCGATACTGTCGCCCGAACAAAAGCCTGATTGAAATATCTCAACAGTTTTTTTTTTTAAGTGGATATGAAGTTGAGAGGCGGCTTCCTTCTCTAGAACCTTTGACAGAAAGGTGAGATTGGAGATTGGCCTGTAATTTCCCAGGACCTCCGGGTCTAGGGTCGATTTCTTGAGTATTGGACGGATGACAGTAGTTTTAAGAGCAAGGGGGACAAAACCAGTTTTGAGAGAGAGATTAACAAACTCAGTGATGATTTGGCAGACACTAGGAATGAATGACTTAAGCATAACAGTCGGGATGGGATCCAAGGTGCAGGTGGACGACTTAATTCTTTTGATGGTTTCCTCAACGTGGCTCTGCTGAACCTCAGTGAAGTGCGAAAGGAATGGCATTCACCCGGGCAGGGGGTCAGAGGACGGTGGAAACAGGGAGGAAGAGCCAGATATTGAAGAACGGATGTTATTGACTTTCATTCTAAAAAAAGTCAATGAAACTGTTACATCGCTCCACTGTGGTTTCAGTGGATAGAGATGATTTGGGCTTCAAAAAATGGTTTACTGTAGTGAAAAGCTGCTTGGAATTTCCAGTATTTTTATTGATGAGGTTGGAATAAAATTTAGAATGCGCACCCTTCAAGGACTTAAAGGGTTAGTTCACCCAAAAATGAAAATTATGTCATTAATGACTCACCCTCATGTCGTTCCAAGCCCGTAAGACCTCCGTTCATCTTCGGAACTCAGTTTAAGATATTTTAGATTCAGTCCGAGAGCTTTTTGTCCCTCCATTGAAAATCTATGTACGGTATACTGTCCTTGTCCAGAAAGGCAATAAAGACATCATCAAAGTAGTCCATGTGACCTCAGTGGGTTAGTTAGAATTTTTTGAAGCATTGAAAATACATTTTGTTACAAAAATAACAAAAACAACGACTTTATTCAGCATTGTATTCTCTACCGGTTCTGTTGTCAATCCGCGTTCATGAGTCCGCTGACGTAAGACGAGCTGACGTGTTATCTGGTGCAGCCTGCAGACTTCGTTTACAGTCTGAGGAAGACGCACGCTGTAAACAAAACAATCTTTGCAAACATGTCTAAGGATTTCGACACAGGGCAAAACTTGAATTTTTTTTAACCAGACATATTTATTTGAACCTGAACACACGGACGCACCAGATAACACGTCAGCAGCGTCTTACGTCAGCAGCGTCACTGGCCTCGTGAACTTGGATTGACAACAGAACCGGAAGAGAATACAATGCTGAATAAAGTCATCGTTTTTGTTATTTTTGGAACAAAATGTATTTTCGATGCTTCAAAAAATTCTAACTAACCCCCTGAGGTCACGTGGATTACTTTGATGATGTCTTTATTGCCTTTCTGGACAAGGACCGTATACCGTACATAGATTTTCAATGGAGGGACAGAAAACTCTCGGACTAAATCTAAAATATCTTAAACTGTGTTCCTAAGATGAACGGAGGTCTTATGGGCTTGGAACGACATTAGGGTGAGTCATTAATGACATAACTTTCATTTTTGGGTGAACTAACCCTTTAAGATAAGCCTTTTGATTGTCGCGGAAAGCAAGTTTGTGAACAGATAGACCAGACTGTTTACAGCGGCGTTCCAGGATACGCCCCTTAGTTTTTATTTGCCGAAGTTCCTATGTGAACCAGGGGGCAGAACGTTCAAAGCTGACTTCCCGTGTCCTGATAGGGGCATGGAAGTCAAAAACACTGCTCAGAGATGTATTATTGTGCTCCACCAGTCCGTCCACTGTTGCAGAGGTTGGGCAGTTGATAATGTATTGAAGATCTACAGTGATGGAGGTTGGGTCAAGTTTTTTCCAGTTACGAAAAGATATTTGGCGCTTGGGTCTGATGATGGGCAGCGAAAATGTAAAGGCCATAGAGACCAACTTGTGGTTAGACACACCCAGATCTTTTACCTCCAGGCTGTTTATAGAGGCTGTGTCAGTAATGACCAGATCTAGGGTGTGGCCCTTGGTGTACGTAGGAGCCTTCACATGTTGCTGGAGACCAAGACAATCAATCAGACTCAGGAACTCTGTTGCAAGATGACAGGATGGTTTCTCAATATGGATATTAAAATCACCAAGAATAAAATTTTTTGTTGACATGGAACAGAGTGATGTAAGTAAATCATGTGTTTCAGAGAGAAATGAGGAGTTAGATTTGGGGGGACATTATATAAGAAGAACTGTCATGGAGTACGGGGGTTTACATTTGAAGGCTAAACATTCCATTGAGGTAAGATCAGGCAGTGGGAAGGGAGAGAGTTTCAGTTCGTCCCAATGAATGACGGCCAAACCACCTCCACGTCCGGAACTGCGTGCTTTTTCCATGTAGCCATAGCCCTGAGGGCAGGCTTCATTAGGTACTGAGTAGTCCCCTGTTTTGTGCCAATTTTCCACTAGGTACATGAAATCTAGACCTTTATCCAAAATATGGTCATGGATGAGCAGGGATTTATTAGTGAGGGCTTGTATGTTGAGTAATTCCATAGTGGCAGGTGACAGAGCTGAAAGTGAAAGTCTCTGTAAGCTCCGCAGTACACTGTGATCCACTCCATGTTTTGCATTTATCCCAGCGCTAGAGGCTCTCAGAGGGAGAAGATGGGGTGCAGGGTTGATACATTTTTCAAGTGCGGCAGTGTTCTGATGACGTCGCTGGTGTGCGACACGCGCAGCTGAAGACCAGATCGAGGGGATCGTCGATGTACCCATGGAAGTGGTAAACAAAGTTTTTTCGAACACTTCTGTGACAATACCGGGGTCGGCGCAGAAGTCCAAGTTGTCCAGGTTGTCTTATGGCTGTAATGCAAGGTGGAGTAGTGTTCCTGTTGAGACTCAGCAGTTGAGAAGTGGAATATTTCAACATCATGCCGGACGCTCGTAACGTAAGCCCGGTGCTAATCGCGATCAAGTTGAGCCAGGGCAACCGTAGCTGTCTTCCAGCAACAAAGGACACCGGTATGTAATATGTGTACTACTAATTAAAACAGATAATTTAAAAGTAAAATAAAATAAAACGGTTTAAAAATAGAATAAAAACAGAATAAAACAGACACAGAAGCGGCAGCCAGCTTGCGCACAGCGTACTCTCCGTCAGTGAATGATAAATGATTAGTTCACCTCTCGAGTCTTCGGCTGATGATGGGTGGCTACAGTTTTCTGTGGGCATTTCATTTCTGATCACAGAGTACTTCATTGCAGATTTACAGCACAGTGTAAGTGTAAGATTATGTAAGGTAACACTACTTGTTCACTACACTTGCTAAAATGAGGCTGAACTGATGATATTACTGCTTATTCGTGCTGAAAATGAAACAAAGTTAAGAACATATCTGTTTTTTTTTCCTTCTTTTCTTTTGTCTTTTTTCCACCCCAAGCTATTACAGGCTCATCTATTAAAGAGAACAAAAGGATGTTTATTTTGCACATTGGCCAGACAAGCATATGAAGCTTCTAATTAGCAATTCTCTCCACAGCCAGTAAATTATTAATATTCCAATTTATGGCAAAATATTGAAATGCATGCCTGAGAGATCATGGCTGAGAGTGTGACGGATTTTGATTCATGGCTGCGGGGTGAGAGCCAAAGGGTTGTGACCTGAAAGGGAAGTAAGCTTAATGATTCAAACTCAGACTGCAGAGGATTGTAAACAGACCTGATGATGTCTTTGGTGAGGGGCAAATGGTTTAAGGTACTTTATTTGCTTCCTGAATTCATCTCTAACTTGGTGTTCTGGGAACAATGAATCAGGGTTGGATTTGCAATTATGAAACAAAGGCTCCAGATTAGAGATGCAATTTTATTTTTTTATTTTATTTGTATTTAGTATAAGTACCACGGAAGTCTAAAAACAGCAGTTTTATGATCCTGGGTGCAAATCCGTGACGTCAATCCGTCAAGTGTTGACTATATTTCATTTGTTCGAAGGTTATCTTTCTCTTGAATGTGTGTATTGAAGGTTGCTGATTACTTTAGCTCAGGTTTACAGATATGTGGATCAGTTTCATTCCAACATTTTGATAACATTAAACATTTTGTAAATATATTATTTTGCTATAATTATCTTCAACACAGGTTAATTGGAAAACCGTACCTGTGGCAACATTTTTGCAAAACGCGAAATACGTACCAATTTGTACATAACACTGCAGTTTCTAACATATATGAACACTAGAGGCAGTAAAACAGCGAGCACTTTTAATCGTTTTCACACACAATTATGATTACAGGAGCAGAATACGGATTAATAAAGTCTTGTTTTCACGGGGCTCCTTGCACAATTATGTTATGACCTCAAAACACTTTTTACCATAGCACATGATTTGTAAACAAATATTTTTTGGAGTTTGCATCATTTAAGCAGCTCCGTAAGTTCGGTTTTACTGACCTACAAAGTTTGCTCGGTAGCTCAGTTAGTTCGGGTACGAATCCCGTGAAAGACGACTCTTGAGACGACTCAGAGTTCAAAGACAAGCTAAAATGCAATGTTTACGATTGGCTTTTAATGTAGCATTTGCTTTTGTTAACACTATCGGGTTGGTTCTGGGTTTAGTGTAGGTGTACGTTATTGCCACATGCACGTTCATCTGTTCCTGAAAAAAATTAAAATGCTTTTAGTGCCACTAACTGGACAAACTGTTGTGCAACGTGTAGCTCAGCTATTCTTTAAGTTTATATAGGGATTAAACAGCATAGCTTTAATCAGTGAGCTTGAATAATAAAGCAAAAGCCAATCATTTGGAACTGTGGAAGTCCTTTTAATAGAAGTGTATTATTAACTAGAGCAAAGCCGCAACATTGTCATTGTGTGCTATTTTTATGACCGTCACCATGATTGTAAGCATGATATTTAAAGAACTAATCAAACAAGTGCACAGCACACATCCTCCCACAGTTGTTATTATGCTGAAAGCGGTGTGTAATAAGATAGCTGACTCATATTTTGTTCAGTATCGTGTCAGATTGTGTAGGCAACACGACTTGCTAAGACGCCAGCATTACAAGTTTACTATTGGTTTCTTTGGGGTGAAAACTGCTAAGTTCCTCTGAAAGAAAACTTGATAAATTTGGGCAAATCCAGTTTATCTCCAGAAGCATTCATTCTATTAATCTGTTACCTAAAAAGGAATGTAACTGGATTAGAGTTTTGTGTTTTTATGGATCAGATGGTTAGTGAAAAGGGCAGCCCATAGACTGAGGCTGAACACTTTTGTGATGATAAACTTCTCTGCATCCATGCGGGTGGAACTAAGCTCACTATGTTTTATAAATGCATATGATTTGCATTGCAATTTCCCTGTGCATGATCTTCCATGAGATCAAGTCATATGGGTAGTTTTCACCACAGGACTTATTATTACACCTGTGACACATTTGCTGTTGTATCAACACTGAGCATTTGATTTGATTTATTTTTTTGATTTATTTTTTTATTTGAAAGGGGACAGTCTACATTAATCAACATTAAAACAATGCAAATGTACCCGAGTTAGCTAAAAAGTGCTAATTTTCATTGGTAGTCCCCCAGCCAGATGTAAAAAAGGCAGCCTTAGAAAAAATCACAGGTATAAAACCACAACATAAAATTACATACATGGTTATGATGATTACATGCATCACATTATGGTTAAGAAATAAAAATGCATGTAAAATAATTATATAATGTTTAAATGCACACAGAAAACATTAGTGCCCACAAGTTTGGCTTTCTACAAGCCATTTTTTTTTTGCATTCCTTTTGAATGAAAGGAATGACAAAAACTCTCTGATGGTTTCCGGCACTGTGTTCCATTGCTGAGCTGCTCTTACGGAGAAGACAATCTGACCAAAAACTGTTTTTCTCCGGGGGATGATGCAGTCTTCCCTCACTACCCCTCTTGTTACCCTAACCTCACTAGATCTAAAATGTATAAAGTCACCTAGTGGAGAAGGTGCTAAACCATGTCTGATTTTATAAATTAAACAGATGTTTTTGAATTTAATGAGATTGTCCCAGGTAAGTAACTGATATTCCTCAGAATACTACAGTGGTGGTAGTGGTATGTTTTTTTTATCCAGTATTTTTAATGCTTGTTTGTATAATGTTTCTAATGGTTTTATTCTTGTAGAGTGAGTATTGGACCAGCTTATTAAACAATATGTTATGTGGGATAAAATTATGGAAACTAAATATGATTTAGCAGCTTCTATTGAAAGGAAATCTCTGATGAATCTGAAGTTTGCTTGATTGAACTTAATCCTATTACTCATTTTTTTGATGTGATTTTAAAATTGCATATGTGTTTTAACCCTTTATAAGGCACTCATTGAAATATTTGGAAATTCTAAATTTTAACCACAGAAAGCTAATGGGGGATGTTAAAGGACATTTAAACAAAAAAAAATGTTCTTAATTTTTTTCATCTTTGCATTGCAAATCAAAGTCAATGAAGTTACCATATATGAGCACTTGCCTGTCTAGGGTAAAATAAATTACAGAGAGTGAATTAAAAAAAAAATATGACACAAACACACACAAACTGCAAGGAACATTTATTTATTATAGGCACAAACTGCAAGGAACATTTATTTAGAGACATCTCTGTCTTGAGGTACTGATACTGGCATCTTGTGGAGGGTGCTCTGGGAGTACAGGGTCCGGTGCCCTTTCCTAAGGGCTATCCAGTCCCTGTACGACCGGAGCAGGAGCTTGGTTCGCATTGCCAGCAATAAGTCAGACTTGTTCCCGGTGCATGTTGGACTCCTGGCAGGGCTGCCCTTTGTCGCCGGTTCTGTTCATAATTTTTATGGACAGAATTTATAGGCGCAGCCAGGGGCCGGAGGGTGTCAGGTTTGGGGACCACACAATTTCATCTCTGCTGTTTGCGGATAATGTTGTCGTGCTGGCCCCATCAAGCCAGGACCTTCAGCATGCACTGGGATGGTTTGCAGCCGAGTGTGTAGCGGCTGGGATGGGAATCAGCACCTCCAAATCTGAGGCCATGGTTCTCAGTCGGAAAAGGGTGGCTTGCCCACTTCAGGTTGGTGGAGAGTTCCTGCCTCAAGTGGAGGAGTTCAAGTATCTTGGGGTCTTGTTCATGAGTGAAGGAAGGATGGAATGGGAGATTGAAGACGGATCGGTGCAGCTTCTGCAGTAATGCGGTTGATGTACCGGTCTGTCGCGGTGAAGAAGGAGTTGCAAGGCGAAGCTCTCGATTTGCCGGTCGATCTACGTTCCTACTCTAACCTATGGTCATGAGCTTATATTTGCTCATAATTGTGTTTTATCACAAACCAATATTCAGTAATTAAAACCAATTCACACAGAACTAGGCCTCACACTAACAATAAGAACCTGTTTATGCCATTTAACTATAATTAAAAAAAACATACATTCATAAGGCATATGTCTAAAAATGGACACTTGCTAGTCTTAGGTAAACGGGGCATATGATCAAATATGGTGCATTTAGTTTTCAGCCAAACATTAAGCTAATTTTTACAAATGCTATGCAAATAACAACAATCTTAATCTTTAACACAACTATTCAACCAAATAATTTGTGAGTTACATCAACTACCATGTTTAGTTATGATGTTATTACTATAGATGTGGGAGAAGGCAGGTTCAAAAAAGCAATATTTATGATTTCTGCAAGATGGCTGTGTTTGAGGTGCTCCAGGCCACTGCTGATTGGTCAGATGCCTTGATGTCAATATCTGTCAGATAGCTTGATCTCCCCTGATTGGCTGAGAGAAAACCACATGACTCTAGAACTCCAAATGGAGGCAGGGGGAGAGCATTTTGAATGTGTGCGGAAGTGACTAAATATGGTTACTTGCCTCATAAAGGGTTAAAATTGAGGTTTGAGTCAATATGTAATCCTAAATATTTATATTCTGTAACGACCTGTAATCTTTCTCCAGATATTACAATTTTGGGTTTTATATTTATATAGTTTTTTTGAAAAGAACATAGTAACTGTTTTGGATATGTTCAATTGCAGACAGGATTGCTCAAGCCAGGTTGAGATCAGTGACATGGCCTCTGTTAGTTTTGAGACAACTTCCTCTGTGGATTTTCCCAAGGCCAAGATAACTGTGTCGTCTGCATACATCAAAGTGTCACAGTTCTTACACAATGATGGTAAATTGTTAATGTATAAACTGAAAAGAATTGGGCCTATAACTGTGCGTTCACACCGCCGCCGGCGAGGGCGTCAAAGTGGCCGGAAGTCATTCATTTTCAATGAGAGCCGGCGGCGAGCTCCGGCGAGAGCAGCGCGGCGCGTCTTGGACGGTGAGAGCGGTGAGGAGAGTTAAAGTCAGGTCAACTTTATGGTAATAAGCAATGACGCGGTTCGGCGGCAACCGGCGGCAACCAATCGGAATATAGAAGTGCTCCGTTTGAGAGGAGTCCAGAGAACGCAGTCCTGTAAACTTTGGTTCCGACCACATTAGTTCCCAAGCAAAATTGAGGAGGTTGATCATTTGAATTTGATAAGAAGGCGCGCAACACTATTTATAGGCAATATTTTCGCGCTAGAACGCTTGTTTTTCAGCGGGAATGTAAATTATAATAGCACTTAACCATGAACACAAAAGCCACACCACACAAATGGCTTTTAATTTGTTTATTTCATTAGCAAACATGTCACTATAATTGTTAAGTTTTTTCCATCGATCAATTTTCTGCAAAAATAACGATCGACATGATTGATGTTTTATGGCCCCTTTAAATACAGTTGTAAAAATGACCACGCGTTCGATCTACGTCAGAGTATCAGAGCGTCCACGAATCTTTCCACGGCGTCGCTGGCAGGGCGGTGAGAGCGAATTTTGTCGCTCTCGCCGGCGGCGGTGTGTACGTACAGTAATTGAACCCTGTGGAACACCAGTTGATAATAGTAAGGGGGTGGAATTATATTGGTCAATTCTTAAACTTTGTGAACGTGATAAAAGGTATGAATTAATGAGAAAAAATTAAAAGCATGAAGTTTGTGCAGTAAAACTGAATGATTGACTGTATCGAATGCTTTACGAAGGTCTACAATGATTGTGCCCACTATCCCTCCTTTGTCCATATTTGATTTAACCTTTTAAACCTTTTTGAATTAAATCCACACTGCATTGAATGCAAAGGAAAAGAGCTACAATTAAGATGATTGGTCATTTGTTTAGCAACCAGTTTTTCAAAAACTTTAGATACTTTTGGCAAAATGCTAATAGGTCGGTAATTAGATGTATGGGAATGACACTAGCAAGTTTCCATGGCTCAGGAAATTTCCCTTGATCTAGTTACCCAGTAATGACATGTGTCAGTGGACCCATAATTGACTGAACTATTTGTTTTAGCATGAGTGTGTCTATCCCATACACAAATTTTGCCCTTGAACACTTAAGCTGTATAATTACCTTTTCCACATCGAATATGGATACAGATTTTGGATATAGTGGGGGCTCAATTAACAAATCTGAACTAATGACAGGTAGGTTGTTATATTTCACAGGGAAACTTTTGGTTATGGTCTCAACAGAATCAACAAAATACTTGTTTAGTGTCTGTGCCACAGCAGATGGATCATGCAAAAGCATGCCATTGTTCATTAGCTGTATTGAATTATTACTGGAATAAGTTTTACCTGTTAGTTTATTGATCTGTTCCCAAATGACTTGAGTTTCCCTGACAGTGTTTAATAATTGTGATAAAAAAGTCTGCCTTTGCTTTTCGTAGTTGTCTTGTCACTTTATTCCGTAACAAAGCAAATTTTTGTCTCTCACAAGATAGTTTTGACTTATTGGCTTTTTTAAGGGCATTGTCTCTGTTTTTCATTAATTCTTTGATATCATCACTGAGCCAGGGAAGAGAACACTTTCTGTTTTTATGTTTACTTGTCACTGCAAATTCATTAATTTTTGTTTGTAAGCATTCAGTGAATTTCTGACTAATTATTTCCAATTAATTGTCCAATAGTGTCATTTTCATTTCATTTAATAGAATTTCATTCATCCAAATTTGTGGCGAACATACCACTGAGCTGCTCTGCAGTCAAAACACGCTTTACAGATCATGCACATTGTCACTTCACATCTTCTCATGTCTTTCCATTCTATTTATCACTCACTTTTTCACTGATTGCGTCTCTCTCGTTCCATCTCCAACTATTCCTTCGGGTTTCACACAGCTCATTATAGGGAGGTCCTGCTGCAGAGGCAGCAACAGTCTGAAAATTTCATTAAGAATTTATTGATGAGACCACACTCATGTGGAACACTGTTTACCCAATGATGGAGACTCTAGTCTGCAGTGAGGGCGCCAGGCTCTGACGCTGTGGTAAGTTGGATAAATGACATTACAATGGCCTCCCCGTTACAGGGTGAAACAGACCTATGCCCACAGGTGGGACTGAGATTAGGCTCTGGACTTCTCAGTATGGTTTGAACTAGGGACATGCTGACCTCAACAGTGGGGTTAATCTTAAAGGTTTTAGCATCATCTTGAGAATATTATATTGCACAAAAGTCATTTGTGAGTCTGGTGTAAGACTCATCTTGAACTACTCCCAGAGCAGATCAGTCAGTTAATGTAGTGTAGTGGGTTAATGCGCAAATCCTAATGCCAGGATAGTTTATAGAGGATAGTTTAAGACTACATTAGGAATTAAATATTGGTTAATTTATACCTGCGATATTGTATAAATAAAGAATACTATAGCCTACAGCTGACATTTACAAAAAGGGCTTCAACTGTAGAAAAAAAAAAAAACTTTTCTAAGTTGTTACATACTAGCTCATCTGTTTCATATTTTTGATGCTTGGCCAGTGCCAGTAGTACTGAGTTCTACTTACCCAATATTGGCAATATTTTTATATATAATATACTGTATATTTTGTTACATTACATTTCAGTTTTTACTCTCCATTTTATTCTTGTAAAATGTAATGTTGAACTCTTTTAAATGCATAATTTTTATATGTATTAATTTTATATTTATTATTATTATTATTTTCCACACATGTTATGGAAATGTTTTTCATCAAATGTTAAAGTCTGCATAAAATGAAAATTCACCCGATTTACTAAATGGGTGTTATTGATCTTTTTGGGAACAATCATCCGTACGCACTGTATTTTTAATCAAAATGTTATTCGATCAATGTCACATTGTCTCAATAGAACTGTCGCCATAGTGCTATCCACAACAGGACCCAATTTGAGTTTCGGCTGAGCCAGGAGACCTGTGTGGAGTTTGTATGTTTGTATGTCTTGTCCAGCATCCCTGCGAATCTACAGAGGACAAGCAGTTTGGATGATCACTCGATTATCTGGTGAAGACTTCTTTTTGGTTATGTATGCAAGACCATTTAGTCCGCTTAAACCCCATCCCTGCAAACTCACATTAATTTGCCTCCATTTTGGAGTGCAACGCCCACATCTCAAAATCCAACCAGCGAACGATGGCTAGAACCAATGGCTAGAACCGGCCTGCCCTACATTTAACTTTTTCAATAATCAGTTACACTCAGATATACGTACATCACAAATTGGAAGAAAAAATCCATTGCTACTTTTGTTTTCATCACAACTTAAGGGTTCCTCCAATCTAAAAAAAAACATTTTTGCTGGCTTAGATGGCAAAACATTACTGATCGGTTTATAAATTTTAACCCATCACTCATGCTACCAACACTATCACAAATCAATCATTGCAAATTTGAAGACCGCACCTAGTTCAACTTCAATCAGACTCTAAGCACATTTTACATATGACTGAAGCTTTAAAAAAATCACAAGCAGAAGTCACAACCAAATGTCACAGAAGAAATTCATAAAAATCATGGACATGATCATAAAATGAAAGATATAGTGCTGGCCTTACTGACAGGTGACAATTCAGTCAAGTGGCTTGAAACTCTTATTACACATGGCCCCAGGCCAGCAGACGATCCTTACCATTAAACTCTGCAGTATCGAAATCAGCACAGTCACAGAGTAGGGGAATAACGTGCTCTGGCCTCTGACCAAGTGACAGGCAAAGAAAATGAAGGTTTGCACTGGCTTTAGAAAGTTCAAATTTGATTCAGATTCATGTATTTGACCTTCGGTCACTTCATAGGCAAAGACTAAGCTTATCAGAATAATATGTCACTCTGAATTATTGGACTCTCTCCTTAGATAGGGCAATGGCCATTATCTTCCAGAGCCAGATTGTACTGTTTAAACAAGGCGACTATCAAAAAAGAATTAAGAGGTAATTAAAATGACAAAGTCTAATTGTAGACCACTTCATTTTATTCCGTACTTGTGAATTTGTGACAGCTTTAAAGCTGACGCTCTATTAACTGGGTAACAACTATAGAGTTTACACTTAGTTTAAGGATTAAGTATTTAAACCAAAATATTTAAAAGTAAAATGGAAAAATCAGTATGTAATTGCTAGTCAAAATTGCTTGTCCAATATTTTTGATGTACATTACATAAAATCACAGGATGTGCTATAATTTATTTTAAGTTAACATTTGCAAGTATTGTGATGAAGAAGTGGACGCCTACTCCCAGCAAGAAGTAAATGAAGAATTTATTTGTGTATTCCCCACTGTGTCACTATGAAATGACTGTTGTGTGCTAATCCATAGGGCCTTGTTGTTAATTATTTTGATGGAGCTTAAAATGTGAGTAGTCCCTTTGAAGACAGCTATATAACAAAAATAACATTTTAATGAACAGTCTGCTCATCTCACGTTAAAATCTCTAGAATTAGCACTAATTAATTACTCTGTGAGACACATATCATGTTCTGGGACATGGAAATCCCAGTATTGTTCCATTCCAGCACGTCTTGAGCCACATACAGTATGTGTGTGAACGTTTTGTGGATATGTCTGATAGATTATGACATGATGTGAGCTAAAGCTTTTATCTAAATGTTATATGAATCCGAAATTGTGTTTTACTTTAGTTTAATTTAGCCATTAATTTTTCAACTATTACTATTGAATTTTTTTAACCTATTGACCTAATGTAGCCCCACCCCTTTTACAGCCCTGCACTCGCTGTGTTCTGTCCTCCTGTTTGTTTTTCCACAGCATGAAGGTAAGATCAAACGGCTTTATGAATGAGCTGCTCATTTTAAAATCTTCCCGGTATACCGACCTTTGTTATGACATACACTTCAAACATTACAATGCCCATGATTACTTTCGTCAACTCAACAGTATGTAAATCCACATCACTAGCAAATTACTCTCTGACAGTGATGCCATAGAAATATACAGAGCCACTGCAAAAACAGAAGTTCAAACACAATATTGTAAAATGCTGCACGCTTGTTTCTCTGGCTCATAAAGTTTATAGAGGTTATTGTTATAGAGGTTTTTGCTTTAATTTTGGTGTATTTTAAAGCTACACTGTGTAGGATTGATCTAGCGGTGAAATTGTATATGACTACCAACTGAATATTACTTTCTAGCCCCTCCCATTCCGAGGGCGTTTTAACTTATACGGTGGCCGTATTATTTCAAATCTGTCGGCAGTCACAAGTAATATTCCCCTCGCATTCGTCACGGTGACACTGAGTGTAAAAACACGGGAGGCGAAGCTTGAATTTCCAGGTAAGTCCCTCTTTGGCTAATGTATTTTCAAGATGGATGCGCAACATGGCTTCCGCCATTCGAGCAGCTCGCTCGTATGTATTCTAAATGGCAAATTCTATGCTTAGGAGAATACTTGATTAGTTGGTAGAAGTAATTACACATTAACCCTTCGTAGTCGGGCTATTTTGGTCGTTTTTGAGTACTTTTTATTTTTTTTATTTTGCGACATAAACAAATGTTTACCATACCAATGTTTGGTATAAGTTTTTTCAGCACAACGTCACCTATATGACCAGACAATTATTTTTTTTACTTTGATGTACTGTATCAACATACTGGACACAAAATCACACAAAAAAAACACAAAATCCGAATAGAAAAATTATAGCTTTTCTACTACAAAAAACACAAGCATGCTCAATGAAGCATTTTAGAAGGTTTAAAATGTAAACACAAGTTGTAAATGTCAACATATACAGGTACAATTCAGATATAATCAAGCTATATACAGGTCCTTCTCAAATAATTAGCATACTGTGATAAAGTTCATTATTTTCCATAATGTAATGATACAAATTAAACTTTCATATATTTTAGATTCATTGCACACCAACTGAAATATTTCAGGTCTCTTATTGTTTTAATACTGATGATTTTGGCATACAGCTCATGAAAACCCAAAATTCCTATCTCAAAAAATTAGCATATTTCATCCGACCAATAAAAGAAGTGTTTTTAATACAAAAAAGTCAACCTTTAAATAATTATGTTCAGTTATGCACTCAATACTTGGTCGGGAATCCTTTTGCAGAAATGACTGCTTCAATGCGGCGTGGCATGGAGGCAATCAGCCTGTGGCACTGCTGAGGTGTTATGGAGGCCCAGGATGCTTCGATAGGGGCCTTAAGCTCATCCAGAGTGTTGGGTCTTGCGTCTCTCAACTTTCTCTTCACAATATCCCAAAGATTCTCTATGGGGTTCAGGTCAGGAGAGTTGGCAGGCCAATTGAGCACAGTAATACCATCGTCAGTAAACCATTTACCAGTGGTATTGGCACTGTGAGCAGGTGCCAGGTCGTGCTGAAAAATGAAATCTTCATCTCCATAAAACTTTTCAGCAGATGGAAGCATGAAGTGCTCAAATCTCCTGATAGCTAGATGCATTGACCCTGCCCTTGATAAAACACAGTGGACCAACACCAGCAGCTGACATGGCACCCCAGACCATCACTGACTGTACTTGACACTGGACTTCAGGCATTTTGGCATTTCCTTCTCCCCATTCTTCCTCCAGACACTGGGACCTTGATTTCCGAATGACATGCAAAATTTGCTTTCATCAGAAAAAAGTACTTTGGACCACTGAGCAACAGTCCAGTGCTGCTTCTCTGTAGCCCAGGTCAGGCGCTTCTGCCGCTGTTTCTGGTTCAAAAGTGGCTTGACCTGGGGAATGCGGCACCTGTAGCCCATTTCCTGCACACGCCTGTGCACGGTGGCTCTGGATGTTTCTACTCCAGACTCAGTCCACTGCTTCCGCAGGTCCCCCAAGGTCTGGAATCGGTCCTTCTCCACAATCTTCCTCAGGGTCCGGTCACCTCTTCTCGTTGTGCAGCGTTTTTTGCCGCACTTTTTCCTTCCCACAGACTTCCCACTGAGGTGCCTTGATACAGCACTCTGGGAACAGCCTATTTGTTCAGAAATTTCATTATGTGTCTTACCCTCTTGTTTGAGGGTGTCAATGATGGCCTTCTGGACAGCAGTCAGGTCGGCAGTCTTACCCATGATTGCGGTTTTGAGTAATGAAACAGGCCGGGAGTTTTTAAAAGCCTCAGGAATCTTTTGCAGGTGTTTAGAGGTAATTTTGGGTTTTCATGAGCTGTATGTCAAAGTCATCAGTATTAAAACAATAAAAGACTTAAAATATTTCAGTTGGTGTGCAATGAATCTAAAATATATGAAAGTTTAATTTTTATCATTACATTATGGAAAATAATGAACTTTATCACAATATGCTTTATCACAATATGCAATTTTTTGCGAAGGACCTGTACAAAAAAATATGATTTACAAAAAAAAAAAGCGGGTGTAGCCATAGGCTTTTTTTCTTTCTTTTTAGCTTAGCCACTTTTTAAAAAATGTTGTGCACACAATTATTCAGAGAGCTATATTTAAGGCCTTGCATTCCCAGAGTATGAGGGTTCCCAAATAGTGCAAATACAACATAAAACATGTAAAATTGAGATAAAATTAAACTATATACAGCAAAAAGCAGGTGTGGCAATAGGCGTTTTTTCTTTTCTTTTTTGCTTAGAATCTCTACAAACACTTCATGTACAATTACACAGAAAGTTACATTACAGGGCTTTCATTCCTTGTGTCAGAGGGGTTCCTCTATAGTGCAAATATACCATACAAAAGGTAAAATTAACACAAAATCAAACTATACATACAACTATTTACAAAAAATATCAGGTGTTTTTTTTTTGTTAGTTTTTTTGTTTTGTTCCTCAAAATAGTTTATCTAAATCTACTCCTAAACTATCTACAGTACTCCTAAACTACTCTCAAAATCTACTCAAACTCTTCCAAAAAAATAGCAATAATATATCTCTCTCTCTCTCTATATATATATATATATATATAACGTATATATGTCTCTCTTTGTCTACTCTGTAAATCTCCTGCCTTTCAATTTAGCTTCTTTGCTCAGTTGGCTCCTCCTCCATTCCTTCAAACGAGAAGCCTGAAGAGCAGAGTCAGAAGATTCACACATTTTTCTCTGTTTTGTTTTATGACAATAACCGACGAAGTTATTAGAATAAATGCAACACCTGTCGCATCCGATCTGGCGTTCTTTTACAAACGCGTCAATATTTTTTTTATATAAAGTTTAAATGATCATATCTCCGTTTTTATTTGGTCTATCAACACAAAACAAAAACTAAAATAGAATTTCAAGCCAGCACTTTCGACAGAAGTGGACGCTGCGCTCAACGTGACTTTGTTTTTATGCTTCAACGTCTTAAACTGGTCATGTAACTTGATCACGCCGGCGTGATCGTCGAGCCCGAAGAGTTAATGAGCACATATAATTTTGAAAGAACAAAGTGTTTTTTGCTAAGAATCAACTTAAACAAATTACACAGTGTAGCTTTAATATACGCTTATTGGTGTGGATGCTTGAAGTTTGTTAATCTTGTTGTGGGTGCCTGGTTTAATATTTGAATTTTGATTATATACAATTCCTGATTTACAAAAATCGAAAATACTCTCAACTTGTAAATGTTTTAACCATTTGAAAGATAATGGTCACTGTCACTCTGTCAGCACTTTTGGACCTTAGGTGCATCGAAGTTTGCATTTGTTTTAGTGGAACTCACTTCCTCTTGGGTTTCTAGTGCTGCGACTACTGGCACAGATCCCAGTCAAAAGACAGGTTAAAATGAACATATTAAACCGACAAACTTATTATTAATAAGATGGCTGATCATATGATCTCAGCATAGCTGTTGTCATGATGAGAGACTGACCCACTCAATGTAGAATATAACATCTTTTTCACTCTAGTGCATTACACCATTATTCATGTCTCATAGTTATTCATGGCATGTGACATTTGTTCCTAAGACAAGCACTTCAAATGCTCAGGCACTTGCGTAAGTTGATACCATGCTGAAAAAAGGGTCTTGAGTGTTCTTTGCATGACTTCCTCTGCTATGGTGAAAGAGCAACTGTGACCATCTCCTTTGAAATGTTTATGAAAAACAGGCATTTATTGGGTGAGGGTTTCTAGATTGTTATAAAACAGTGTTACATAATAGCAGTCTCGAAAGATATTCTGAGATCTTCAGTCTCAAAAGCGCTTTCAAATATTTTTCCTGACACTTTCAACATGTGTTTCTTGTTGAAAGCATCTGCCTAGCTCCAATACTCTGATATTAGATGAATTGTCATCAGTTATAGTGCTGTGTGTTAACACCATTGTATTCTGCTTAATACTGTTTCTTGCAGACTAGTTTTGTGTCGTCAGCTTTTGTTTACTTTGCAAATGACATTATGTTGTACCCCCATAATTTTTTGTTATATATTTTGCTCATATGTATAACACGTAACTACCTGCCAGATGCTTTTGATACCTTGATGGATGAAAATGTTCAATAACTCCCACAGACAGGCAGCTAAATTGCTGTGAATTCCGCTTGAATTTGTCTCTATGGTGTTGGTTTCAAGAAGAGTGTGAATCTGCAGATGGCTATCCGTGTATTGACAAGCATCTGGATTTAAAGCTGATTATTACTATGACTGACACATGCAAATGGATGGTCATACTACAAATATTTGGGGCTTAGATGATGATGTGACATGTTAGACGGAGACACACTTATCTCAGGGTTTGTTGCCATGTTGAGATTATCATAAGCATGCTGCCATCTGACAGCCAGACTTCTACCCCCTCACAAATTTGGGACATTTTCTGGTTGAGCAGTTGACACTGGATGTTTATTTTTGTGTGATAATGTAATATTATAATTCTGAATAATCAGCTCAGGAAAGTGTACTATCAAAGTAATGACTGGTTAAAATGTGGTTATAAATGGTGACCAGCTGCTTGGTCTGTTTTCTTAAGGCTTCAATATACTCGAAAGTTCTTCTCTGTTCTTTGCTCAAAAGTAAATCGAATTTTGGAACTCCTGGGCAATGGTAGGCTGTACTGCAAATATTCAAATTCCAAAATTTTTTTTTTTTTTTTACCTCGACAGAGATTGACCTAAAAAATGTCCATGTCAAAGAAAATGGAGCCTCAGAGCATATACCCATATGATAATGGTATTTTTAAGGTGTTAAACAGCCATTGCAATTTTTTCCTGAAGGCTTTTGCTGGCAAGCTATTTCGAACCACTGATTCAAACTTCAAAACAGTTTAGTTTTGGTCAGATTTAGTTCACAATGACGTCACACGCATTCGTTCTTCAATTGTGCTTGAAGTATTTTGCAGCCTTTGGTAAGCGCCATGGCCTCTCCAGAGCTGCATGTTGCAGATTTGTTAGTGTGATGCAGTTATAACAGTCCGATCTCAAGGCAATTGGTACGAATTTTACGAGGTGGGTAATTCGTACGAATTCATACGACCTCACTTGTACGAATTAGTACGATTTTTGCTAAATCGTACATATTTTACGAGTTGCCCAATTCGTATGAATTTGTACGAATGACCAACCCCTGACCCCGCCCCTAAACCTACCCATCACGTGGGTTTAGACAAATCGTACAAATTCGTACGAGTGAGGTCGTACGAATTCATACGAATTAGCCACTTTTTAATCACTCGTACAAATTCGTACAAATTGGTCGTGATATAGCGTTTGTTATAACGTTATCACAGAATGTACTTTTACATTATAACCATTCACAAATTAGTTATTTACATTTATATATATATAAATATATATATATATATATATATATATATGTGTGACCCGATCTGGTGAAATGAGTCGGAAGTCGCAACGTTCCATTTTAAGATATGGGCCGAATATGTGGAAAAACAATGAAATAATATAATTTTTTTTTTTTTTGGCTGATTTCAAAGAACAGACATTCAAAAATAATCTCTCAAAGTTTCGTAGTCCAGATAATTGAGTAAAGGTATTTTATTTACTATTAAATTTTACAAAGTTTTACTAAATTCGCTGGAAATGAACATTGCTTTTCTCAACTCCTATCGTCACCTCATTTCCCAGGTATCCCCTGAAACGTCACTATTTTTGCTCTCTAAATGGTGTTACACGTTGTATAGATCCAATCAAAAAGTTTAGAAATGTGCACAAATGCTGATCATTTGTCGATGGGAAGCCGTTTCGACTGACCGGTACGTGTTTGGTCCAGCCACCCTCCTGTCAGACTCGCAGCGAGCGCTCTGTGTAATAAACAAGCTAGCAGATCTCCTCAGAAAGATTAAATATTATTAATTTGAGAAATGTCGCTGTCAAAAGAGAGCAAAGTTGCCAAAGCGTCATCAAGCCCCCTGGCCATTGCACATTTAGTCCGCGTTTTTTTCGTATGCGTTTTTTCGTATTGATTCGGTGGCTCAGAATTGTCAAAACACCATTCAAACTGCTTGCTACGGATGCAAAAACCTTCCGATTTTTTTTTACTACACTGTTAAAAATTACCTGTAAATTTTACAGTAAAATACTGGCAGCAGGGTTGCCAGCCAGTTACTGTATTTTTTACAGTAGCGTCTGTAATTTAATTTACAGAATTTTACTGTATTCTCTGATTACAGTATTTTTTAAAATGTTGTATTTCTTACAGTAAGTTCCATGATTCTCTGTATTTGCTATATCTAGAGGAAATATGTAAAATGCAGTATATACAATATATTTTCCTGATGTCTGAATATTAATGACTGGCAGCTGAATTTGAAATGTTAATTATTCATCAAATGCAAATTGTTTTTAAATACATTAAGTGTTGTATAATGCACAACTTAATTCCCCTATTACTTCACAAAACAAACAAATCATTCAACATCCTAATCTTGAAAAACAGGTCAACATTTGTTTAATTTATAACTTTAAAATATGCATGAAAAAAAGTAATAAAACAGTGTATTTTGTATATTTTGATTTAATTTTTATTTACAAACTTGTATTTTTTTTTTAAATGGACATGAAATTAAATATTTTTTAATTACTTGAAACAAATTAGCCGTCATGGCCCTTCACACAAAGAAGAAATACGCAAACGACATACATTTAAAACAAGTTGACCAACATGATCATAATAAAATGGTTCTGAAAAATACGGACACGGATGAATTTTCACCACTTCATTACCAGACAAACATATCCAAACAACAAGGCCCCAAGTGAGTCCAACAAACTTCTGATCAAAAATGGAGAATAATTCAGCTCCAGATGCTGTTCTATCACAGGATGCAAAGAGTGGCTAGAAATATTGAAAAGGACAATATATTAGATATATTACAAAACATAATGATATAGTCAGAGACAGATGGAGGGATGACAGATACAGTTAGAGACAGGGAGAGAATATTAAAAGATTACTGTGGCGAGGGGGGCGTGGTTCAGCGAAGTCTGTAGCGCGAGAGCAACGACGGAGCCGAGCGGTGAGTAAGTAGGTCAAGTGCAAAATGACGAACACCTGTCTCTGATTGCAGTAATTGGCGTGGGGAGATCGCATAAAAGCTGGCTGCTGCAAGAGAGCGTGAGAGAGAAGGACTGGGTACTCGTGCACGAGACGTGAGCTGGACGCTGAAGAGTGATGTTTGATATTGGAAAGAGTGATATTGGATATAGTGGAAAGAGTGATATTTTGAACGTGAACGTGATTTATGTTAGAGCGCGCACAGCGCATTTCTTCTTAACTAAATAAAAGTGTACGAGTCCCAGTCACGCCGACCCCTGTCTTCTTCCATCACACCAACACTGAACCTTTACTACACTGGTGCCGAAACCCGGGATGGAAGAAGAGGCCGCCGCCACACAGCCCCCGTCCCCACTTGCGGACATCATCCACGCGCTCGCGGGACTCCACCAGCAACAACATCGGGCCCTGCTGGCCATGGAGGAGCACCAGGAGCGTCGGTTCGAGACACTCCTCCGGGCCCAGCAGGAGGACCGTGAGCAGTTCCGGAGCTGGATGGACCAGGAGGTTCGGGCCACACCATCATCGCCAGCTCCAGCCTCGGCCCAGCCCATGCACCTCCACAAAATGGGTCCAGGAGACGATCCCGAAGCCTTCCTCGAGCTGTTCGAGAGGTCGGCCGAGGCCTGGGGCTGGCCGTCCACGGACTGGCCGATGCGGCTGATCCCGCTGCTGGCCGGAGAAGCCCAGATCGCCGCACAACAGCTGCCAGTCCAGAACCTCCTGGTCTATGAAGACCTCAAGCGCGCCATTCTGCAGCGGGTTGGCCGGACCCCGGAGCAGAGCAGACAGCGGTTCCGGTCACTGGAGCTCGGGGAATCCGGCCGACCCTTCGCCTTTGCGCAGCAGCTCCGGGACGCGTGCCGCAAGTGGTTGATGGCCGACGGACGCGACGTCGAGGGAATTATAGACCACGTGGTACTGGAGCAATTCGTCGCGCGGCTCCCCCGGAAGACCGCGCAGTGGGTCCAGTGCCACCGCCCGACGTCGCTGAACCAGGCCATCCAGTTGGCGGAGGACCAGATGGTGGCGTGCCCAGGGGTCGGCGAACCCCTTCCAGCAGCTTCTCTCTCTCTCTCTCTCTCTTCTCGCCCTGTCCCTCTACCCAGGTCCCGTGGAGGATTCCTGCCCAGGCCAGCGCCCCGCTGGAGGACCGGACCTACGGCTGAGCCTGTTCCCGCACCCAGAACGCCGTCCAGGGGAACAGCCTCCGCCACTGCGCCTCCTGCACCCCCGCTCTCCCCACGCCAATCGCTTGACCCACTTCCCGCCATTGGGGCGGCGGGAAGGACTGGGCCGGCCTGTTGGCGTTGCGGGGACCCTGGACATTTTATCGATCGGTGCCCCGTAATGGAGGTGGGGACACTGGTCAGGGTCCCTGACACACCGCAGGCTGCCCCCGATCAAGCTGGGTTGTACCAAATACCTGTGAGTATTAAGGGGGGTACCTATCAGGCTTTGGTGGATTCAGGCTGTAACCAAACCTCCATCCATCAAAATCTGATACAACCAGAGGCATTGGATAAGAGCCGCACGGTTAGGGTTCGGTGTGTGCACGGGGAGGTGATGGATTACCCTTTAATGCCAGTCATTATCCAATTTCGGGGCCAAAAGCATAGTGTGGAGGTGGCCGTTAGCCAACACCTCCGGCACCCGTTAATTTTGGGGACCAATTGGCCGGGGTTTAAAACACTATTGGGTTATTTGTGTGCGGGTGCTTCTGGGACAAAAAGGAAGCAGGAGAGGGGAGCGGTCGCTCAGGTTGGAGAGGCTGTGCCGGGGCCCTCGGTATCTGTCCCAGAGGTTCGGAACGCGGTTGAAAGAAGGATTCTTTCAGAGCGTGATGACTTTCCTCTGGAACAGTCCCGAGATGAGACGCTTAAAAATGCGTTTGACCAGGTCCGTACGATCGACGGGCAGCCCCTCCACCCCGACCGACCGCCCTCATATCCTTATTTTGCTATCATAAAAGATAAGTTGTATCGGGTGACCCAAGACACCCAGTCAAAGCAAGATACAACTCAGTTATTAGTTCCAAAGAGCCGTCGGGAAATGCTTTTCCAGGCGGCTCACTGTAATCCGATGGCTGGTCATTTAGGGCAGGCAGCTACACTAAATCGTTTAATGACCCGATTTTTCTGGCCGGGCATTCACGAGAACGTGCGCAAGTGGTGCGCGTCTTGTCGTGAATGTCAGTTGGTGAATCCACCGGCCAACCCAAAAGCACCTTTGTGCCCTCTTCCCTTAATGGAGGTCCCCTTCGAAAGAATTGGAATGGACCTCATCGGGCCATTAGAACGATCTGCACGGGGGCATCGCTTTGCATTAGTCCTGGTGGATTATGCAACGCGATACCCAGAAGCAGTGCCGCTTCGCAATATTTCCGCTAAAAGCGTGGCGAGCGCACTGTTTCAATTAATCTCCCGGGTAGGAATCCCGAAAGAGATTCTCACCGATCAAGGCACGGCGTTTATGTCACGCACTATTCGCGAACTGTACGAATTATTGGGCATTAAATCGATTCGCACCAGCGTCTATCACCCACAAACAGACGGCTTGGTGGAACGTTTTAACCGCACGTTAAAATCCATGATTCGTAAGTTCGTACGGGAAGACGCCAAAAATTGGGATAAGTGGCTAGAACCCCTCTTGTTCGCTGTACGCGAGGTCCCCCAAGCCTCCACGGGGTTTTCCCCCTTCGAGCTTCTCTATGGGCGTCAGCCCCGCGGGGTGCTGGACGTGCTTAGAGAAGCTTGGGAGGACGGACCTTCGAATAGCAAAAACGAAATTCAGTATGTCTTGGACCTGAGAACAAAACTCCACACTTTGGGGCGGCTCTCTATGGAGAATTTGTTACAGGCTCAGGACAAGCAAAGTCGGCTGTACAACAGGGGGACTAGACTACGCAAATTTGCACCGGGAGATAAAGTCCTTGTATTGCTTCCCACATCCAGCTCTAAATTACTCGCGAAGTGGCAAGGGCCGTTTGTGGTCACACGAGCGAGTCGGGGACCTCGACTATGAGGTTGTCCGATCAGATAGGGACGGGGCACATCAAATTTACCACCTTAACCTCCTTAAAAAATGGAATGAGGCGGAGTCAGTGATGCTGGCGACGGTGGTAAGTGGGGAGGAGGATCTCGGTCCAGAAGCGAGCTCAAAATCCCAATCTCTCGCTCTGGCATTTGGCGGAGACCACCTCTCACCGTCCCAGATCACTGACATACGTAATTTACAAGCAGAGTTTGCTGATGTGTTTTCGCCCCTACCTGGTCGGACAAATCTCATTCAGCACCACGTTGAGACCGAACCGGGCGTAATAGTACGCAGCCGGCCGTATCGTTTACCTGAACATAAAAAGAAAGTAGTTCAGGATGAATTAGAAGCTATGCTGGACATGGGGGTAATAGAAGAATCCAACAGTGACTGGGCAAGCCCGATAGTTTTAGTGCCTAAAACCGACGGCTCCGTCCGGTTCTGTGTGGATTATCGCAAGGTGAATGCTGTGTCGAAATTCGATGCGTATCCAATGCCGCGGGTTGACGAATTGCTTGATCGGCTCGGTACCGCTCGTTTTTATTCGACACTGGATTTGACAAAACGGTATTGGCAGATCCCCTTATCTCCAATATCTAAAGAAAAAACTGCTTTCACGACGCCGTTTGGATTACACCAATTTGTTACTCTTCCTTTCGGCTTGTTCGGGGCTCCCGCGACCTTCCAGCGCCTGATGGACAGAATTCTCCGGCCGCATACTGCATATGCTGCTGCTTACTTGGATGACATTATCATCTATAGTAACGACTGGCAGCGGCATATGCAGCATTTGCGAGCTGTCCTCAGGACGCTGCGAGGGGCGGGGCTCACCGCCAACCCAAAGAAGTGTGCAATTGGGCGCGTGGAAGTTAGGTATCTGGGCTTCCACTTGGGTCATGGACAGGTGCGTCCCCAAATTGATAAAACCGCAGCAGTTGCGACCTGTCCAAGACCTAAGACCAAAAAGGAGGTTAGACAGTTCCTGGGGCTAGCTGGATATTACAGGAGGCTTGTGCCTAATTATTCGGACCTGGCTAGCCCGCTGACTGATCTGACTAAAAAGGAAGCACCAGATACTGTCCAGTGGACGGAGCGGTGTCAGCAGGCCTTTACCCAGATAAAGGCTGCTCTATGTGGCGGACCGCTCCTACAGGCTCCTAACTTTTCTCTCCCTTTTTCCCTACAGACTGACGCGTCGGACAGGGGGCTGGGCGCAGTCTTGTCCCAGGAGATAGAGGGCGAAGAACGGCCGGTGCTGTACATTAGTCGGAAGCTCTCGAAGAGAGAGACTATGTACAGCACCATTGAAAAGGAAGCTTTAGCCATCAAGTGGGCCGTTCTCACCCTCCGCTACTACCTCCTGGGTCGAGAGTTCACCCTCTGTTCGGACCACGCTCCCCTGCAGTGGCTCCACCGCATGAAGGATACCAACGCGCGGATCACCCGTTGGTATCTGGCCTTACAGCCTTTTAAGTTCAAGGTGATCCACAGGCCGGGTGCACAGATGGTTGTGGCTGACTTCCTCTCCAGGAGGAGGGGGGAGAGGGGGGGGGCTGCAGGCCGGACGGCTCCCCGGCCTGAGTCGGGCGGTGGGGGTATGTGGCGAGGGGGGCGTGGTTCAGCGAAGTCTGTAGCGCGAGAGCAACGACGGAGCCGAGCGGTGAGTAAGTAGGTCAAGTGCAAAATGACGAACACCTGTCTCTGATTGCAGTAATTGGCGTGGGGAGATCGCATAAAAGCTGGCTGCTGCAAGAGAGCGTGAGAGAGAAGGACTGGGTACTCGTGCACGAGACGTGAGCTGGACGCTGAAGAGTGATGTTTGATATTGGAAAGAGTGATATTGGATATAGTGGAAAGAGTGATATTTTGAACGTGAACGTGATTTATGTTAGAGCGCGCACAGCGCATTTCTTCTTAACTAAATAAAAGTGTACGAGTCCCAGTCACGCCGACCCCTGTCTTCTTCCATCACACCAACACTGAACCTTTACTACAGTTACAATTAAAGAAAAAATAGATCATTGTGTATGTGTGTGTGTGTGTGTGTGTGTGTGTGTGTGTGTGTGTGTGTGTGTGTGTGTGTTACTTACATTTCAGAAATTCCACTGATAACCCATCACTTTGCTGGGGAGAGTGGCAACATGTGGGTTCACTGCAACCTGTTTCTTCTGTACCATTTGCCCTGTCGTTTTAGATGGCAATTTTCCTCTCGACTTCTTTGTTCCTCTCTCCGGATTGATACATACAAAGCACCTAAAGGGCCAGGAAACAGACAATATGTAATTAAGACTAATTAACTCAACAGATAATATATCTAAAGGCAAGTTCTGATATTGAATACATGTGTAAAATGCAGGTACTGAAGTAGTTAAGAATTCAATCATTACCTTTAAATGAACTCCAAGGTGCCGCCTCCTGATTGCATATGTAATATGCAGTGTACAGTATGGCAAGGCCAGACAGGAAGCTGGGCTGAATGCTCTCCTTACACAAAACTTGGCCTTCCAGTGTCCACTTGTCAAATTGTCTCCTAAAACAATAGCACATGTGGCAAAAGTTATTTTTTACTATACCATTTTTATTTTTCAGCTTTTTACATTTAAACTATATTTTAGTATTCAGAGTGCAGGAACTCTTTCTTTTAAATAAAATGAACAAAGGCATTATACAAACAATAAGCTAATTACACACACAGAGTAGGCTACAGCTAAAATATATGTACTGAAATGTAAGGGATTCTTACACCGGCATATTAAACATGCGACAAAACTGGTATTACAGCACCATTCAAAATGTAGGCTAACGTTATATGACACACATCCTCTGTGAGTCTGACGCAAGATTTTAGCAACGCCGTTTTAATTTCGGCGCCCATTTTAACAGATGACTTGATTTTGATTTTGATTTGATTTACACCATACAATAATTACGACGAAGTGTGCTGATCAACACGAAGCTCGTGTGAATACCGACTTTTGTCATTAAAGCATGTAATTCTTAACATAGGAGCCCATAAATCCCGAGGAATGTGTGAAATACTACCACGTCCGTGCTGCTGAAGCCCCGCGCAAGTCTCCCTCGCGCCCCGCGGTCGGAGGATGTGTGATCCGGGGTTAAGTTACCAATATGAACCGCGAATATAACGTTACCTTCATAGTCTACGAGTAACCCAACATGAAAAATAAGAAACTGAAATAATAAGTCACTTACCACAGAGTTGAGAATCACTACTCTTGCCGCCGCCGACAAGACCGTTGAAGATCACAATGCCTCTGAAGATTTGAAATTTACAGCAATATTCTGTATTTTGAATCAAACCGACGCGCGAACCCAGAATGCATTGCAGTTTACAGCAATATGCTGTATTATTAGAAAACAGCCAGCTGCTGTAAAACAATGCTGTAATTTTTACAGCAATTCATTACAGTGTATATAACGGTTAAGAGTTTCGTAGACAGTGTGCAAGCGTGATTGACATAATGTGAGGTCGATTTTTTTTTTTTACGTGCGAAAATTTCGGTTGCGAATTTCAGACTCAGTGTGCAATGGCCTTTATCTGTACAAAAATATCCGTGAGATTTGCCAAAAACCGCCAGTTGACAAAGTAAGTTGTCCCTCTCCCTGCCCAGCTTAGAAGAAAAGAGCTGAAAGGTGAATTTAATGTCAAATTTGAATCTGAGTGAAGTGTATTTACTGTGTATGGATGTGAGTGAGTGCAAATGTGAATGAGTGTATTTATCTGCAAGGAGAATCCATTACAATGTGTTTGATTAACCCAATATTTAACTGTTGGTATCTCCGTTATGAATTTGTTACACTGTTATTGTCAACTAGCCTACACAAAGATATGATTGCATAGACTAGCATTATTTGTTCTCAGTTTCCTTGTCTTTCTGCCTCTCTCACTTTCTCTTACACACACACACACATGCACACACACGCACACGCACGCACGCACACGCACATCCACGCACACACACACACACACACATATATATATATATATATATATATATATATATATATATATATATATATTTTCATCATGTGACACAGGAAAGCAATGCATGTAAATAGTTTAAGAGTGTGAAAAAAAGTTGCAGTACAAAAGTTAAACATTTAGAACACTTCAAAGCTTGTATACTTCTGACAAAATTCAGAGTTTACAACTGTGAATGGTGACACAAGATATCAAAATGCATTTACTCAAAATGTATGTATTATTCATGTTTTTCTGTCAAACAAATCAGCATGAGATCTTTTGAATTAATGAATACACTGCTCAAAACTGAACCTGTATAATTATTTAGAATCTGAATGAATTGTGCTAAGGGCACTGTGTGTACAAAAGCATTTTCTTTGCAAGGTGAGTCGAGCAGTGGGGGCTGTTTTTGGAGTTGTACTTTTGTTTTGTTTTCTGATGGAGCACCACTCACTCATTTCGTTTTCTTCAGATTTCAACTTAGAGGAGCTCTCAGGCAATTCGTCGTGAAGGGCATGATAACAAACAAAGATTGATTGACTCAGTACATAGTGAGGCCAGGTGCCAGCACAGATACTTCAAACACTGCATTTAAATGCTAATATCTCTGCTTCAAACCTGGGCATGTGTCCCTCCTTAAACATCTTAAGCTTTAGACAACAGCATGATAAACCACATTAGGTGTCTTCCGAAATTTTTCATTGGGACGGAATGTTATTCTTGAAAACCTATCCAGTTTAATTGGAAGACTTGAGGGTATTTCATATAAACAGATAAAAAAAAAATGTCAAGAAATGATATATTCATACCTAAACACAGACAGACACATTTAGCATCATGTTAGACAACTTAGCAAATGGTCTGCCCAGACTGATCAATTCATTTTTCTTTGTTTCATTGTTTTCTGTTGTCATAATAGAAAAAAACAACAACTTTGCTGTCAGCAGAACTTCTGGCAAAAGAGAAAATGAACTGATGTTAGAGCAGGGATGCTCTGATAATTACTTTATTAATAACTGGTGAATGGCCTTTATTAAAATTAGATGCTATTTTGTCGACATATAAATTAATCTCTAAACTAAAATCAGTAATTTAGGCATCACAACATTATAATGTGCAATATAAAAAATGGATATTCATTTTGACATTTGCTAAAGATTTAACAATGTTTTTAGATTATTAGTGTTTTACAGATTTCTCTTTTAAAGGGATCACTGGAAAATGAAAATGGTCTTCATTTACTCACTCACATGTCATTTCAAACCTATATGACTTCTCCTGATGCCATCATTCTTCAAAAATATGTTTTGGAGAATGATGGTAACTAGACCTTTTTGGTGGCCACAGAAAAACAAAACAAAAACAACAACAACAAACACTTTTTTGTCACGTTGGAATGACATGAGGGTGAGTAAATGATCATGGAACTCTCATTTTTCCTTTTTATATAAGTGCTATATGATGGCAAAGGTAATCTAAATGTAAAAATGGGGGGAATAAGCATGTGCAATTAAATAACAACATCAACTAATAACCGATATTGGATCAATATATTGTGAATTCCTAGATTATATATTTGTTTCCTCAATTGATAGCACCAATCCTCTACGACTTTAGAGGATTTTTTTTTTAAATGAAATTTACTTATATGCAATATGCATGGAATTGCAAGATTGAACAATATGTCATTATTTGGAGGGACAGCAATGAATGAGAAATTATTGTTTTGTATGAAACAATACGTGTCCGGCACTGATAGAATGGGAATGCAGACTGTAAATCACTGACACTCGTCTGATTGCACTCTTCCCCACAGACACACATTTGGCAGCTAATTGTTCTGGCTGTGATGGACGGTTGACTCCCTCGTTTCAGTCAAGGAATTTGATTTTTTCCCCCTCTCTCTCAGGTCTGGCTGAATGCCCCATACCAGCACAGCACAATGAGGCCCAATCTAGGAGGATCTAATCAGTAGCAGCACAGTCAGATGTCTCCCAGAGCAGGGTACAAATAGGGCCATACATTGATTGTGTATGCTGGGTACATCTTTTTACATTACATTGGGGGTTGAATCAAAATCATTAGCAAATTGCCTTACACAGACGTTGTTACCTTGATGATATAGAGATTCTTTCCATGAGGACTTGGCAAGCTAACTAATCCAATGTCTAGCACCATTACGTCCAAATGGACAAAGAGCTCAGTTCACCATCAGCTATGAATGCTTTCTGTAATTTTACATCCCCCCGCCCCCTCCGACACCTAGCCCCAGCCCTCTTTATTCATTATCTGTCTAGAAAACAGACTTTGCATTGACAGTGTCGCAAAGTGCTGTCTTTAATACATGGTCATATACGCAGTGATATATTCTCTGCTATTGTGACTTTCACACTCACTTACATGAGCTTGAATGAACCATTATGGAACGATATTATGGTAAATTGTGTTCCTTGTGCCATAGCGTACTACATGTCTGTCTCAACAGAAAATAAATGGCACTATAAATCTAATAGTGTCTCCTGAGCCACTGTGAATTAATGCATAACACATGTAGGTAGCCGAATCACAATGAAATGAGCCATTCCAGAACATTCCACATGGATGTGTGTATATATTTTCATAGTCTCTGCTCTTTCACGATGTATTCTGCTTTGAAGGCTACAGGCGCTGAATACAATTGTCCCCCGCTATACAATTAATGGACGAGGTGCAGGCAAACGGAGGGAAGATCTCTGCCGAGTTCATAGCAGCTGTCTCGAGTTATACAGAGTTAAATGCCAGCTACAAGCCAATCAGAAATTAGAATTAGTTGTTTCCGGGTAAATACCTGTTCCCGCTGCAAGCATGTTCATTACTATAGCCAAATTTTTGCTAAATTATTTTTGATGCAGTCAAAAACTCTCCAACTGCTTTTAAAGGGGTCATCGGATGCAAAATTCACTTTATATGGTGTTTGCATATAAATGTGTCTTTGCAGTGTGTGGACACAACCACCATACAATGAAAAAAAAATCCATTCACTTTTTTTTTATCCTCAAAAAGCCAAAAAGAAGATGAGCCGTTGCTCATTATCATTTAAAGAGACATGCACCAAAACAATGTGAACAGAGCTGTGTTTGAGGAGGTAAAAAGGGTGCTGTTTTACAACTTGACATGCATGCTCAGAGCAAGTTGTTATGACTGAGTTTGTACATTGAGCACTGCTGTTCAGTTGGCTTTGTTTGGGGCCAAATTTCTTTTGCATTTTTGATAAATTTGTATTTTTGAAATATACCTATTTTATTTGGATGAATTTGTCTTTTATGAGATTTACCAATTGTTATGATTTCCATTTGTGTTGGTCAATTATGAACAATAGGCAAAATTGAACTGCTAGCAAAAAATTTAAGCAAATTTGGTGGGGCCGCTGCTGCAGATATTCGGGTAGCTCCTCCCATAACAGATCTCACTCCAAATGTTTGATAAAACTTGAGAGCCCTGCTAGTGTAACGGAGGCCAGCTAGTAGTCGCTGTGCGAGTAAACCTCACTCCTCTGATCTCAATAGGCGCTCTGGCGACAGATGCTAGAGGCTGCAGTCTTTAGCCTCCTTGTTAGAGCGCCTGACTCTCATGCCGGAGACCCGGGTTCGAGGCCTGCTCGGAGCGGGTCGAGTGGGACCAGGGTGAAGGGGGGTTACACTAATACATGGCACAAAAGCATAATCTGTATGCTGCATCGGCATCACTTTATGTGCATCGGCAGCACTTTTTACATACAAATACTTGGTTTTGTTTGTCCTCTAACTGAAACAAATATGCTTGTTGTATTCTGTTAATTGAGACCTTTATATGACCTTTATATCTACGATATATGACAAAAGGCTGTTATGTAGGCTACTATGATATTACAGATCACATTTTCATGGTTCTGTTATTTTTTCGCGCTATAAAAGTTAGAGCACTTCTAAAATGTCAGCAAATTAAAAGCACTTGTGTGATAGTCATAGTGATGGTCATATTCCCTATATTCACTGTAAAGCCAATCTTCTAGGATTTAATTAAGGTTAAAGATTAATCAAAATTGACTTTGGGAATTTATGTAAATTGACATCCCTAGCTAATATATTTTTTACACCTTATTTTAATGTGTCCTTGTTACAGTGTTATAACACATTAAAGTTCTGAGTAATAATAATTAACTACATCTACTGACTATAGGGTTAGGGTAGGATTAGGGTTTGGTTAAGGGTTAGTTTCATGTAATTATTCCTAATTTATAGTTATTACTAAAATAAATATATGTAACATGTATAACAAGGACACCTAAAAAAAGGTGTTACCAATATATTTACTAACCTAGCACTATAGTAACTATCTGGCTGTTGCTTCGACATAGTAGGTGGTGGTGTTGCACCTTAGCGTTGGTAACCACCATCTTACAACAGAAAAAAAAGACTCACTGTGTAGCGACTACTGCCACACAAAATCATATTTGAGGAAATAACTTGCAAAAATGAAACACTCCACCCGCACATAAAATAGTTAGTTTGAAAGTTATCTGTTTTTTTTTTTGTATGCTTTTGTTAGAAAATCCCCCCCCCCCCAACAAAAAAAAAAAATAAGAGAAAACAAAATAGCTCTCAGTATACTTATTTCTTTCTTTCTTGACAGGCCTAGTGACAGACTTTTACAGGTTTGGTCAAACAATCAAGAGCTCTTGTGTTGAAGGGGATGATCTATCAGATCTATTGGTACTGATCATCTAGCTAATTTCAGCACTTCATTTGCAAGACACTTGAGATGATGTGCGGAAAGCCAGCATCCGAACGCACACAACTGAAGGGTGTTTATTTGTGCTTATCACTGGTGGAAGCGAGGCAGCAATGTGATGAAAAGGTATGTGTAAAGAACAGACAGGCAGCTTTCATCCGAAGGCTCGGTGACCTCCGCTGCTGTCACACGCGCTCCAGACTCATTTCCAGCTCTGCTGCGAGAGGGGTGCCATCACCCTACAATTACATCCGTGGAAAACAGAGTAGATTTCTGCGCTCATTTGTTGTTGCCTGCATGGCCACTTTGAAAAAAGATATGAACACAACGGATGTCTACTTCCCTCACTCACGTAAGCAAACATGTCCCGCATGTGTAATTCTGCTGTGAGGGTTTGTTTGTGAATGCCTAAAAAGAAGCCTAATATTCTTCTATCACCGCTCAGCTCAGCAACATGTAATAAATAAAAAGAAATGAGAAAAACATAATAAGTAAATTTGTCTTCCTTTATTCGTGCTGCAGATACCCAGCATGGCTTTCTGTTCTCTCTCAGCATTTCTAGCCATTTGCCGCACGTTCCTGGTACCTGGCTGACCCTTATAAAAATGTGCATATAAATAAATAGAACTTAGATTGTGCACTTCTGTTGGTAGAGAAATTGAGCAAAATAATCTAATTTAGCATTTGGCACGCACTTCGACTATACATAATGGACGCCAAGGCCTAAGAAGAGAGCTTGAAGTCACTCCACAAGCCGCCCTAGAGAGATAATGTTTTATTTTACCTACACTAAGCACCAAGTCTCGACCCTGCTCACTGGATGCCACAATAAAGTAGCCATACATGATAAAGCCAGCATGACAATAGAGCCTTACAGAAGAAATGAAAACACAATCATGGCCACAACCAGAGTTGAGGACAAAACAGGCTGTGATCCAGAGAGGGTAACAGCCACAGGGATGTGATAAGAAGCTCATAAAACAGAGCTGTCACCACTATATAGTTTATTACCGCACAGTCTCTCGTCGGCAGCTCCGCTAGCCAGCCGCAGTTCGTATGGGAAGTCTGTCCCTGGCTAGAGAATGACCTTTCAGTGTGGTAATATGGGGGGAAAATCACTATATACTCGTGACAATAAATATTCTCAAGGCATTTTTAAATCTCTGAAGATTTATTTTCTCCAAAGCAACTTGAAGAGGGAAGATGTGATTTATGTTTGGCTGCAGGGTAATAGAGAATGAGTCCTTAATATTTTACTTAGTTCAGAGGTCAGGTCATCTTTAATGATGGTGCTAAAATAATTTATTTGAACATTTAGCATGATAATACTTGGGAATTAAGTTTTTAATTGTACAAATCTCTAAAGAGATGATCAGTATCTGGCAGTTATGTAGGGCATGGTTTCTCATGTGATGGGTCACAAGACCGTTTTGAGTGTGTAGTCAAAGAAACAACAACAAACTAATGTTTCATTAACAAAGTTTGCGAGGAACAATAAAATATATAAGTTCATCTTTTTAAAGAGAGAGAGAAAGAGAGAGAGAGAGCGAGAGAGAGAGAAAGAGAAAGAGAGAGAGAGAGAGAAAGAGAGAGAGAGAGAGAGAGAGAGAGAGAGAGAGAGAGAGAGAGAGAGAGAGAGAGAGAGAGAGAGAGAGAAATGCAGTGTATGCAAGCGACACTTGCCTTGCATTTGTTTTAAATAGCCGTACCAAAGTATCTACGGGAAAGTATTACTAGAATGTCGAGATTCTGTATATATTTTTATTTTAAAAAATATATTTATTTATGATCTATCCAATCAACACATCCTTCCAATCAGCAATTAACTCATCTATCCAAGCAGCATTAGAGCAGGGCTTCTGAAGATTAATACTTGCATATTTACATATATATGTATATATACACAGTCGACTCACCTACATTCCTCAACAGTTTCAGCATCCCTCCACCACCCCGAGTCCTCTTGGCTGGTTCATACCACAGCCAGGAATATGGGGGGAGTACTCTGGGTTCGGGCCTAAATACAGAGCTCGAATCCCTCTCCGCGGACAGCATGCCAAATACGCATACTCTTTACTCTATCTGATTATTTGTAAGTGTGAACTCGTGAAAATGTTATTCTATGCTGTGACACTTCTTTTTGAAGCAGTTTAAGTAAAGCGTGCATGCCTGAGAAAAATGTGTTGTCCTGATTCAGTATCTTATGAAATAAAATGTCTCACCTCAGAAAAACAAACTTGATTGTCCTGTTAGACGTTATAATCAAGTGTAGCGTTAGTTCTGGCAGATCATGTGACTCTCAGCTGATCCACATTTACCTATAGGAATACAACGCCTATCACAGCATCCCTATATATAAGGTCCATTCGGTATAAACAGCAGCTTTATCGTGTTGCTCAGGAGCAGTGGGGATTTCTTTAAGACTGCAAGGGAAGCTCGGCTTCCCCTATAATGTCAAAAAATTAAAAGTCAAATATGTACTATTGTGTTAATATTTTTTTGACTAAAATGCGTTACAACACGATAATCTCGAAGACGAGTTGGTTCAGAATCAGCTACATATAGGTCAGCTGACTCGATTTCCTTCTCATACATTACCGGAGCGTCACAGTGCATTTCCCTGTTGAAGCCGAGCGTCCATTGACTTCAATGGGACTGCTTTCAACAGTTTTTTTCAGTGCTTCGAAACTAGACGGTCATTGGATAAATACTGCGATTATGTCCCGCCCACGGACGCTCAGCTTCTCTGGGGTGAATAGAGGAGTGGGCTGCCCTGGACTCCGGGCTTCCGCGTGATGATTGGAGGACTGCATCCCCTTTTGATTGGATAAATTTCCCGTCCCTTCTTTGAAAGATCAGCAGCCGCCACTGCTAAGGAGCTAATTACCCTCCTCCATCCCTAGCTCCTCCTCTCATCCACAGTCAGTTGCTTTTCTCTTCAAATCAGACCGTTATTTATCTTGATTTATGTTGTCACATTAAATAATTGTTATTAAGAACGTGATTGATATCTGCAATACATTTATGTTGGTCCTGTTCTGTTTATCGCTTCCCTCCCTGCTCTTATCCATGTCAGGCTGCTTGGATGGGCAGGGAGTTCTTGCTCTTGCAGGCAGGGGCAGATTAATTCATAGGTCCCATAAGCTGTAGTCTAAGGGCCTACGTGATCAAGGGGCCTCGGTTGAGCAGTTTTAGCAAATATTTTCTGATTAATCTTTTTCTACAGTAATAGTAATTACTAGTGCTACTGGATGGAGGTTTTAAAATCGATTGATGAGCACACAGTGCGCATGACAGAGTGTTACAACACCCTTCCCTACGTCAGTTTCAGTTGTAACTCACACCACAAACTCAGTTGTGCTGAATTTGAACTCCCTGCCAAATTATTACCCCTCTCGTTGAGGACGCTACCTGGTTGCCTAATCCTAACCCCACCCCCACACCTAACCCCACCGCCACACCTAAACCTACCTATGCTGGGGACCTATAGGACCTATAGATCTATAATATTTTGGCGGCGGTCAGAACTCGGCACAATTCGGCCTCTAGAAATCCCTGAGCCTAGGGGCCAGTGTAGATCTTAATCCACCCCTGCATGCAGGTATGATGTTCATTCTATTCATCAGGATCAGTGTTCGTTTTATTAACAGTTCATGACATGTTAGTATTGTGTATTTACCATGGCAACTAGTTTCCATAGATTCCAAAATACCACTTTTTTTTCTAATTTTTTGATGACTGTGGTGGCTCACACCGACTTACTGACTTATTGTTTTATGAAAAACTAGTTTGAGACTGTGTTTTGATCAGTGTTAGTGATATTCTCACAGTTTGTGTTAAGTAAAGTAAACATTTTTGAGAAATACATTATCTCGGTTCATGCCATCAACCAAGTCTGTTATATTATCAGAAAAGAGCCTACATACAGAATAAATTTGTTCTATATTCTTTCCACTATAGTATTTGCTGCTGCTGCAACTTTTTTCTTCTGTGTATTCATTTTAAAATGTAATATTTTGAAATCTCAAGTTGAATGTCCATTTCTCTAACTGTACATTAAAATCAATTGGTTTAAATGATAAAAGTAATTTTAGGCATCACAACATTCTGGTTTTATTGTTTTGTTTTGAATTTATTTAAAACATAATTTGATATTATCCATAAATATTTATGATCCATAAAGCCATTTATTTATTAATAGCACAATAATATAGGTAATGATAGGTTATTGACCATAACATGAAAACTATTATCGGATTAATTTGAACATATGCTTGGGTTCTATTATATGATGATGCAATTTAAATTCTGTTAATGTTCAACTTTACAGGGACTGACAACATGGATGAAGATCAGCAGGTAAAAATATGAACAAGATGTATTGCTTTTACAGCAATATAAGACCTTTTGGGGAAGAGTGGAATTTAATGTTGTTCAGATGTTCAAGCATTTTCTTTAAATTACTTTGTAGCTTTAGATCTATACAGCTTGTTATAACATATGCCATTTACAGCAAACTGTGGAAAACAAAAAGTTGAATGTTCAAAATGAATGTTCGTAATCTAAATGGTGAAAATTGTGCCATAACTGTCAAGACATGTATCAACATGGGATGCTGTTATTTTGCTGCATGTTGTATGTTTTTGTAGGTGGCACAGATGGATGGCTCTGGGTCATGTCACACAGCAGCCTGACTGGCAGGTGTCATGGCACTTGTCAGATGTGCTGTCTCACATGATTCCTGCATTGCTCTGCAGAAATCTCCACTGGGTGCAATGTGGCAGTTGGAATCCTGTTCCATTACAGCCAGGGATACATGCGCCTGTCACTGCGGTGACAGGAACAGGCTTCTTCGTTTTGCCGCAAGGCGGTTGGCACGATAAGAGAATTGCGTCCACTTCGTCGGGGTATGTGTGGGCAGCCGTTCTCTTTCTCTTTTCATTACAGACATCTCATACTCATTGTTTGTGCTGGGTGGTCAAGTGGCAGTAGAGAATGAATGGATTTTGCTGGAGTACCAGCTGCACAGCGTTGGCATATTTGTTTTTGTATTATTCTAATGAGGCCGATAGATGAAGGAATCAAACACGCTCTTCAGCTGATAATGGGTGGGAGCAAAGTTGGGCACATAGCCAGCCATAATAGAGGTAATTTTTATCCTTTTAGGGAAAACAAAGCACATAGTGAGGGGAAATGTATGCACTCTTTTTAAGCATGTAAAATTCATAGGAGTGAGATTCATAGGAATGTGCAGTAATCTATTTGAAATCTGAGGATGGAGCAGAAAAAAGCAGCAGTTGCAAATGGAAATGAACTGACAGATGCAAAAAGACTTTTATCCTATGACTTGCATTGCATATCAGGCAGCCCCCACCAAAACTGTTGTGGTAGCACAATAACAGATCACCAGGATAAATAAATTGCCTATCTGTCTGTCTTTCTGTATGTCTCTCTGTCTGTATGTCTATCTGTCTATCTATCTCTTCTACAGCTATGTATTATTATTATTTTTTTATTTCTGTTGCAAGCTCTAGAATATAAATGGCAGGGCTATTGTGTCTATGACATTTTAGACATACCACTCATGTAATGACCTTTTTCTTGGAGAGACAGAAAACAGAGTGTGATTCAATATTCAAAAGGGAGAGCTGTCCTTACAGCGTAGCATGTCAATACACAGAGATGATTGGCCGACTTGCAGTGTTATTGCCGCACATCGTTTTAATGCAAGGCACGCCATGACCCATAATTCCCATGTGCATTACATCTTCATTAGGTCTATTATCTGAGCCCTCGCTGACGCACATCTCAGAGACCCTGTCCTCATTGACCTTTCTCAAATTTGCCCTTTGTTCTCTCCCTCTACCACATGCTAAACTGGTAGTTTAAGATGCCCCGGCTGACAGCGCAAAAGGCTTTGAAGTGAACTTGGTGTATTTGATTGAACATGTGCATGGGAAGAAAAGGGAAAGCATATTTGGTAGAATGTAGTTTGTTTATGTTACTGTGACAGTCAACATTTTAGAATTTGGGAAAGATGTGAGAATGGAGATAAATATAGATCAACATGGAGATGCAAATGAATAAAAAACAGCTGTGCTGCTGTGGGAATGAGGTTTGTCATCAGGTCCATGAATCAACAGGGGTCTGGTGTATAAACGTTGTGCACGCACACAAAAAAGGTATTGAAATGTGAGTACGCACATATCACAAATAATAAAACATATTTTTTAATATAATTTTTCCTGGAATGAGTATTATAATGAAGTAAACAAAATTATTTGAAACTGTTTTCATTCTGATATACAAATGTATATTATATTCCACTCTCATTAATGGAGGTAAGCACAAAAATTAGTCACTATCCAGAAGTTGTACAAAATTATATTAATTAAGATAAACATTTAAGCTGCTTTTGAACACTTTCCTGTGGCATGCTTTGTTTTAATGTTTAACAATTTTCCTTGATCTTTTTACATATAAGAGGTCATTGTGCTATATAAATATCCTTTAAGTTACTCAAAACGTCCTTCTTAGTCCAAATAAATTTTTGATAGAAATCATGCTCAGAAAACAACTTGTTTTGGATTGTGTCACATTATAATGTCATAGTGTGATGAAAGACTGCCTCTGCAGAAAAAAATGAATGCCTACTTCTACTGTACATCATTGCCTCTTTAGCCCCGCCCACCGATTTGCGCATGTCATGATGTAGGCCTAGTAGTAAATATGAGATTGGGAAATATGAGATACTCCAGGAACAAAATAGTGAGATGCCTCTGAGGATTACAAGACGTTATGAAGTTCGAAGTTGTGGAAAAACTGGTTTTTGCATTGCCATCCTTGTGATCTTAACAGCAAAAAATTCATTGATCAACTTTATTTTTGACTAAGTTCCAGTCAGATCACGTCAGTAAGACACTGTTCATTTGTTCGGTTCATTTTACTGTGGATTTGTGTTGACAAGACAAACAAGACACAAGCTTTTCAGAGAGCCTGAAAATAAAAGAGGACAGTGCCAACTTCATTGGATCCGACAGTAGGCTAATGTCCCAACACACAAGCGTGAGTAACAGTGATTTTATCATGTGTCACTATTGCTTTGATGCATATTGTTTGATATGTACTGAGTATTTATACTGTAATGAAGCAATCAAACTGAATAGTTCTGATAGTTGTGATGTTGTTCTTTCCGTTGCTTCGGCATTAATGGAGTTAATGCGTTGGGTAATCTGATATATTGTTTTGATCAAATCCATTCGATAATCCTTAATAAAGCTTCAGTGAGCAACATCTTCTGTTATGTCATCGTTTAGACATGACTATATTGTCATTCGCAGTGTCTTGTTTTAATAAAACGAAACATATACATTTATCACTTTATCGAAAAGAATGAACTATGAATAGCCTATAAGAAACACAGTGTGACAAACAATGGTACAATCATTCAATAACACCAAACAGCAAGTCATCCTTTGTCAAAGGTCTATATGACCCCAATCGACTTTTTCGTAGTAAATAAACATGGTTCCCTTCATCTCAGTTGCATAAAATTTTGTGACTTTTTCTACATTATCTATGTATACACACACAAAAAACTGGGATTGATTCGGTTGTTCTAAAGGTGTGTAAAAAAAAAAAAAGTCACACTCAGTGCCTTTGGGGTCAATATGACCCCACATTGAAATGAATGGGAAAATCGAAAAAAATGTGTTTTTTATTTTTCATTTGTCAAAAAAAAAATCAATAAATCCAGAATAAATCTGAAACTTTCCATACCGCAATGAAGTCTTGGTACTAGAGCACAAATGCAATGTGGAATGAACATGATCACTTGCACACACACGTTTACACGCACACAAACACACATAAACTTATTACTCCAATAGAAAGCATTTTTATTTAAATTGGCAAATAAAATCAATAATTCCAGCATAAATCTGAAAATTCTCACACATAAATGAAGGCCTGGTACTAGATCACTAATACAATGTGGAATGAACATTATCACACACACATGTGTGCCTACACACACACAGACACAAATACACACACAAATAGAGAGAGGTGTGACTACAATAGAGAGCATTTTTATAGAAATTGGGAAATAAAATCAATAATTCCAGCATGAATCTAAAAATGTTCACACATAAATGAAGGCCTGGCATTAGAGAAAAAAACAATGTGGAATGAGCATGATTACACACACACACACACACACACACACACACACACACGCGCGCACACACACGCACAAAAACATCTAACCAGCAGATGGCAGAATTATGCATCTAACACCTAGATCAATATCCAGAAACAATTCCTATTTAAATTTGATCATCATTAATGTGTTTTTTTTTCATAAAAATGTAATATTTCATATTTATGCTAATGGTGTTGTTGAGGAATTTTGCAGTAAAAAAGTACTTCATATCCCCCAAAACACAGCATAAAAATATAGATGAGAAGTAAACAAAAAAAATGATATATAATTTGTTATTATAATTATAATATGATATATAATTTGAAATTTATTAAAATGTATATTTTTTTGTACAATAGCTCTATTTATGTCTGGGGTCATATAGACCCCAAATACAGAGTGTAAACAGGAAAAAAAGACCATATTAGGGTTATAACTGTTTATTTTCCACAACTAAGGCTTATAAAGCATATGTAATGCACAAAATGTTTCAACTATGCAGTGAGATAAGTTTTCAAAACAATTCCCCACATGTGGGGATGTTAAAAATTATTTTAATATGCAAAAATGTTCATAGCAGTGAGCTTTACTTGCATATCTTGAATAAGGCACACCTAAAAACAGAGTGCCCTTTTTTCTTTTTTTAAAGTCAGAATTGTGAGATAAAAGTTGCAATTATCTTTTAAATTGTTTTATTTCATGGCACACTTTTAAGGATGCAATCTACATAAAGTTTTATCAATGAGGCCCCAGGTCTAGAGAAATGTCAGCGGGTTCATAAATGAGCATTTAAGGTGATGTAAAGAAGTCGATTTTCCACTGATTCACTGTGAAATGACAGTGTAATACATGTAAGGTGCTTAAGGACAATTACACTTGTCAAACCAGAGAGCAATTAGGTGTGCAGCCCACACAGGTTCAAATGAGCCAAGTTGGACAGAACTGCAGTGCAAATGGCAATAAGGGGACAATGAAGCTGTAATCAGTATTTCTAGGCATGTCATGCATTCAACCAAATGTCTGAGTAACTTTTGCATTAGTTCTTTTCAGTATTCAGACAACTAGGGATTGTTAATCATGATATGTATGATGATTTTGGCACAAGTCTAGAGATTTCCAAAAGCCCTGAGCTGCCATGCTGTTGACGTGTGTCACAGGCTACCGCTTGCAAAGGCCATTCCATCTAAAATCCATCTGCACCCACTTTGAACCAAATGAGAGAGCCAGCCAAGCTAAGCATGAGGATAGATTTGTCGATTACCCACTCCACCTACCCCTACCCCTCTCTCTCTCGCTCTACACCCACTGAATCTCTGATCTGCCTCTTGCTAGTTCGATTACGGCGCAGGGTGCTGCAGAGAACAGGGCTCACCCCTTTCCAGCAGGCTACTGTTGAAAACGGCAAGCTTTCTTTATCAGATTATCTGAGAAAAGGGGCTCCTATCTGCCTCTGATTTACACAGATCAATTCTCCATTAAAAATGAACGTTGCTTCACAAGTTTAATGGGTGGAGAGGGAGGATGCCGTGATGTCTGCTGTTCTGGCAGTTTGCCGTGAACGGAGGCCCATCAATTGGAGTATTCGAGAGCAGCTTGTGGTAAACGGGAAGGCATGAATTAAGGCAAATTACTTAATTCCGATGTTAGAGATATCACTGAGGAACCTGTAGTTTACAACCATAAGACAAAACAACTCACGTGACTTGCCACTGTGAGTGTGTGCTTGAACCAAGTTCTGTAAAAGAACTATGAATTAATTTAATTAACATGTATAAAAAATTAAAATAAAAGAAAACTTAATCCCTAAACCCCTGTGGCTATTTATTTATATCACACTAGACAATGACACTACTTGATTCTGAGATGCCCTTTAACTTAATCAAGGTCCACATTTATGCTTAGAAACAAGGAAGAACAGAAAAGTCTCAAGGACAAATAGCACTTTGCATCACCAAAATATTCATTGTTTGATCCTGAAACCCATGTCCTTGCTGATTTGAAGAAAGCAAAGGTTGTTCAGTTGTATGCTTTATTGGTTGAATTATTCAGGATTTAGATTTCTTTTTTTTTATAATAATAATAATAATGCATTCAATATAATTCATTGTTATTGTTGTTGATTTTACGTTCTGACTTTTGCAACGCTTATCGCATTGTATTCTGCTGTTCCTTAAACCTCGCTAGTATTCTGTATTCTGCAGAATTAAACTGTATCAGTTGGGAGTGTAGACACCGACTCTGTTTCAAATAAGCTGCCTGAGACTGAATCTTAGATCATCGGCCTTCGGGAATTATAGACTGGAAATAACGAGAAAGAGAGAATAGCAAAAGCCTTGTAAATAATCTAAGGAGATTGAGGAATGTAGTCAAGAAGAAATTGTTGGAATGGTGAATATAAAACGGTGACATTCCCAGAGCTCCTAGTGAAAAATAAATCTCCGCGCAGCTGGATCATTAGATTGTCAAATAGAAATTTTGGATGATAAGAGAAGTAATGACAAGGAATGAATTGAATAAATCTGGTAATGTGAATAGAAAAATACATTACACAGAATTAATGTTTCCCCTCTAAATGATATTATGTTTCAGCAAACACCTCACGCTACAATAGAGTCCTGTAAACTGAAGAAGATGCTTTTGTCTGTCTCACACCTTTCAAGGACACAGGGATGGGAAATGGCTGTGCAACAAAGTTTTGGGGTTTTTGCAGTTTCACCTGACCTCTTCCCAAACCTTCTCACATATTTTCACACTTACATTTGGCTGGAAATAGGTGCTATTATTTGGAATAGATAGTACATCTAGACCTGTGAAATGTAGGCTGTGTTATATTGAACATTTTGTGCTGGGATGATCTGGCCTCGTGTACATACTTCAAATGTCATTCCCACCTCTTCTCAGTATTCTGACACCCTGCTGTTCCTCACCCTCTGTAGGACACCAATTGGAATACTTGAATTCCAAAAGACAATTACAGCAAGTCTTTCAGTGGTTCAATATTTAACACATTTTGACACATTTAACAGTACTAAAGGAACAACATCCCAAGCATATGCTTCAAATATTATATCTAAATATTCTAAGCATTCTATATTTCACCCTGCAGTATAAAACTAAAAGGTGCCTGGAGGAACCTTTTGGGGTTCTTCACTTTGCCACACCGGCGTAACCGTCTGTAGATCCTCTAGGCACCCTTTAAAAAGGGATGGTTCTTTGAGGAACCACATAGGTTTCCTGAGGAACTCTTATATTAGGCACTGTGTGGAACCACTTTGGCTGCCTCCAGGAACCAAATTTCTTTCTTTTTTTAATTTAATTTCATGTTTTTACTATAGTTACCATTAAAGCTGCAGTAGGAAGTTTTGAGAAAATGTTGACTTAGCCTGAAAATTTGAACAAGCACAACTTACAGGTCCAACCCCCTTGCTCTCTGCTACACTACAGCCCTCCCTCCACAGCTCCTCCCCCACAGCGGAGCCTGCCGTGAACGCGCAGGCTAGTGAGCAGGACCACCGATGACGGCGGATTATAAACAGTTATGGAATATTCACTAATAGGGACGAAACATCAACAATATGCTTTACATTGACTATGGCCTGCCCATACTTTGACTACAAACTTGGTCCTCAAATCATTATGTATTTTGCAATACATGTAACTTTATAAGGTTGCACTCTTTCTATAAGTTATAGCTACTAAGATAACGTTAAAGGATTAGTTCACTTTAAAAAAAAACTTTTGCTGATAATTTAGTCACCCCCATGTGTCACGGTTCATAAATCCTATGTCTCCTTTTTGTCTCGTGTTTCTGTTGTTGTGTGTGTGTGTGTGTGTACTGATTAGGTGGGCGTGCCCACTCATTAACATAATCAGCAATCACTCATCACTCCCGTCAACAGCTGCAGCTCATCTCATCATGTGTATATATACTCATCACCTTCTCATCTACTTTGTCAGATCGTTGTTTGTGGTTTCCCGGTGTTGTGTTCCAGTCTACGTCTCGAGTCCTGTACCTTCCTTGTTCCTGTTCATGTTCCTGTGGATTTCGTTTGGATTATTTCTCGTCACTGGATTCTCTCACCGCACCGCTGCACTGTCTTCACCAGTTTCATCTGACCATCGGGGTCCCTGCGCCACTAACCTGTCATCTCTGGACTTACTACCATCTACTTCATTTATAATAAACTGTTTCACTTGCATCTTGCTTCCTGTGCTTATTACCCTGACACCATGTCATCCAAGATGTCCATGTCTTTCTTTCTTCAGTCGAAAAGAAATTAAGGTTTTTGATGAAAACATTCCAGGCTTTTTCTCCATATAATGGACTTCAATAGGACACAAACGTTTCGAGGAACAAATGACAGTTTCAGCGCAGCTTCAAAGGGTTTTAAACGATACCAGACGATGAATAAGGGCCTTATCTAGTGAAACGATCAAAATGAACAAATCTTTTTTCGAGTCATTTCATTCGTTGAATGAACGAAATGACTCGAAAAAAGATTCGTTCATTTGGATGAAAGAGTTTGAACAGGAGAGTTGCTGTGCAAGAGAGGGGTGATCAGCGTGTACACGAGCGTGATTGACACTGCTAAGGCATTCCTCCTGGCTCTGATTGGTTGTTTCTGACCGGGAGCGGTGTATTTCTGCAAATGGCAGTAGGACCACAGGGAGGAGCCAGAGGAGCTTGATTTTTTTCACAGATTATCTGTCTCATATTCTACTTTCAGGAAATAATGACAGTTTTAATAAATATTTGTTTACAAAAGCTACCTACTGGAGCTTTAACTTATATTATAATAAACGAACTGAACCAAATACAAAATAAGAATTATTACATATTTTAGATCAATTTTAATAAATACACTTCCATGCACTTGGGAAAAAAGCTAGTAATAGATTAATATCTGTAAATCATTGTGCTGTAAATCTGAGAGCTGGATCACTCCTCCATAGACTTCTTAAGGAATTGACACTTGTTCCCCGAAAAGTTATTAAAGACATCGTTAAAATAGTCCAAGTGACTTCAGTGGATCAATCTGAAGTTTATCAAACGACGAGAATACTTTTTGTGTGCAAAAAACCCCAAAAATAACGACTTTATTTCAACTATTCATTTCCTTCTCTGTGGGCCTCGAGTCAGTTCACTAGTTTAACAGCGCAGTTCTTCTGTGTTGTACGTCACACGCATCACACACATGACCAGCGTCGGCCAATAGTGAGCCTACGTGTGACGTGGCTCTACGCAATCACACTACGTTAACTGACTAGAGGCCAACAGAGAAGGAAATGAAATGACTGGTGAAGTCCAGTCATTTCAATAAGAATCCACACGATCAGCAATTTTGTGTGTGGTCAAAAATTTCACTATGGGATCAAGTTGGTAACTGGAATTTGTTGGATTTGACCAACAGAAAGCTGCTTGAAGGTGACTCCTGTGTGAACTGTGTCACTACACTGCTGACAATGGTCAATGGACATTTTTGCCTGTGTAATTTCATGAAATTCACAAATGTGACCGTACCTTTACTTGCTGCAACATAAAATGCAATCAGTAATAACATTTTCACAAGAGACATGTGAGGTAATTAATGAGTTAGAAAAGTGAAAAGGCGCAGCAGCCTCGTTTTCTGTTTATTTTTCCTCTTTTCTGGTGGACGGTCCAGGCACTTTAATGATTCTCAGGTCTACAGGAGGTCTACAGCTTACCAAGGTTCCTGCAAAGAACAAAAATTACTGTTAGTAATGTTATTAAAGTGATAGTGGTGAACTTAAAATAATTTCCTCAGCCTTGTGACATTCCAAACCTGTTTGACTTTCTGTCTGTGGAACCCAAAAGCAGATCTCAGGCATAATGCAACCCTAGTTACCGTTCACTCCCATACAAAAATGTGATATATGGCCATATATATGTACTTATATTTTAAATAGCATGACATATATCTATACATATATTTGACTTATCTAACACAATATATGCCTGCAACATATATGAACATTTATGTGTGCAAACATGTGAAGAAAATATTTGAGTTCATCCATAGGCTTTATGATACTGTACCATATATCTGCATATATTACAGTATAGTATTGGTTTCTCGCATATGTGGACAACATTAAGTTTAAATATGTGACATACATATTTGTTTCTCACATATTTAATAAATGTATGTAAACATACATGCATGTGATACTGATGCATTGAAATAAGTACAAAAATGCATACATATATGCGTCTTACATATATTTAACATGTATGTGCATGGGAAAATGTATGGCACTTACATGAAAACGGCCATTTTTGCTATATTTTGAAATATATGTTTCATATACATCTATGTGTTTTAAATGAATTTTGCATATATTCTCATATAGGCAGCAGACATACATGGGCAGTGACATTATGTAATTTACATATATTGACATATATTACATCTCTGTATGGGCTTTCACTGCATGAAACACAGGCAGAAAAAAAATGTAAATCATTCATGAAACCATTCTTATGTAGACTTGTCTAGTTCAATTCAATGCAACGATTTATGTAAAAATGGATAAATATTCTGTTCAGCTCCAAACATGTCCCAGAAAATATCCTAAAAATATGAAGTACAAATAACTCATGCATTGTGTTGTAAGTCTTCTGAAGCCATATGATAGCTTTTTTGTCTAAAAAGACTAAACTTGAAGTTAAAATCCAGAGTTCAAATGTATTATATTCAAATGCAAATGATTAAGTATAAAAAAGTATTTCACACAGAAACGTTCATAATAAAGTACTTCCATGTGGTGGAGGTAACTTACTCTAATTCAATGTTGCCTCTGAAATTTTCAGATTATTTTAGAAATGTAGGCCTACTGGTTGTTCTGGGGAAACAGAAGAACAAAGGTGATTATATCCATTCACAACATAATATTTATTGGCCAGTAAAGGGCTTTAAAATGGTATTTGAGAGAATGAGGGAACCTGTAGTAAGTAAACAAAAACAGACCAAACTATATTAGCCACTTGTGTTATTATAACAAACGCCAATGACATGAATCAGCTATTAATTAGTTATATAAGCAATTTGAAGACACAGTTGTTCATAATACGTTGAATTGAATGACTAAAACAATCCAAGACAATAAGTCAATGATTTCCATTTGTAACGTTACATTAGTTCATTAGATTAGTTAGCATTGCGGCTAAAACCTTCATACCACACACTGTCAGACTTTTCAAGGGTTTTTTACAGTAACTTACTGGCAACACTGTTGCCAGTAAGTTAATGTAATTAAGATTTACAGTACCATACCGTATTTCAGTTTTACAGTAACTTTAATGGTACTGTAATTGTAACTATAAATTAGATTTCATAATTTTAAAAAAAAATAATTTTTATTTTCATCCTACATAAGTACTACTGACATTCAAATCAATTAGACAAAATGATTACAAAAAAAACATTTTTTTTTATTTATTTAAATATTTCTTATACATCACAAAATAAACACTGCCAATGCTGGAAATTATGTGTTAAATTTTTACACATTAATGGTTGAGTTTAGGGTTTTGTGTTAATTTTAACAAAGTAAATATGTCAGAAAGGTTAGCACAAAGATGTGTAAACATGTTAAATTAACACATTATGTTCTGTCCATCACTGCACACATTGTTAAAAAAGTACATAAAATCCTAAACAAAACATTAGCATTTGACAAAATGATTGTAGAGGCATTGGTTGTTTAGCTTATACAATTATTATAATGAAATAGCACCCATTACATTGATAAAACTGCAGAATATAAATACACTAAGCAGTCAAAAAGGAAATGTCCAACACAGGGCAAAACGCAGTTCTTTTCACAATACATGACACATAACCCTGCCCTCAAAATAATTATTTCCAAAGATTTGTTGGATTCATGTACACTGGTGGCCAAAATAAATATTTACTGTAAGTGTCCTAATGTTTTTGAAGTCTCTTTGATGCTCAAGAAAGATTTATTATTATTATCAATGTCTGTCTGACTGTCTACTCCTCCATCTTTTCCACAGCATAGGAGTAAAAGTCATCATCAAAATAATCTTTAAAAAGCCAACACCATGTTTTTGTCCACCTCTGTGAATAAATGAACTTCTCCAAAGATTGGTTCCTGTTCAGAACTTGACTGACAACATCAGAATGTTCCCTGGTCTGTATGCATGTCCACAAACACAAATGTACTTAGTCCTTCAGAGGAGATCCCAGTTCCAACACTATATAAAACAGAGAGAGAGAGAGAGAGAGAGAGAGAGAGAGAGAGAGAGAGAGAGAGAGAGAGAGAGAGAGAGAGAGAGAGAGGAGAAAATTCCATATAAGTTTTTTTTAAACATTTTTATTATTATTTACTAAAACTTAATAATATATATTTGTAAACAGCATTTTATGTGTTTTCAAACATTTCAGATTAACTAAATTAAATTATGCCAGATTAAATATGAATACTTACATATTCTAAATTCTGTCCAAAAATGCTGAGATCCATAGAGAGAAAGACTGAAATCGATGTTTTAGCCCATTTCAGCTTGTCTGCAGTGAAGGGGTTCCTGTTTGAGACAAACACACAGTAAGACACATGCAAGAAATCACTGAGTCATGATCGTTCTCCTTCCAGTAGTTAACCCACCTGTGCGCTGATACTAGTACCTCCCTGGTCAGGTGGGACTGCAATGGTAGAGTCTTCTACCTAATAAAATATCAAAATAATGTAAAAATATATATAAACTTGAGTTGTTAAAATGCTAGATTCGGTTTGAATGAATTAGTGAGAGTTTTACTGCAATGCTTACCTGGATACATTTAATCTGGTGAGACTGAACATTCATTCAAAATGATCCATCTTCTGATTGGTTAAATCGCTGTGTAATAAATATAATGTTAGACATGATGCAAAGGTCATTTAGCCTATTTGATATAAAGTTAGCCAATTTTATACTATAGAGATTTTATAAGATATGCTACCTGCACAAGTGGCTCCAAAGCACTTATCACATAATGCTAATAATTTTAGCAAACTTATGTCAAAATATAGGCTATTTTTAAAAATATGATTTCAATTACAGTGTAGGCTTACCTCAGGAATCTTGCAAGACATCACTGGCGTGAATTGGCGCTTTGTTGCAGTTGCCTTTTTAAACACATACAAAATTGCAGTAAATATCAAATTCCATTAAAAAAAATAAATATATAATATGTTATAGTTTGCAAATTAATACTAAAACTAGAAAGGTGCTAGAACATAGAAACTTGTTAGCCAACATACAATGTTATTTTCTCAACAGTAGGCCAACATTGGCTGCCTACAACCAAGACAGAATTTCACATTAGTTAATTTAATGTTAATGTAAACTAAGCGTTGCTCCTTGGCGTATTATAACAATTCAATAAGCTAACAATTCAATTCAATAATCTAACAAAGTCTGTAAAATGAAACGTTAGCGCAGTTTACCGTGGTAAAGTTCGTTACTGCCATGTTGACGAGTAGGCTATAACGTTAATGTTAAACTAGGGTGCACAAACCTGTCAACACACACAGAATGTTTTTTTACCTTGCTTTCTGGTCACTCTCTCGGTGAAGTGAATTCCGTCTCTTCCCCGGGCCAGACACGAATGGCGCGGTCCAACAAAAGACAGAACCCAGTGATATTACACTGGATACTCCGACGCAACACGACAAATCCCAGACAGTGTATAGTGTTCTGACGTACGGTACTAGGGTCCAAGCGCTCGCGCTATTTCTGACAAGGGACAAACATGTTTGCATTTTGCAGTAATGGTCCGGTCGCTTCAGTGTGTCCAATATAGAAAGCCTCTGACTGTTATAAAGCTACACGCGGCAGAAGGCAGAAATTAGGAAATGAAAAGCACGATGGAATGGTGCCAGTCAGAGAGACCGTTACGTTAAATACAGTAGTATACAGCAAATTTAAAAAATACAGTAAGTCTCTGTATGTGGTGTTTGACGTCACAGAAAATTCCCATGATGCAATGGGAACCACAGTTATTGTAAAGAGAAATAGCAGTATAATACTGGGTAATTTAAAGTAAATAACTGTAGAAATTACAGAAAAGTCTAGCAGTGCAGGCACATACTGTGCAATAAACGAGTGGTAAACTGTAAAAACATAGTAATGTATAATACTTTTAGTTTATATATGTATGTGTTTGAATATATAGTGAGCAGACTCTGTCTTTATATTTCGTTGGCGAGTTCACAAACCTTGTAACGGAGAGCCGAACAAACGACTGAAGCTTTGATGAGAGGAGCAGTTACTTTCAAATCCAATGATGATCAGCTGAGCTTTGTTGCGCGCTGACAGCGCGAGGATCAATGAAGCAATGACAGCAGAGGAATATCAGCAGTTTCGTGACAGAATACAACTTTTTTCATCATGCTTCTTCATCTTTCACATTATTATTATTATTATTATTATTATTATTATTATTATTATTATTGTTGTTGTTTAAGGTTTAAATTAATCAATAAAATTGGCATACACTAAATAAGCCTAAATGTAAGCCTACTGAATCAAACTTAAGAATATGTAATGGGACAGGGTTGGGGCACTGCAAGTCCCATCAGCCCCAGCGCTATATAAGGAAGTAGTGAGGTTTGTTTGCTCCCTCACTTCCCTTCCTTGACCGTGTGTTGTGGATGTCGTGTGTGTTGTGGAGGCGGCACATTTAAATCTTCAAAGATTGAGCCCTTCTGAAGGATTGTAGCAGATAAGCAGTTATGTTAACGTCATGGAGAGCTGAGCATATGTTACATACCATTTAGGAGTGTTTTTGCCGGATTATTGCCTGACTGATTGTTGCCTGAGCGTCAGTCAGAAATATTGGATGTTTGAGGGATGCACGGTTACCGTTTACTTTAGATTGAATTTTCTTTGGTTTATTTATTATTTTGTCTGATGCTGGATCAAGTGGGAAAACCCTTGACCGTAAAATAAGAGTGATGGTCTAATGGTGCTGACTTGCTTGTCCTACTGGCATTACCCACAGTTAATTCGTTTTTCTTTCCTTTTGTAGATTTCTTTTTAACCCAATGATGGCTGCTTGGTTACCCTCACTGAATGGATGGCGGTGGTGAGGTGGCTGGGATCGCGTGATGTTGGTCACTTTATTTGTATTTTTACCTTTAGGGTTGCAGTGTGATTGCTGTGAGTTTTGCTGTCGTGAGAGCACTTTCAAGACTACTGCCTTCACGATATAGGTAACCTGTGGCCATTTGTGGGTTGTTGTTTTTGTTTTTTTGTTTCTAGTTTTCATTTATTATTTTGTGGGTATTTGCTTTTAAGGACTTATTTTCTTTAACTGTTAAATTATTTGAATAAAAATGTGCCTATTGATGGAAACTGCACAACCGCCTTGCGCCTGATTATTTACCCCTTGTGGGTCATGTTACAATAGGATAATAATAATAATATTATTCTGGCCTCACAGAACCATTGGGTTACTCCAGATACTGGCTTTAACATACGAGATCTTCCAGGAACCACTTAAATGTTAAAAGATCTTACAATAACCCTTTTTTAGAATTTGAGTTCCTCTAATTTCCCCCAAAGTACTTCAAATTTCCAGCAAGAACCGCAAAAAATGTCAGTGCTCCACCAGTAACCCTACTATAGGAGAAAGAGCTTTGAGGCACTTATATTACATTTTGAAGTTCCTTGAGTATGCAACAGGATATTTGAGGCACCTTTAGTTTTTACAGTGTGGGTCCATTTCTCAAAGTTATTTTTGATAACTTCCATTGAATCCTGTTTTGATTTTGAATATTTTGACATTAAGTGAAGTGGGGCTGAATTGACACAAATAAAAAAATAAAAAACGATATACTATATAATGGTATGATATCATACATACATTTGCTTATCTATGATATTGAGAAAAGTGAAACTGGATGGAGAATATCACCTGCGCGTCTCTTCTCCACTTCAACTGCCTGTCAGAATCTCAACTTGTGCCCCAAACACATGCTGTGGAGAAATGTCAGAGAGAAGTGAGGATGATGTGAGGTAACTTTGGATATCCCCAAATCGTTCAAATCTTAACTTTAAAGACCTCAATATTGATTATTAAATCCCAAGATCAGTTTTTTAGTCTATGCTGTTTTGTTGATGTTGTTGCAGTTGATGCTTGAATAAAGCTTCACTAAACATTATTTTAACTCTCCTAATTTTAATAATATATGTGTAAGCCGTTACTGAAATTGTCTGCTATTTTGGGAGGAGGTAGAGTACCTGATGTTGTGCATTAAGTTATTAGTGATGTTACATTTATTGAGTGCAACAATTACCTCAATCTCCTTTACTTTTACAGAACCCTTTCCCTGTTTTCCCTTTTGAGGGAACTCGAACTGCGTCGGTTACGACACAAGGGGAACACCCTTCAGCGTAGCGCGTCTGAATTTATTAATCAAATCGAATCCAATCCTATTGCCGTTGCGTGATGACGTACCGTGTGACGGCATAAGTGGATGTATACAAAAGCACGCCGGCACACAGAAATGTCAGCTTTTTGCTATTCAGCAAGCGATCTGTGTTGAAACCGTGAGTCTTATTTGGTGTTGTTTGTCCTGTCTTTTCAAGCTTACTCATTATGGCAAGTGAACAGTTTAAGAAATGTGTGTTCCCATGCTCATGCTATCTTATGGCTGGGGACACACACAAATTGTGTGTGTCTTCTTTGGGAAGGAAGATATGGGATGATGCCTCAGGTTGAGGAAGCGTTAGCTAGCTACCTTTCACCCGAACTTGTGTCATCCCTGAAGACACCGGCGCTGCCTTCTAAGCCTTGTCGCACCACATCTGCTTTGATGGGAAGGGCGTATATGGCGGCAGGTCGAGCTGGTGCGAGCCTGCACACTATGGCCATTTTGGAGGCCTACCAAGCTGATCTGTTGAGGGACATGGACCAAGGCGAGAGTCCCTCACCTGGTGATATCGCCGAGCTTTGTAGAGCCACAGATTTGTCGCTCCGGGTTGCCAAGGAGACGGCCCGTGCAATGTCAGCCCTGGTAACTACGGAAAGACATCTGTGGCTCAGCCTGTCTGGCATTAAGGAGAAGGACAGGGCCTTCCTCCTTGATGCACCTGTTTCAGCCTCAGGTCTGTTTAGTGAGGCTGTAAATGCTGTTGTTGACAGGTTCCAGGATGCTAAAAAACAGAGCAAAACTTTAAAACGGTATCTCCCTCACAGTTCAAGGTCCAGGAAGGTGGCTGCTAGGGAACGGCCGCAGCCAGCTTCCAGTTCCTCTTACCGTCAGGCACAAAAGGCGATGGTCCCTTCTAGAGGTCCCTCTCAAAGAGCTTTGGACTCTAGACGTCGCTCGTTACCGCAGCCTCCTGAGAAGACGGATCTCCCCCGAGAGAGAGCGATTGTGGTCCCCTCTCTCGCCGGGCCATCAGGGAAGCCTTTGGGGCAGACAGACCAGTGTGTGCTCCCTGGGAGCTAGCATGTCCCGAAGCGTCAGAGACGGCGAGATACTGACGCCAGCGAGCACACACTGGTCTGTCTGCCCCAAAGGCTTGCAGTCAGTCAGTGTTCGGGTTCACACACTGTGAGTCGTTGTCGGTTTTTCCCTGCCGGTCTTCCGCTTCAGGGTGCCGTCAAGGACTTGCACAAAACACTGGACACCAGCCCCGAGGGGCTGGTTCCCTTTGTGAATTTTGCAGAGGCATGGCAAAACCTCACGAACATTTCACGAACATGGGTCCTGCGCACTGTGGAAACTGGGTAAAGACTGCAGTTCCAGGTCCGCCCACCAAAATTCAACGGGGTGGTCTGGATTTCAGTGCACATAGAGCAGGGTCTGGTGTTGGAAGAGGAAGTTCACTTGCTGCTGGAAAAAGGGGCCATATAGCGTGTTCCCCCACCAGTCAGGGAGTCCCGGTTCTACAGCCGGTACTTCATAGTTCCCAAGAAGGAAGGAGGGTTGCGTCCAATTTTAGATCCGAGGCACTTGAACTGGTCTCTGAGGAGGTTCAGGTTCAAGATGCTAACCATTCCCATCATCGTGAGTCATATCCAATCCGAGGATTGGTTTGTCACGATAGATCTAAAGGACGCATACTTTCACGTCTCCCTCCTTCCGTATCACAGGAGGTTCCTGAGGTTTGCTTTCGGGGGCGAAGCATACCAATATCGGGTTCTTACATTTGGCCTAGCACTCTCCCCTCGCATATTCACCAAGTGTATGGATGCAGCTTTGGCCCCACTGAGGCTATAGGGCATCCATGTGCTGAACTACATCGACGACTGGCTTATCTTGGCCCATTCTCGAGAGTTGGCATTTCGGCATCGAGATGTCGTCCTTGGCCACATTCAGCGCTTGGGGTTGAGGCTCAACACAAAAAAGAGCGTGTTGACACCCGGACTACGTTTTTGGGGGTGGTGTGGGACTCGACAACAATGCAGGCACAAATGTCTCCCGCACGCATCGAGTCCATATTGACTACACTAGCCAGGGTGAAGCTAGGCAACACCATCACAGTGAAACACTTCCAAAGAGTGTTGGGTCTCATGGCAGCAGCATCCAGTGTGATACCTTCTGGCCTGCTACACATGAGAGCCTTGCAGTGGTGGTTGAAAGCCAAGGGGTTTTCCCCGAGGGGAAATCTGTTACGTATGATAAGGCTTACACACAGGTGCCTTCGTTCCCTATCAATATGGAAGAAGGCTTGGTTTCTGTCCCAGGGTCCCAGGTTGGGAGCGTTATGTCGTTGAATTATTATTTCGACAGACGCCTCCCTCACGGGTTGGGGCGCGGTCATAGACGGCCGCTTTACGAGAGGTCTCTGGCAGGACCATCATTCCTCCTGGCACATAAATTGCCTGGAAATGTTGGCGGTTTTCCGAGCTCTGAGGAGTTTTCTGCCAGACCTCCATGGTCACCATGTTTTCGTGAGAACCGACAATACGTCAGTGGTGTCCTATTTAAACCGACAGGGAGGTCTGAGGTCGCGCCCTCTGTGCAAACTGGTGCATCAGATCCTCCTGTGGTCCCAGCGGAGACTGTCGTCTCTCAGGGCGATGTATGTCCCAGGGGACCAGAACCAAGGAGCAGACGTTCTGTCGAGGCAGGGGCTGAGGCCCGGGGAATGGAGACTCCACCCCGAGACAGTGGAGTTGATATGCGAGAGGTTCGGCCCAGTGGACCTCTTTGCGTCTCGAGAGACGACACACTGTTCACTGTGGTTCTCCCTCACACATCCAGCCCCGCTGGGGTTGGATGCCATCGTGCACACGTGGCCGAGGCTGCGTCTGTACGCTTTTCCCCCGATCGCTCAGCCCCCAGCAGTTCTGGAGAAGCTCCGTCGAGATGGGGTCAGCCTACTATTAGTAGCCCCGTTTTGGCCGGCCCGAGTATGGTTCTCGGACATCATCCTGCTTCTGGCAGGCCCGCCATGGCAGATCCCTCTGAGGAGGGACCTGATGTCTCAGGCGGGGGACTCAGTTCTTCACCCTCGGCCCGAGCTGTGGAAACTGTGGGTCTGGCCCCTGAGGGGGCACAGTACCTAGAAGCCGGCCAGTCAGCAGAACTGGTTGAAACTATACTCACTTCCAGAGCCCCCTCCACGAGGAAGTTATACGGCCTTAAGTGGAATGTTTTTTCCATTTGGTGCAGAGAGCGTGATTTGGACCCAGTTCACTGCCCAGTGGCTTCAGTACTGGAGTTTCTCCAAGACCGCTTTTCTGCCGGGCTTACCCCGTCCACACTCAAGGTTTATGTGGCTGCCATTGCGGCATTCCACGCTCCTCTGAGTGCTGGTCCTCTGGGGAGGCATCACTTGGTCTTTCGTTTCCTCCGTGGAGCCTGGAGGATGAGACCTGCGACTCGCACCAGGGTTCCCTCTTGGGACCTGGCAGTGGTTCTCGAAGGGCTGGCCGAGGCCCCTTCGAACCACTGGAGTCGGCTGAGGCCAAGAACCTTTCGTTTAAGGTGGTCTTTTTGTTGGCCATTACTTCTCTGAGGAGGGTAGGAGATCTCCAGGCACTCTCTATTTCGATGGGTTGCCTGGAGTTTGCTCCCGGCAACATTAAGGCCATCTTTCATCCCAGGCCCGGCTATTTACCCAAGGTACCATCTAATGTGGCACGGCCTATTTCTGCAGGCATTTCATCCTCCACCTCATGTGACGGCGGATGAGGAGAGATTTCATCTGCTCTGCCCTGTCAGAGCACTGCGGTGTTATATCCACAGGTCCTCCTCATGGCGGAAGTCGGACCAGTTGCTGGTGTGCTTTGGTTCGCCCAAAAAGGGGCTTCCCGCCTCTAAGCAGACCATCATCAACTGGATTGTTCAGACTATTTCCTTGGCCTATCAGGTGCGCAATTTGCCTTCACCTATGGCCGTGAGGGCTCACTCCACCAGAGGCATAACATCCTCTAGAGCCCTCCTTTCAGGGGTTTCTATACATGACATATGTGAGGCGGCTGGCTGGGCCACTCCGCACACATTCATGAGGTTTTACAGTCTGGACCTTCCCTCTACACCCGGTGCACGAGTGCTTTCGTCCTAGGTTGTGCCTGAAGACAGCTTCACACTAGGATGAGCAGGGTTCGTTGTGGTATAGTGGGTATCTCGTTCCCCTTGTGTCTTAACCGACGCAGTTTGAGTTCCCTCGAAAGGGAACGTCTTGGGTTACGCATGTAACCCTTGTTCCCTGAGAAAGGGAACGAGACACTGTGTTGGTTCGCCACACCTCACCCCGCCTGGAGCACTTGCTTCATAGCAAAAGCTGACATTTCTGTGTGCCAGCGTGCTTTTGTATACATCCGCTTATGCCGTCACACGCTACGCAATCACGCAACGCAAATAGGATTGGATTCGATTTCATTAATAAACTCAGACGCGCTACGCTGAAGGGCGTTCCCCTAGTGTCGTAACCGACGCAGTGTCTCGTTCCTTTTCTCAGGGAACAAGGGTTACATACGTAACCCGAGACTTTTTCTTTGCTTGATTATTTAATGGTTTGCTCTCAGTCAAGAAAATCTCAAAGGACACAAAATATGCTTGTGTCTCTGTAAGTATAGCTATAATTTCATTGATAGTTTTTTTTGTCTGTCTACAGTCTGTCACTGTAGTATAAATAAAAAAATACCAGAAATTAAGATAAATGTGCATTTCTGTGAGAGTGATTCAGCACATCAATTCAATGCAGATCCCAAATAATAGCCTTCTAGCTACCTTTAATATTTTCCCTGCATAAACTGCAAAGTATTACATTAATATTTCCATACAAAATTCAAATAAAAAACATGTATTTTAAAAAGTAAAAAACAATGTTTAGAATAAAACAGAATAGTAAAAAATTAATAAAAAAACACTTATATTCCACTTGAGATAAAAAATAATAATGTACTCAGTGTGGTCGTAGAGTTTGTTTTGTAGTAGTAGTAGTGGTGGGAGAAAACTTCTGTATGACTTATCAAACAAGAAAAAATATATAGTACAAGATATCGGTAGCGAGTGTTGGTGACCAAACTGGTGGCAGATCTGAAGTCATTTGGCTTAAAGCTGGGGTAACATTGCATTTCAGCAAAGAGAATTGAATTACAGTATAGGAAGAACAAATAATGACTACTAATATGCATTAAGAAAATAAGGGTTCACTTTTGATCTCATGATGAACTTTAGTTGTAGTTTGAGCAGGTGAACATGGCAGTTTTCTGTCTGGCACATCTAAAGTTACATTGAAATATAAACTTACAACATTATGACAGCTGCTACATTTTTCATTGCATCAGGTAGCATACATTTTATGATATTTGTACAAGCAATATATGACAGTATACGGAAAGAGAACATGAGGGAAATTTCAGTTGTCGCTCATCACTCAGTGTGTTGATTATATGCTCTCTGGATCATCTTATATGAGGGCCAGCAAAATTGGCGATTGATTACCCAATTGAACCTGACCACAAAACCAGCCCACTGTTTGAAAGCGGAGAGACCTGCATCCTGTTACCACCGATCGACCACCCCATCTAGTCTAGCCAAACAAGGTACTCTGCAATGTCGTGTGGAGCCTCTCAGGAACTGGCCAGAGCTGAAGACTTACTAGATTTACAACCTGTCTTCTGAGTCTACAGATATCATCTTCCTGCTTCCAGATATACTGTTCCAGCATAAAAAGAATCACAGTTATTAATTACTTTTAGGCTAGGTGAGCTAAATGCAGGTTCTTGAAAAGTAAGGCATCTCTCTAACAAGACGGTTGGAGCTGACGGATTTTCGTTAATGCCAAAGTAATTTTTTTCTGTCCTGTCAATATGACAACATCATCTAAGTAAGGGTAAACACAAATCAGTGCATTGACTGATTAACAGGAAAATTGACATTTACCGAAATGGATTCTCGCAGACCTTCAAGTTTGCTTTTTTTCCTAATTATATGATGGAATTAAGTTTCTATCCAAAGTGCTGAGTCTGCATTGTCCCGTAATAACCCTCTTCCATTAGCTCAACATCAGGAAAGGAAGTTTTACTGGATTACATATAGGCTAAATACATAAATGGGCATCATGTTAACCAAAGGTCTGCTTTATGACCAAACCGATTCAAAAGTTCACTTTGAGAGAAGCAAATGTCTGTATGAGTTATAAAATTTCCTGATAGACCTTGATCACATTTTACATAATGTATCCCTTTCTTCACCGTGATATCTGGGACGTGGGTGCATTTGAAATGCTGACAGCTTCCCAGCCAAATTTACAGCTCCAAATTTACAGCTCATATTTTCCTTAAATGGCTGGCAGTTGAGTAGGGGTTCTTTTTGTAAGAAGTGTTTCTCTTTCTTTCAGCTGTCAGGCCTCCTGATTGAACAAACCCATTGAGAATGACATACAGTGACTTTGAGGGAGCAAAAATGGGGGATCCAAGACTGCCTGATTGACGACTTCATTATGGATGCCAACCCTTTAAGGGCAGAAAAAAAATGTAAAATATTAATTTTAGTTTTGAAATTAAGCAGTCACCAACCTGTGCAGATTTCTCATTCTCGCAGTAAATGAATTACATTTTTCTAAGTGCAGGACGTGGGCAACCAGTACATAAAACATTCATGCCACAGTCAATGCACGTCTATATGTATAGCAAAACTTAGCTTAACCCTTTAGGCGACAGAGGTTTTTTCCTAAAACGTCCAATTTTGACATCTTAATTTCAAAAGTCTATATATTAAAAGTGATAAAAGATAGAGACTTTCTGTAAATTAGAGAAATATTAAAGATGAACCAACGTTTATGTAGGGATTACATTTTACCATCTAATTTGCATATTATGACGTCATATGGTGGCAGCAATCCTGGATTATAGAATTTTCATGAAAAGTCACGTTTAAATGATAAAATGCAGCACTTCTTTCCCCCAAAATGTCCATCACCTTCTGTATGCTATATTGCACAATACTGAATGCTCAGGTATATAGTAAGTAGTAAACAAACTGTAAATCATTACTAAAAAATGGTAGAAACAAACCGAATGCATGTAGTGGTTGGCCTTTTGCTTTAGAGATTTTCCATTTACTAAATACAGTAGGCACTCTGATTCCATGTGTGGGGCACATATATATTATTCATATGACATACAAACACAAGTAGACAAGACCTGTTTAGTTCAAACACTCACTCGCCACGGCAAGGCACAGATCATGAGTGAGATGATACGAGCAGCGCGGCCAGATCTGCCTCGCACTCGCGCGCCGAGTGTGCACAGCTCGGACTACTGTCATTGTCATTGCGACTCCTCACCCTGCCTCCACTTTGCCTCCTAACTGTCCTATGAATACTTCGACCTCGTCTAACATACCAAGTGGTATTAGACAAAGTCTCCACCACACTACTGTCGCCGCGATTGCGGAGAGGCTCCGATAACATGGCTCACTCGCACACTAGCTCCGCTTTGGATCGCACTGATTCAATGCGCTCTAACTCGAACATTTTGTATAGAAACATTACGTTTTTTTGACTCGGGGGTGAAGCATGACATGTCTGCCATCCAGTGGAGGGGAGGTCAAACGAAATTTGACACCCAATTTGAAAAAAATCGGCCGTTTTATTCAGTGCGCGATCTTGTCGAGTAAACTCGACCGTGGCGCCTAGAGGGTTAAAATAACATCCAAATACAATATATTCATTATGAAATTATTCGGGTACTTATTTTACTAATTATTCTGTTAAAAATTAAACAGTAAAATTGCTATCAATTGGATTACGGTTGATCTAAATTTACTTTAAATTATCTTGTTCCTTTTTGACAAATATTGTACATACGGGGAAAGAGGACCATCATAGTAATTTCATTGTTTTGTTTTGGCGATTACATGTAATTCATTGATCCCAAGTGCATGAAATGGCAAGGTATATTTGTAGTATAGTAATGTTAGTTTCCCGCCCCCCTCTAAAACTAACACATTTTTTTTCCACATCCATGACTTATCCTATATATAAATCCTATATTTTAAACTTTTTAAAATGTAAAAAGTTTAAAAAGTCTTATGATTTATATTTTGTCAAGGCCTCTTTCATGGGCCATGATCAAAAACACATGGCCAGTGTCACTTTGATTTTTTTTTTTTCGTACTAAAATTATACCAATTTGCATTCAAAAGGCATGTCACAGTTAAAAAAGGAAATGTTTTGGATTTTGTTGTGTGCCTAGCTCCTATGCTATCCAATCGTCAAAGACTTGGCACATGAGAGAGAAGCATTTCTGATTCATCACAAAGCACCTGTTTACTGTTTTTAAAATAACCCAACAGCCTTTCTTTTTACTTATACATTTATGTCAGTTCTACTCAATAGTTGTTGTTGTTTTTTAGCCCTGTTAAAATTCACTGGTTCTGGATAGGGGAGGGTTAGTGTTTAGGGAGAAGCTTGTCAACAGCAGGGTTGCCAGACACCTAGCCAGAAGCAGGTTTCTGCTGAAGAGGCTTGGACTCAACCATTGTCTTGTGTTCCAGCAGGGACATGTGAGAGCTCATAGCCAAAGGACCAGCATGTGGAGACTGTTGGGAACAACTGTAAAATGACTAACTTCATCTGCTGCAGTGTATTGCATGTTAGCCAGAGGTGATAGAGTAAAGAAGAAGAGAATAAAATGGAGAGCTATAATCAGTATGTCCATAAATCATAGGAAGATTGTGATTTCCTAACACATGTGGCTTAAATTGAAATCATTCACATTGGAAAGCTAACAGAGAAATCTTGAATGGGAGTTGGGAGCTGCATTTTATTTCTCACTCACTCACTATTCAATTAGTATTAGATATCGTGGACTATCAGTAAACAATACTGTACCTTTACTGGTTAACCCTTAAATACATGAATGTTTCACTAATCATTATTGCATATTCTGGTCTTTAGTGACCAAGATCTATATTTAACACGGATCGATCTCTACCTGTCGTGGTAATACACAACTCTCCTGATATTGGAGTAAAAATTACAGAATAATAAAATAAATCATATTTTGTTACCTTTTGGAACTTGGAAAAGTTCAGTTTGAGCAGATATTTTATACCATCATCACCTCGTCAGAGATCATCTGAATACACAGTTACCATGGTGATATTTACAGACTGTTTCCCAACCGAAACAAACGAGCCAACCCCCATCTCTATATGATGTTCTGATACAGAGATATAGGTCTTGCTAAACGGTTGCTAGGGTACTCTGTTTGGTTGCTATGGCAGCCAGTTGCTTGGCAGCTGCCAGTGATGAAACTCCAAAGGCTTCTTGTCACTATGAATGATATAAACCAACTCCCATGCCTCTGTGACATTCAGAATGGGGCAGTCATGGCCTAATGGTAACAGAGTTGGACTGGTGACCCAAAGGTTGCTGGTTCAATTCCAGTACCGGCAGGAATATGATTGAGGTGTCCTTGAGCAAGGCACCTAACCCCCAATCACTCCCTGGGCGCCACTCAAGGCTGCCCGCTGCTCTGGGTGTGTGTATCCACGTTTGCAGTGTGTGTGTCTTCACTACTCACTACTCTGCTCCTAATGTGTGTGCACTTACTTGGATGGGTAAATGCAGAGGTCAAATTCCAAGTATGGGTTACCATACTTGGCCGTCACTTTCACTTTCACTTTAGAATGGAAGATATCCCTCTTTGGATTTTGGTTGCTAAGGTGCTCAACAATGGTTGCTAGGGCGTGGCCAGAAAGTGTTGAGGTGATTCATAATTGGCTATTTGCCGCCCCAAGTCAAACGAGACCACCCTCGTATGTCTATGACACTTCTATCCAGAGATATCCCTTTGATCTCTTTCAATGGAAGTCTATGGAACTTGTTGCTAAGGTGCTCTAAATGGTTGCTAGGGCGTGGCTTGATAGCTTCACAATGATCCTGAGAGACTGATTGGTCGTCTGAGTAAAATGAGCCCGCCCCCAGTGTAGACACTGTGATCCAGAGCTATGTTCAATACAAAATCCCTATGCAATTTAGTAGGAAAAACGCATGCTATGGTATAACTTTGGGCAGCTCCTGCCCCCCAGGGCTGCAACTTTTTGTGAGGTATGTTCCTACAGAGCCCGCCAGCCACTTCAAATGGGGTAAATTACATGTTTCTGCGAAATCTCTGACCTATGACTCGTCAAAGTTTGTTGCAATGTTAAGTCTCTGAGATTTTGCGGCTGCTTTTCCGCCCCTGGGATGAACATTGTACCCCTGATCGCTTTTAAAAGTCATAGCACACCATTCCTCAGTATTCCGCACGATTTGATGCCTCATTCGTGGGTCCGTGACAAAAGCTGCGGGAGCAGAGCGACAAACTTTTGACGGAATAATAAAGAAGAAAAAAATAATAAATCAGAATCCGAATCAGAAAGAGCTTTATTGCCAAGTGTGCTTGCACACACAAGGAATTTGTTTTAGTACTGAGGCTTCCAGTGGACATATACAAATACAAATACAACAAGAAACATTATACTACAAATTATAAGAATAAAAAAATAAAAATATAAATATATGAGAATAAAAGTATCACAGTTGGGTTTAGTCAGAATAGACATTTTAAGATTTACAGATTATGAACATATTTATAGTGTTTTGAATATTATAAATAAATAAATCTACATATAAGTATCACTTGAGTTGTAGGGTATTGCACTAAACAGTGGGAGTATTGCACTTAAGGCATATGCCTTGGGAGGAGTGTTAACTGTTGAGGAGGGAAATGGCCTGTGGGAAGAAACTGTTCCTGTGCCGAGATGTTCTTGTGGCCAGTGATCTGAGTCGCTGTCTTGACGGTAACAGTTCAAACAGGTGGTGTCCAGGGTGAGTGGAGTCTGTGATGATTTTTACCTGCTCTCTTCCTCATTCTGGAAGAGTACAGGTCCTGGAGGTTTGGCAGGGGGCACCAGTAATCCTCTCCGCAGTCCGGACTGTCCGTTGTAGTCTCCTGATGTCTGATCTGGTAGCTGAACCAAACCAGACAGTGATGGAAGTGCATAAGACAGACTCAATGACGGCTGAGTAGAACTAAATCAGCAGCTCCTATGGCAAGTTGAACTTCCTAAGCTGGCGAAGGAAGTACAGTCTCTGCTGGGCTTTTTTTCACAATGGAGTCAATGTGATTGTCCCACTTCAGATCCTGAGAGATGACTCCACTGCTTCCACAGTGCTGTTCATGATGGTGAGTGGGGGGAGTGCTGGGCTGTTCCTCCTGAAGTCAGGGATCATCTCCACTGTTTTGAGCGTGTTCAGCTCAAGTTTGTTATAACTGTACCAGACAGCCAGCTGTTCAACCTCCAGTCTGCAAGCAGGCTCGTCACCGTTTCGGATGAGACCGATGACAGTGGTGTCGTCTGCAAATTTCAGGAGCTTGACAGTGGGGTTTTTAGAAGTGCAGTCATTAGTGTACAGTGAGAAGAGCAGTGGGGAGAGAACGCATTACGTATGCCGTATGCCAGTTGGTCAGCGCCGGCTTTTAAACAAGCAGATGAGATGCCGTCTGGGCCTGAGGCTTTCCTAGTCCTCTGTTTTTTGAAGACTCTCCTCATGTCCTCCACACAGACCTTAAGCTCAGGTTGGATGGCAGGAGGGGGAGGAATGGGAGTGCAGGAGGTGATGGTGAATGTGTGAAGTGCAGGTCAGAGCCGGTGTGTGGTGTGAATGAGGGCTTCTCATACCTGCAATAAAATGAGTTTAAATCACCAGCCAGGTGTTGATTGTCCACAGATCGGGGGGATGGTGACTTGTAGTTGGTGATGTTCCTCAGGACATTCCAGACGGATGATGGGTCGTTGGATGAAAACTGTTTTTTTTTTCAGTTTTTCAGAGTAGCTTCTTTTAGCAACTCTGATCTCCTTTGTCAGTCTGTTTCTGGCCTGGTTATACAAGATTTTATCCCCACTTCTGTAAGCATCCTCTTTGGCATGACAAAGGTGTTTGAGTTTCCCGGGAAACCATGGTTTATCATTAGTAAATGATAAGAATGTCCTGGTAGGAATGCATGTATCCTCACAGAAACTTATATATGATGTTACAGTATCTGTGAGCTCATCCAGATCGTTGGTAGCAGCTTCAAAAACAGTCCAATCAGTGCAATCAAAGCAGGCCTGTAGATTCTGCTCTGCTTAATTAGTCCATCTTTTTACAGTCCTTATTACAGGTTTAGCTGATTTCAGTTTATGCCTGTAGGTCGGTATGAGATGAACCAAACAGTGATCAGAGAGCCCCAAAGCTGCTTGTGAGACGGAGTGGTACGCATTTTTGATTGTGGTGTAACAGTGGTCCAGTATATCAATGTCTCTGGTGGGACATGTAACGTGCTGTCTGTATTTTGGTAGTTCACGGGAAAGATTTGCTTTTTAAAATCCCCAAGAATGATTAAAAGAGAGTCAGGATACCTTTGTTCTGTTTCAGCTATTTGTTCAGCCGGCTGTTGTAGAGCCGCGCTCACGCACGCGTCTGGAGGGATGTATACATTCACGAGAATGAAAGAGGAAAACTCCCGAGGCGAGTAGAAAGGTTTACAGTTTATGAAATGTGCCTCTAAATTAGGAGAGCACATCTTCTTCAGTGTTGTTACATCTGAACACCAACTTTCGTTAATGTAGAAACACAATCCACCATCTCTTGTTTTCCCCGTTAGCTCCGCGATGCAATCCGCTCGGAACAGCTGGAACCCCGGCAGATGTATTGCGTTGTCCGGTATGGCTTCACTCAGCCAGGTTTCAGTGAAGTACATAGCAGCAGAGTTTAAAAAATCCTTGTTAGTGTGGGTGAGGAGAAGAAGTTTGTCCGTTTTGTTAGGAAAGGGATCGGATATTCGCGAGATGAATACTGGGGAGTGCAGTGCGCAGGCCGCGCTCGCGGAGTTTAACCAGCACGCCGGCTCGCTTCCCGCGTTTCCATCTGACCGTGCGTTTGAACAACAACGCTGCCCCTCCGACGAGAATGTCCTGCAAGACGTCCTTAATGTTTTTGTGGGAACCATTATGCTTTTTGTCCAGGATTCAAAAGAAGAGCATTTGTTTAGTAACAAAGTAAAAGTCTTTACTGTCCCTTTCGATCAGTTAAAACATCCTAGCTATAAAATAAACAAAAATCTCTCTTTCTATCTCTTTTTTATTTATTTTGGAAGTTGCACTAAAAAACCTTAGTTTTCTCCTTTAACAAGCTGTGATTCAATATAAATATGCTTATGGTACCACAAATGCAGAAGCATGTCAGAGCAAAAAAAGCATAATTGTTTTAAGTTTGACAGCTAACAAAGATGTTCTTATTGAAAACAATCCTGTTGCTCTGTGGGATATATTTTGATAAATGTTTGTTTACAGTATACAATTAAATGCAATCAGTGTGTGTATGAGGTTAGACTGGTGAGAGCAGACAGCAGCCATCTTGTGATAAGTTTACCGCTCTCTTCTTGTTACATGCAGCATAACTGGAGCATTTCACTGATAAAACTTGTCATTGTGTGAAGTTTTTTTGTTGTTTAAGTACTAGATACATTAAACTGTATGTAGGGATAATTCAATGTCTATGCAGTAGAGTTTAATCAGATTATCTTGTAAATAGTAGGTTGTGTTAATTTCTGAATAAGTGAATCATTAGTCTGGGATGCTTGTACACCCTCAAGCTTGATTTCGAATCACGTTTCAAATCTGCAACTATCTACAGAGTCATTATATACTTTATGCTTCATTGCTTGAGTAAGATTATTTACTTGCACTGGAGATGTAGATAGTAATCAACACAGCCAGAAACTCTTTCAGCGAATACCCTCTAATTCATTAAATGGGCAATCTTCACCAGGCGCTACACTGTTTTTAATAATGTGACAAAAGATTGTTGCACCACAGACACATCTTTGTAGTATGTGACTGGGATATTTTAAATCTACAATGTAAAGCAATTTTTTTTGTACTGAGCCTACCATAGATCATTAAAGCATTATATTGGAAGCTTCATATGATGAGTAATGGGTCTCATCTGAATCATATATTTGGGTTCATGAGTGCAGGTCACACTTAGAACTCATCAGAACCTTTCAATATATTGAATCTTTCTCAGCAGCTTCAATATTAGTAACTGATCTTTTAGGCCCATCAATTGGATTCTAGAGTTTTGAACTTACTGGAGATCATATAGTGAGTTGCCGCACACTGCTACATCTGGACCTCTGTGTAGCGGGGCTCTCTCTCTTCTAGACGAGGAGCAAAAAATAAGGACACTACCTCTAGCTTAAACATGACTACGCCACCCTGTTTACAGGGAAATGTTAATACTTTGAATCCAAGATTTTACACAGGACACACAGGAACGTGATTTGTCAAGAAGGGCTAGAGACGTGGATACCAATAATACAAAAGTTTTATTTAAATACTCACAATAATTTTTAAAGATATAAAACTGGGTCATTCTCATTCACAATACAAAAGAGACCACAAGATAAAGGAGACCGAGGCTTAACGGCAGATGCACAAACTCAGTAAGCACAAGGCTTGTATATCACTCTCAGCACCCCGTGTACAAGTATCAGCACACACACTGCAATAAAGGCAAGAAATAACCACACAGCACTCTGTGACGAGCCCTCCACCACCGCGTAAGGGCCTACTAGTGGCCTACCATGAAGCCTCGGCTCCTGCAATGAGGGCAAAAAATATTACAGGTCTCAAATAGATCACAATCACAAATAACATTTAAACTAGTAAACCATATTACAAAAAATGAAAACATGAAAGTCAAGAAGGGTTTAGTACTAGTGCTGGTATACCCTCACTGACCTTCTACCAGCACTTTTAAAGATCACGAAATACTGTAAAACACAACGTAAACCAATCAGGACAGTCAGTAGCACAAACAATGATACATGAATATACTGGAAAAATAAATACCAAACACAAACACTTGGGAAGTGTGGAAGACACCCGGCGCTCACGGTGGCACGTACTGGAGAGCGAGCAAGCCTCACGCAAGACGACCTAGGCTGTGCACGCACACACACGTGTGTGGGGAACAGAGTTTGTTATCGAGATAATCTTTATGTAGACAGAGCAGCAGCATCAAATCAGCGTTGCCCACCAGGTATCACAGCTATTCCTCCTAAAAATACAAACATAAGCATACTTGCGATATATAAAAGAATGAGCGCTGTAAAAATTGGAGGTTTCACGTACCTTTAATTCATAAACCCGTCGCCCATCCACATCACGCATACAGAGGACACGGGATACACATCCCCGAAGCACGGGAATGCAAGAGGGCCTACAAAGAGAGCGCCGCCGCTCAAAGCTCACTCCGCAACCTATCCCGGCCGCTCAAAGCATCATGACACGGGACTACAAGAGAGGCATGTAACGTAAGAGCCGGAGCCGCGAACAACCGCGTACTATCCCGATGCTATAAACACAATCGTTTACACAACATCCCACATCGGTGTTCACTACCTACCTCAAAGCGGAAGCACTACAGGGACAAAGGGCGGTCCCACGGGCAATGACGCGACACTCAACCAGCAAGCACACGCAATAAGTGACTACATGTTCTCTTTTTTATATCATCCCACCCTGTTTGTGATTGGACCCACACTACCCCAAGCACATTAACTTGATTACCGGGCAACAATACGTCCCACTACATCTGCAACTAGTGGTCAATTTATATAATAGGTGTGTTCGACTTAAAGTGGCACTGCACAGACTGATCGGTGTATGACATCAAAGTGAAATACGAAGCCATCCGCTCTCGCTGTACTTTGATGTAATACACCGATCCGTCTTTGTAGACCGATTTGTTAAAGATTGATAAATACAGTAACAAATGTATTTTCAGTTTTCATTTTACTTTTAAAGATTTAGTTGTTTTGTTATGTGCCTATGTCATTGTTGTTGTTTTTTTCAAATATTTCTATTTAGCTTTGTTTAGTATTATTATTCAGTTGTAGCAATTTTA